>NC_058083.1:48859724-49183417 GCF_014858855.1 Bufo gargarizans | reverse complement strand
ACCGAAATGTCAACAGCGTTTCAGAACCTGGCTTTGTAATTACGCCACAATAAAATACTTTGCCTATCAGTATGTCTCTTGCCCTCTTTCAGGCGTCCCTCCACGACGCGGTTGCGGCACAACTCTGACCGCTTAGGGTTAGGTTCCCTAGGTAGGGGTCAGGTACGTACCTGGTGGCCACGACCACAAATATAAATATCAAAAAAGAGAAAACCAGCAGCACAAGACAAAAAATAAAGCGGGTGCAAAAATATCCTCAAAACCGCAGGCTCAAACGGCTAAACGTAGATATAAGTAGCAAAAGAATGAGGCAGCACTCCAACGTCAGGTGAAAAAAATCGTGGATCCTTTATTCCCCTCTGCAACGTTTCAACCGCTCGTTGCGGTCTTTATCAAGCATAGTTTACAAGTGTCATCCAAGGGTATATATACCCAGAGTGCATTGTGACAATACAAGGGAAAATTATTCAATTACATCAGTGTAAACATGGAAAAACAACTTAATCTAGCAAAAATTATCACCGGAATAAAAACAGCATCACAGTAATAACATACAGTTTGTGCATATAATGTGAAAATATTGATGTACATGATCATATTAATGCCGTAGCATAAATACTCTAAATAGGGCTCATTCTGTCAGTGATTCACCACATGTGTAAACGTGTTGATTATAATCATGATTAAAAAACATAAAACAAACTCACACAGCAGTGGATGACTACCGGCGCCAAAATCCGCGTCCTCCAACCCCAGCTGCGCATGTCCAAACGCCTAGCAACACTACCCAAACAGAACAAGACGCATCACGCAAGTCACGGGATAGATCACCTGATCAACCACATGACTATCGCAAATCCCACCAGACACGTCAGAGGGCGGCGCCGGGCAACGTCATCAAGGCGAGGGAGCGCCGAACGTCAAAGTGCTATCGACGTCAGCTAACTGGCGTCGTTGTCACAGTAACCATTCGCACACCCCCGCCCATCAGACGCGTCCAAGCTAAGGGAGGACACGCGCAACAGGAACATACAGGGAGTAGGAGAAACAGAGGGCACAACCTGATTGGATAATCAGAAAAACCGAGATATAAATATGAATGTCAACATCAGAAATGTGTAGACTAAACGTACATGATCGCTGTGATAACCGCTCAAAACAGGAGTGATCGTGGTACACAGTATATCAGCACCATATAAGATCTATCAAAGATCGGTGCCATACAACTCAATATGCAAAAGAGAAAGAGAAAAAGGAGGGAGGAGCCAATGGTTATCTCATTTCCATGATCATAGCCAGAAGCTCGGTTCAGGTAAGAGGTCAAGGACATATCAGTGCCCCGTACCCCAACACCCAGTTTCACCCCGTATTCTCAAAGGGATAAATAAGAGAAGACCACCACTCAATATATAGAGCCATCAACAGACAACCAGCATATTAAACATAAATATTTATTTTCATATATATCTCCATTATATAATATATGGTTATTGTGCCCCATGGATCCCCACAATCACAAGATGATGTAAACGGAGAACCGCAGGATCACGGAACCGCAGTGCATCAAAACCGCTGCCAAAGCATTGATAGAAGTAATCTAAAAGAGAAAACAAAAAAAGGTTTAAACATTACTGTAAAACCAATGATTGTAACAAATGGTGAGATAGATGACACCTATACATCTCACACATACACAGGCACAATAAGAAAAAGAAAAAAGGCAGAGCCGACCAATGAGTCACGCATTATACCACACTCCACTTGAAGTCAACATTGAGACCAGTGGGTCTCAGGGTGTTGAGGCGATGGATCCATCTAAGCTCCCTCTGTTTGAGAGCCCTTATCCTATCACCTCCCCTCCTGGACTGAGTGATCTGATCCAGAATCATAAATTTAAGATCCTTCTCTTTATGATTTGCTTCAACAAAATGTTTGGGGACTGGCAAATCTCTTCTCTTACGTCTAATGGAGAAACGGTGATTGTTGAGACGTGTCTTCATGTCACATGTGGTCTCCCCCACATAGAGGAGACCACATGGACAGGAAAGCACATATACGACAAACGAACTGTCACATGTCAAGTAGTGACCAATAGCATAGGGGACTCCTGTTTGGGGATGGATGAATCTCTCACCCTTGATCATGTAGGAACAATTTACACAACCAAGACAAGGATAACTTCCTCTTCTACGTGATCCAATGTACGTTTATGTCAAAGCTTTAGTTGGAATATCAGCCCTAACCAGTTTATCACGAAAACTGGTGGGGCGTTTATATGAAAAAAGGGGGGGTACAGTAAACGCTGTGATATTTGGGAGATTGCTCTTGAGTATGGACCAATGTTTGCGGACAATTTTAGCAATACAACCACTTTGTTCTGAATAAGTGGATATGAATGGAATTCTCTCCACCTTATTTTGTGTCACCACTGGTGACCCCTGCTGTGTATTTTTAACCTTATTGAGATGTTTCTCAATGACCCGGGAGGGATAACCACGTTCCCTGAACTTATGTGTCATCTGTGCATACCGATCAGGTAATTTATCAACATCCTGTACCACCCTCTTAACCCTAAGAAGCTGACTGTACGGCAATGAGTTAATGGTCGACCTGGGATGGCAACTGCTGTAGTGCAATAATGTATTGCAATCTGTAGGCTTGGTGTAAATATCGGTAGATAGTTTATCTCCAACTATCGAAACAGTAGTGTCGAGAAATTGTACTTGGGTCTCAGAATAGACCAAGGTGAATGTAATATCAGGATCCACTCCATTCAAAAAATAATGAAATGACTCCAGCGAAACTGGCGCCGGTAGTCATCCACTGCTGTGTGAGTTTGTTTTATGTTTTTTAATCATGATTATAATCAACAATTTTACACATGTGGTGAATCACTGACAGAATGAGCCCTATTTAGAGTATTTATGCTACGGCATTAATATGATCATGTACATCAATATTTTCACATTATATGCACAAACTGTATGTTATTACTATGATGCTGTTTTTATTCCGGTGATAATTTTTGCTAGATTAAGTTGTTTTTCCATGTTTACACTGATGTAATTGAATAATTTTCCCTTGTATTGTCACAATGCACTCTGGGTATATATACCCCTGGATGACACTTGTAAACTATGCTTGATAAAGACCGCAACGAGCGGTTGAAACGTTGCAGAGGGGAATAAAGGATCCACGATTTTTTTCACCTGACGTTGGAGTGCTGGCTCATTCTTTTGCTACTTATATATATATATATATATATATATATATATTTATCCACACAGCGCAGTAGTGATGTATGATATAACCGGCTGATTTTGTACTTTGCACACACACATAATAATAAATATACGTGTGTGTGTGTGTGTATATATATCGACATAATCAGCAATCATCATTATGTATTACGGTAAAAGGCCACGTCCATCATTACATTACATACATCCCCCACTTAGGCTAGTTTCACACTAGCGGCATGGACCGCCGGCAGGCTGTTCCGGTGGGTGAACAGCCTGTCGGATCCATCCTGCTATTAGTGTACGTGTGGCCCCGGACTACCGCTCCGGCCCCATTGACTATCATGGGAGCGGGCGGAGTTCCTGTGCCGAAACGGCAAACCATGCCGAGAGGTGGCCGGAATAAAACTACGACATGTTATAGTTTGTCGTTCCGGCACCGGAACTCCGTCCCGCTCCCATGATAGTCAATGGGGCCAGAGCGGTTGTCTGGGGCCACACGTACACTAGCAGCAGGACGAATCCAACATGCTGTTCCGGCGGTTCCGGAGGTCCTTGCCGCTAGTGTGAAACTAGCCTTAATTAGAATTTCTTATGAGTTCAGAGTAGGGATGAGCGAACCCGAACTGTATAGTTTTCGTAAAAGTCCGGGTTCGGGTTCGGTGTTCGTCGCTTTCTTGGCGCTTTTTGAAAGGCTGCAAAGCAGCCAATCAACAAGCGTCAGACTACTTGCCCCAAGAGGCCATCACAGCCATGCCTACTATTGGCATGGCTGTGATTGGCCAGAGCACCATGTGACCCAGCCTCTATTTAAGCTGGAGTCACATAGCGCCGCCCGTCACTCTGCTCTGATCAGCATAGGGAGAGGTTGCGGCTGCGACAGTAGGGCGAGATTAGGCAGATTAACTCCTCCAAAGGACTTGATTATTGATCGATCTGCAGCTGTGGATCATTGAGCTGCTGATACTCAATTGCTCACTGTTTTTAGGCTGCCCAGACCGTTTGTCAGTCACTTTTTTCTGGGGTGATCGGCGGCCATTTTGTGTCTTGTGGTGCGCCAGCACAAGCTGCGACTAAGTGCATTTAACCCTCAATGGTGTGGTTGTTTTTTGGCTAAATCCTACATCAGGGTGAAGCTGTCACACCAAGTGCATTTAACCAGCAATAGTCTGTTAATTTTTTGGCCATATCCCAGTCTAATTCTGTCAGTAATTGTATACCTGTCACCCAGCGCCTAAATACCAGGCCTCAAATTTATATCCAGCTAAATCTGTCGTTACTGCTGTGGCTGGTCAAGTTATTTAGTGTCCGTTAAAGCACAGTTTTTGTTCTGGGTTGAAATACAATTCCCAATTGAGCAATTTCCCAATTTAGTGGTTTCTGCTGTATCAGAGCTATTTCAAATCTATCCCTAAAAGGGTATATCATATTCAAGGTGCACATAGGTTCATTCTGAATAACTTCACACACACGCTACTGTGCATTTCCAAGTCTATTTCTGTCAGTAATTGTATACCAGTCACCCAGCGCCTAAATACCAGGCCTCAAATTTATATCCAGCTAAATCTGTGGTTACTGCTGTGCCTGTATTAGTGTAATACGGTACCTAAATAGATAGCCAGATAGTGTTAGTTGTCTTTAAAAAAAGGCCTGTATTTGAATTCAAACATTGGGTCAAATAATATTTTTGTTGTTGTGGTGAACGATAACAATGAGGAAAACATCTAGTAAAGGACGCGGACATGGTCGTGGTGGTGTTAGTGGACCCTCTGGTGCTGGGAGAGGACGTGGCCGTTCTGCCACAGCCACACGTCCTAGTGTACCAACTACCTCAGGTCCCAGTAGCCGCCATAATCTACAGCGATATTTGGTGGGGCCCAATGCCGTTCTAAGGATGGTAAGGCCTGAGCAGGTACAGGCATTAGTCAATTGGGTGGCCGACAGTGGATCCAGCACGTTCACATTATCTCCCACCCAGTCTTCTGCAGAAAGTGCACAGATGGCGCCTGAAAACCAAGCCCATCAGTCTGTCACATCACCCCCATGCATACCAGGGAAACTGCCTGAGCCTCAAGTTATGCAGCAGTCTCTTATGCTGTTTGAAGACTCCGCTGGCAGGGTTTCCCAAGGGCATCCACCTAGCCCTTCCCCAGCGGTGGAAGACATAGAATGCACTGACGCACAACCACTTATGTTTCCTGGTGATGAGGACATGGGAATACCACCTCAGCACGTCTCTGATGATGACGAAACACAGGTGCCAACTGCTACGTCTTTCTGCAGTGTGCAGACTGAACAGGAGGTCAGGGAGGAGGACTGGGTGGAAGACGATGCAGGGGACAATGAGGTCCTAGACCCCACATGGAATGAAGGTCGTGCCACTGACTTTCACAGTTCGGAGGAAGAGGCAGTGGTGAGACCGAGCCAAAAGAGGGAGCAGTGGGCAAAAGCAGAACACCCGCCGCCAAGAGACTCCGCCTGCTACTGACCGCCGCCATCTGGGACCGAGCACCCCAAAGACAGCTTCAAGGAGTTCCCAGGCATGGCACTTCTTCAAACAATGTGCTGACGACAAGACCCGAGTGGTTTGCACGCTGTGCCATCAGAGCCTGAAGCGAGGCATTAACGTTCTGAACCTTAGCACAACCTGCATGACCAGGCACCTGCATGCAAAGCATGAACTGCAGTGGAGTAAACACCTTAAAAACAAGGAACTCACTCAGGCTTCCCCTGCTACCTCTTCTGCTGATGCCGCCTCGGCCTCTTCTGCTGCTGCCGCCTCGGCCTCTTCCTCCGCCTCTGGAGGAACGTTGGCACCTGCCGCCCAGCAAACAGAGGATGTACCACCAACACCACCACCTCCGTCACCAAGCATCTCAACCATGTCACACGGCAGCGTTCAGCTCTCCATCTCACAAACATTTGAGAGAAAGCGTAAATTCCCACCTAGCCACCCTCGATCTCTGGCCCTAAATGTCAGCATTTCTAAACTACTGGCCTATGAAATGCTGTCATTCAGGCTGGAGGACACAGACAGCTTCAAACAGCTCATGTCGCTTGCTGTCCCACAGTATGTTGTTCCCAGCCGCCACTACTTCTCCAAGAAAACCGTGCCTTCCCTGCACAACCAAGTATCCGATAAAATCAAGTGTGCACTGCGCAACGCCATCTGTGGCAAGGTCCACCTAACCACAGATACGTGGACCAGTAAGCACGGCCAGGGACGCTATATCTCCCTAACTGCACACTGGGTAAATGTAGTGGCGGCTGGGCCCCAGGCGGAGAGCTGTTTGGCGCACGTCCTTCCGCCGCCAAGGATCACAGGGCAACTTTCTTTGCCTCCTGTTGCCTCCTCCTCCTACTCGGCTTCCTCCTCCTCTTGTTCCACCTGCTCATCCAGTCAGCCACACACCTTCACCACCAACTTCAGCACAGCCCGGGGTAAACGTCAGCAGGCCATTCTGAAACTCATATGTTTGGGGGACAGGCCCCACACCGCACAGGAGTTGTGGCGGGGTATAGAACAACAGACCGACGAGTGGTTGCTGCCGGTGAGCCTCAAGCCCGGCCTGGTGGTGTGTGATAATGGGCGAAATCTCGTTGCAGCTCTGGGACTAGCCGGTTTGACGCACATCCCTTGCCTGGCGCATGTGTTGAATTTGGTGGTGCAGAAGTTCATTCACAACTACCCCGACATGTCAGAGCTGCTGCATAAAGTGCGGGCCGTCTGTTCGCGCTTCCGGCGTTCACATCCTGCCGCTGCTCGCCTGTCTGCGCTACAGCGTAACTTCGGCCTTCCCGCTCACCGCCTGATATGCGACGTGCCCACCAGGTGGAACTCCACCTTGCACATGCTGGACAGACTGTGCGAGCAGCAGCAGGCCATAGTGGAGTTTCAGCTGCAGCACGCACGGGTCAGTCGCACTACGGAACAGCACCACTTCACCACTAATGACTGGGCCTCCATGCGAGACCTGTGTGCCCTGTTGCGCTGTTTCGAGTACTCCACTAACATGGCCAGTGGCGATGACGCCGTTATCAGCGTTACAATACCACTTCTATGTCTCCTTGAGAAAACACTTAGGGCGATGATGGAAGAGGAGGTGGCCCAGGAGGAGGAGGAGGAGGAAGAAGGGTCATTTTTAGCACTTTCAGGCCAGTCTCTTCGAAGTGACTCAGAGGGAGGTTTTTGGCAACAGCAGAGGCCAGGTACAAATGTGGCCAGCCAGGGCCCACTACTGGAGGACGAGGAGGACGAGGATGAGGAGGAGGTGGAGGAGGATGAGGATGAAGCATGGTCACAGCAGGGTGGCACGCAACGCAGCTCGGGCCCATCACTGGTGCGTGGCTGGGGGGAAAGGCAGGACGATGACGATACGCCTCCCACAGAGGACAGCTTGTCCTTACCCCTGGGCAGCCTGGCACACATGAGCGACTACATGCTGCAGTGCCTGCGCAACGACATTAGGGTTGCCCACATTTTAACGTGTGCGGACTACTGGGTTGCCACCCTGCTGGATCCACGGTACAAAGACAATGTGCCCACCTTACTTCCTGCACTGGAGCGTGATAGGAAGATGCGCGAGTACAAGCGCACGTTGGTAGACGCGCTACTGAGAGCATTCCCAAATGTCACAGGGGAACAAGTGGAAGCCCAAGGCCAAGGCAGAGGAGGAGCAAGAGGTCGCCAACGCAGCTGTGTCACGGCCAGCTCCTCTGAGGGCAGGGTTAGCATGGCAGAGATGTGAAAAAGTTTTGTCAACACGCCACAGCTAACTGCACCACCACCTGATACGCAACGTGTTAGCAGGAGGCAACATTTCACTAACATGGTAGAACAGTACGTGTGCACAACCCTTCACGTACTGACTGATGGTTCGGCCCCATTCAACTTCTGGGTCTCTAAATTGTCCACGTGGCCAGAGCTAGCCTTTTATGCCTTGGAGGTGCTGGCCTGCACGGCGGCCAGCGTTTTGTCTGAACGTGTATTCAGCACGGCAGGGGGCGTCATTACAGACAAACGCAGCCGCCTGTCTACAGCCAATGTGGACAAGCTGACGTTCAGAAAAATGAACCAGGCATGGATCCCACAGGACCTGTCCATCCCTTGTGCAGATTAGACATTAACTACCTCCCCTTAACCATACATTATTGTACTCCAGGGCACTTCCTCATTCAATCCTATTTTTATTTTCATTTTACCATTATATTGCGGGGCAACCCAAAGTTGAATGAACCTCTCCTCTGCCTGGGTGCCGGGGCCTAAATTTATGACAATGGGCTGTTGCAGTGGTGGGTGACGTGAAGCCTGATTCTCTGCTATGACATGCAGACTGATTCTCTGCTGACATGAAGCCAGATTCTCTGTTACGGGACCTCTCTCCTCTGCCTGGGTGCCAGGGCCTAAATTTATGACAAAGGACTGTTGCAGTGGTGGCTGACGTGAAGCCTGATTCTCTACTATGACATGCAGACTGATTCTCTGCTGACATGAAGCCAGATTCTCTGTTACGGGACCTCCCTCCTCTGCCTGGGTGCTGGGCCTAAATATATGACAATGGACTGTTGCAGTGGTGGCTGACATGAAGCCTGATTCTCTGCTATGACATGCAGACTGATTCTCTGCTGACATGAAGACAGATTCTCTGTTACGGGACCTCCCTCCTCTGCCTGGGTGCTGGGCCTAAATATATGACAATGGACTGTTGCAGTGGTGGCTGACGTGAAGCCTGATTCTCTACTATGACATGCAGACTGATTCTCTGCTGACATGAAGCCAGATTCTCTGTTACGGGACCTCCCTCCTCTGCCTGGGTGCTGGGCCTAAATATCTGACAATGGACTGTTGCAGTGGTGGCTGACATGAAGCCTGATTCTCTGCTATGACATGCAGACTGATTCTCTGCTGACATGAAGACAGATTCTCTGTTACGGGACCTCCCTCCTCTGCCTGGGTGCTGGGCCTAAATATCTGACAACGGACTGTTGCAGTGGTGGCTGACATTAAGCCTGATTCTCTGCTATGACATGCAGACTGATTCTCTGCTGACATGAAGACAGATTCTCTGTTACGGGACCTCTCTCCTCTGCCTGGGTGCTGGGCCTAAATATATGACAATGGACTGTTGCAGTGGTGGCTGACGTGAAGCCTGATTCTCTGCTATGACATGCAGACTGATTCTCTGCTGACATGAAGCCAGATTCTGTGTTATGGGACCCCTCTCCTCTGCCCGGGTGCTGGGCCTAAATTTATGACAATGAACTGTTACAGTGGTGGGTGACGTGAAGCCTGATTCTCTGCTATGACATGCAGACTGATTCTCTGCTGACATGAAGCCAGATTCTGTGTTATGGGACCTCTCTCCTCTGCCTGGGTGCTGGGCCTAAATATATGACAATGGACTGTTCCAATGTTGGGTGACGTGAAGCCTGATTCTCTGTTATGATATGAAGACTGATTCTCTGCTGACATGAAGCCAGATTCTGTGTTATGGGACCCCTCTCCTCTGCCCGGGTGCCGGGGCCTAAATTTATGACAATGAACTGTTGCAGTGGTGGCTGACGTGAAGCCTGATTCTCTGCTATGACATGCAGACTGATTCTCTGCTGACATGAAGCCAGATTGTCTGTTACGGGACCTCCCTCCTCTGCCTGGGTGCTGGGCCTAAATATCTGACAATGGACTGTTGCAGTGGTGGCTGACGTGAAGCCTGATTCTCTACTATGACATGCAGACTGATTCTCTGCTGACATGAAGCCAGATTCTCTGTTACGGGACCTCTCTCCTCTGCCTGGGTGCTGGGCCTAAATATATGACAATGGACTGTTGCAGTGGTGGCTGACGTGAAGCCTGATTCTCTGCTATGACATGCAGACTGATTCTCTGCTGACATGAAGCCAGATTCTCTGTTACGGGACCTCTCTCCTCTGCCTGGGTGCTGGGCCTAAATATATGACAATGGACTGTTCCAATGTTGGGTGACGTGAAGCCTGATTCTCTGTTATGATATGAAGACTGATTCTCTGCTGACATGAAGCCAGATTCTGTGTTATGGGACCCCTCTCCTCTGCCTGGGTGCCAGGACCTAAATTTATGACAATGGACTGTTAGGCTACATGCACACGTTCAGGATTCATGTGCGGAGAATCCGCACTGAAATCCGCAGGTGTTCACAGGCAAATCCGTGCGGTCAATCTGCATTAATTGGTGCGGATTTGCATGCAGATTTTTTCAACATCTCTCTAGAACAAAAATACACCCTTTTTTAACATCATTTCCTCTGCCATCATTTGAGAATCGGATTTGAGAATTACTGTACGTTGAAATCGTGATGCGATTAATTTAACACGAAATAATCGCATGGCGATTTCAACTTAGTACTGCTATATTCCATATTCGCCGAATATGGAATATAGCAGTACTAATGGAGCGTCCCCATCACCATGGGAACGTCTCCATATACTAGAGTGTACTGTCGGATTTGAGAATTACGTTGAAATCTCAATTCGATTAATTCAAGTTATAATAATCGAATTGCGATTTCAACTTAGGCACTGTTATGTTCCATATTAGTTAATTCTAGCCTACTATGGAATATAGCAGTGCTAAGTAGAAATCGCCATGCGATTATTTCGTGTTATATTAATCGCATCGCGATTTCAACGTAATTCTCAAATCCGACAGTACATTCTAGTATATGGAGACGTTCCCATGGTGATGGGGACGCTCCATTAGTACTGCTACATTCCATATTCGGCGAATATGGAATATAGCAGTACTAAGTTGAAATCGCCATGCGATTATTTCGTGTTAAATTAATCGCATCGCGATTTCAACGTACAGTAATTCTCAAATCCGACAGTACATTCTAGTATATGGAGACGTATATTGCGTCTCCATATACTATATGTAGTATATTGCTTCCTTCTCTTGCTGCAATGAACAGACACAAAATGGTGGCTGATTTTCCTCCCCTTATTACATAATTCTCTGCTATGGGACCTCTCTCCAATTGATATTGGTTAATTTTTATTTATTTTATTTTTATTTTTATTCATTTCCCTATCCACATGAAGCCAGATTCTCTGTTACGGGACCTCTCTCCTCTGCCTGGGTGCTGGGCCTAAATATATGACAATGGACTGTTGCAGTGGTGGCTGACGTGAAGCCTGATTCTCTACTATGACATGCAGACTGATTCTCTGCTGACATGAAGCCAGATTCTCTGTTACGGGACCTCCCTCCTCTGCCTGGGTGCTGGGCCTAAATATCTGACAATGGACTGTTGCAGTGGTGGCTGACATGAAGCCTGATTCTCTGCTATGACATGCAGACTGATTCTCTGCTGACATGAAGACAGATTCTCTGTTACGGGACCTCCCTCCTCTGCCTGGGTGCTGGGCCTAAATATCTGACAATGGACTGTTGCAGTGGTGGCTGACATGAAGCCTGATTCTCTGCTATGACATGCAGACTGATTCTCTGCTGACATGAAGCCAGATTCTCTGTTACGGGACCTCTCTCCTCTGCCTGGGTGCTGGGCCTAAATATATGACAATGGACTGTTGCAGTGGTGGCTGACGTGAAGCCTGATTCTCTGCTATGACATGCAGACTGATTCTCTGCTGACATGAAGCCAGATTCTCTGTTACGGGACCTCTCTCCTCTGCCTGGGTGCTGGGCCTAAATATATGACAATAGAGTGTTGCAGTGGTGGCTAACGTGAAGCCTGATTCTCTGCTATGACATGCAGACTGATTCTCTGCTGACATGAAGCCAGATTCTGTGTTATGGGACCTCTCTCCTCTGCCCGGGTGCCGGGGCCTAAATTTATGACAATGAACTGTTACAGTGGTGGGTGACGTGAAGCCTGATTCTCTGCTATGATATGAAGACTGATTCTCTGCTGACATGAAGCCAGATTCTGTGTTATGGGACCTCTCTCCTCTGCCTGGGTGCTGGGCCTAAATATATGACAATGGACTGTTCCAATGTTGGGTGACGTGAAGCCTGATTCTCTGTTATGATATGAAGACTGATTCTCTGCTGACATGAAGCCAGATTCTGTGTTATGGGACCCCTCTCCTCTGCCCGGGTGCCGGGGCCTAAATTTATGACAATGAACTGTTACAGTGGTGGGTGACGTGAAGCCTGATTCTCTGCTATGATATGAAGACTGATTCTCTGCTGACATGAAGCCAGATTCTGTGTTATGGGACCTCTCTCCTCTGCCTGGGTGCTGGGCCTAAATATATGCCAATGGACTGTTGCAGTGGTGGCTGACGTGAAGCCTGATTCTCTGCTATGACATGCAGACTGATTCTCTGCTGACATGAAGCCAGATTCTCTGTTACGGGACCTCCCTCCTCTGCCTGTGTGCTGGGCCTAAATATATGCCAATGGACTGTTGCAGTGGTGGCTGACGTGAAGCCTGATTCTCTACTATGACATGCAGACTGATTCTCTGCTGACATGAAGCCAGATTCTCTGTTACGGGACCTCCCTCCTCTGCCTGGGTACTGGGCCTAAATATCTGACAATGGACTGTTGCAGTGGTGGCTGATATGAAGCCTGATTCTCTGCTATGACATGCAGACTGATTCTCTGCTGACATGAAGCCAGATTCTCTGGTACGGGACCTCCCTCCTCTGCCTGGGTGCTGGGCTTAAATATCTGACAATGGACTGTTGCAGTGGTGGCTGACATGAAGCCTGATTCTCTGCTATGACATGCAGACTGATTCTCTGCTGACATGAAGCCAGATTCTCTGTTACGGGACCTCCCTCCTCTGCCTGGGTGCTGGGCCTAAATATCTGACAATGGACTGTTGCAGTGGTGGCTGACATGAAGCCTGATTCTCTGCTATGACATGCAGACTGATTCTCTGCTGACATGAAGCCAGATTCTCTGTTACGGGACCTCTCTCCTCTGCCTGGGTGCTGGGCCTAAATATATGACAATGGACTGTTGCAGTGGTGGCTGACGTGAAGCCTGATTCTCTGCTATGACATGCAGACTGATTCTCTGCTGACATGAAGCCAGATTCTCTGTTACGGGATCTCTCTCCTCTGCCCGGGTGCTGGGCCTAAATATATGACAATAGACTGTTGCAGTGGTGGCTGACGTGAAGCCTGATTCTCTACTATGACATGCAGACTGATTCTCTGCTGACATGAAGCCAGATTCTCTGTTACGGGACCTCCCTCCTCTGCCTGGGTGCTGGGCCTAAATATCTGACAATGGACAGTTGCGGTGGTGGCTGATATGAAGCCTGATTCTCTGCTATGACATGCAGACTGATTCTCTGCTGACATGAAGCCAGATTCTCTGTTACGGGACCTCCCTCCTCTGCCTGGGTGCTGGGCCTAAATATATGACAATGGACTGTTGCAGTGGTGGCTGACGTGAAGCCTGATTCTCTACTATGACATGCAGACTGATTCTCTGCTGACATGAAGCCAGATTCTCTGTTACGGGACCTCCCTCCTCTGCCTGGGTGCTGGGCCTAAATATCTGACAATGGACTGTTGCAGTGGTGGCTGACATGAAGCCTGATTCTCTGCTATGACATGCAGACTGATTCTCTGCTGACATGAAGACAGATTCTCTGTTACGGGACCTCCCTCCTCTGCCTGGGTGCTGGGCCTAAATATCTGACAATGGACTGTTGCAGTGGTGGCTGACATTAAGCCTGATTCTCTGCTATGACATGCAGACTGATTCTCTGCTGACATGAAGACAGATTCTCTGTTACAGGACCTCTCTCCTCTGCCTGGGTGCTGGGCCTAAATATATGACAATGGACTGTTGCAGTGGTGGCTGACGTGAAGCCTGATTCTCTGCTATGACATGCAGACTGATTCTCTGCTGACATGAAGCCAGATTCTCTGTTACGGGACCTCTCTCCTCTGCCTGGGTGCTGGGCCTAAATATATGACAATAGACTGTTGCAGTGGTGGCTGACGTGAAGCCTGATTCTCTGCTATGACATGCAGACTGATTCTCTGCTGACATGAAGCCAGATTCTGTGTTATGGGACCCCTCTCCTCTGCCCGGGTGCCGGGGCCTAAATTTATGACAATGAACTGTTACAGTGGTGGGTGACGTGAAGCCTGATTCTCTGCTATGATATGAAGACTGATTCTCTGCTGACATGAAGCCAGATTCTGTGTTATGGGACCTCTCTCCTCTGCCTGGGTGCTGGGCCTAAATATATGACAATGGACTGTTCCAATGTTGGGTGACTTGAAGCCTGATTCTCTGTTATGATATGAAGACTGATTCTCTGCTGACATGAAGCCAGATTCTGTGTTATCGGACCCCTCTCCTCTGCCCGGGTGCCGGGGCCTAAATTTATGACAATGAACTGTTACAGTGGTGGGTGACGTGAAGCCTGATTCTCTGCTATGATATGAAGACTGATTCTCTGCTGACATGAAGCCAGATTCTGTGTTACGGGACCTCCCTCCTCTGCCTGTGTGCTGGGCCTAAATATATGCCAATGGACTGTTGCAGTGGTGGCTGACGTGAAGCCTGATTCTCTACTATGACATGCAGACTGATTCTCTGCTGACATGAAGCCAGATTCTCTGTTACGGGACATCCCTCCTCTGCCTGGGTGCTGGGCCTAAATATCTGACAATGGACTGTTGCAGTGGTGGCTGACATGAAGCCTGATTCTCTGCTATGACATGCAGACTGATTCTCTGCTGACATGAAGACAGATTCTCTGTTACGGGACCTCCCTCCTCTGCCTGGGTGCTGGGCCTAAATATCTGACAATGGACTGTTGCAGTGGTGGCTGACATGAAGCCTGATTCTCTGCTATGACATGCAGACTGATTCTCTGCTGACATGAAGCCAGATTCTCTGTTACGGGACCTCTCTCCTCTGCCTGGGTGCTGGGCCTAAATATATGACAATGGACTGTTGCAGTGGTGGCTGACGTGAAGCCTGATTCTCTGCTATGACATGCAGACTGATTCTCTGCTGACATGAAGCCAGATTCTCTGTTACGGGACCTCTCTCCTCTGCCTGGGTGCTGGGCCTAAATATATGACAATAGACTGTTGCAGTGGTGGCTGACGTGAAGCCTGATTCTCTGCTATGATATGCAGACTGATTCTCTGCTGACATGAAGCCAGATTCTGTGTTATGGGACCCCTCTCCTCTGCCCGGGTGCCGGGGCCTAAATTTATGACAATGAACTGTTACAGTGGTGGGTGACGTGAAGCCTGATTCTCTGCTATGATATGAAGACTGATTCTCTGCTGACATGAAGCCAGATTCTGTGTTATGGGACCTCTCTCCTCTGCCTGGGTGCTGGGCCTAAATATATGACAATAGACTGTTGCAGTGGTGGCTGACGTGAAGCCTGATTCTCTGCTATGACATGCAGACTGATTCTCTGCTGACATGAAGCCAGATTCTGTGTTATGGGACCCCTCTCCTCTGCCCGGGTGCCGGGGCCTAAATTTATGACAATGAACTGTTACAGTGGTGGGTGACGTGAAGCCTGATTCTCTGCTATGATATGAAGACTGATTCTCTGCTGACATGAAGCCAGATTGTGTGTTATGGGACCTCTCTCCTCTGCCTAGGTGCTGGGCCTAAATATATGCCAATGGACTGTTGCAGTGGTGGCTGACGTGAAGCCTGATTCTCTGCTATGACATGCAGACTGATTCTCTGCTGACATGAAGCCAGATTCTCTGTTACGGGACCTCCCTCCTCTGCCTGTGTGCTGGCCTAAATATATGCCAATGGACTGTTGCAGTGGTGGCTGACGTGAAGCCTGATTCTCTACTATGACATGCAGACTGATTCTCTGCTGACATGAAGCCAGATTCTCTGTTACGGGACCTCCCTCCTCTGCCTGGGTACTGGGCCTAAATATCTGACAATGGACTGTTGCAGTGGTGGCTGATATGAAGCCTGATTCTCTGCTATGACATGCAGACTGATTCTCTGCTGACATGAAGCCAGATTCTCTGTTACGGGACCTCTCTCCTCTGCCTGGGTGCTGGGCCTAAATATATGACAATGGACTGTTGCAGTGGTGGCTGACGTGAAGCCTGATTCTCTGCTATGACATGCAGACTGATTCTCTGCTGACATGAAGTCAGATTCTCTGTTACGGGACCTCTCTCCTCTGCCTGGGTGCTGGGCCTAAATATATGCCAATGGACTGTTGCAGTGGTGGCTGACGTGAAGCCTGATTCTCTGCTATGACATGCAGACTGATTCTCTGCTGACATGAAGCCAGATTCTGTGTTATGGGACCCCTCTCCTCTGCCCGGGTGCCGGGGCCTAAATTTATGACAATGAACTGTTACAGTGGTGGGTGACGTGAAGCCTGATTCTCTGCTATGATATGAAGACTGATTCTCTGCTGACATGAAGCCAGATTCTGTGTTATGGGACCTCTCTCCTCTGCCTGGGTGCTGGGCCTAAATATATGACAATGGACTGTTCCAATGTTGGGTGACGTGAAGCCTGATTCTCTGTTATGATATGAAGACTGATTCTCTGCTGACATGAAGCCAGATTCTGTGTTATGGGACCCCTCTCCTCTGCCCGGGTGCCGGGGCCTAAATTTATGACAATGAACTGTTACAGTGGTGGGTGACGTGAAGCCTGATTCTCTGCTATGATATGAAGACTGATTCTCTGCTGACATGAAGCCAGATTCTGTGTTATGGGACCTCTCTCCTCTGCCTGGGTGCTGGGCCTAAATATATGACAATGGACTGTTCCAATGTTGGGTGACTTGAAGCCTGATTCTCTGTTATGATATGAAGTCTGATTCTCTGCTGACATGAAGCCAGATTCTGTGTTATCGGACCCCTCTCCTCTGCCCGGGTGCCGGGGCCTAAATTTATGACAATGAACTGTTACAGTGGTGGGTGACGTGAAGCCTGATTCTCTGCTATGATATGAAGACTGATTCTCTGCTGACATGAAGCCAGATTCTGTGTTACGGGACCTCCCTCCTCTGCCTGTGTGCTGGGCCTAAATATATGCCAATGGACTGTTGCAGTGGTGGCTGACGTGAAGCCTGATTCTCTACTATGACATGCAGACTGATTCTCTGCTGACATGAAGCCAGATTCTCTGTTACGGGACATCCCTCCTCTGCCTGGGTGCTGGGCCTAAATATCTGACAATGGACTGTTGCAGTGGTGGCTGACATGAAGCCTGATTCTCTGCTATGACATGCAGACTGATTCTCTGCTGACATGAAGACAGATTCTCTGTTACGGGACCTCCCTCCTCTGCCTGGGTGCTGGGCCTAAATATCTGACAATGGACTGTTGCAGTGGTGGCTGACATGAAGCCTGATTCTCTGCTATGACATGCAGACTGATTCTCTGCTGACATGAAGCCAGATTCTCTGTTACGGGACCTCTCTCCTCTGCCTGGGTGCTGGGCCTAAATATATGACAATGGACTGTTGCAGTGGTGGCTGACGTGAAGCCTGATTCTCTGCTATGACATGCAGACTGATTCTCTGCTGACATGAAGCCAGATTCTCTGTTACGGGACCTCTCTCCTCTGCCTGGGTGCTGGGCCTAAATATATGACAATAGACTGTTGCAGTGGTGGCTGACGTGAAGCCTGATTCTCTGCTATGATATGCAGACTGATTCTCTGCTGACATGAAGCCAGATTCTGTGTTATGGGACCCCTCTCCTCTGCCCGGGTGCCGGGGCCTAAATTTATGACAATGAACTGTTACAGTGGTGGGTGACGTGAAGCCTGATTCTCTGCTATGATATGAAGACTGATTCTCTGCTGACATGAAGCCAGATTCTGTGTTATGGGACCTCTCTCCTCTGCCTGGGTGCTGGGCCTAAATATATGACAATAGACTGTTGCAGTGGTGGCTGACGTGAAGCCTGATTCTCTGCTATGACATGCAGACTGATTCTCTGCTGACATGAAGCCAGATTCTGTGTTATGGGACCCCTCTCCTCTGCCCGGGTGCCGGGGCCTAAATTTATGACAATGAACTGTTACAGTGGTGGGTGACGTGAAGCCTGATTCTCTGCTATGATATGAAGACTGATTCTCTGCTGACATGAAGCCAGATTGTGTGTTATGGGACCTCTCTCCTCTGCCTAGGTGCTGGGCCTAAATATATGCCAATGGACTGTTGCAGTGGTGGCTGACGTGAAGCCTGATTCTCTGCTATGACATGCAGACTGATTCTCTGCTGACATGAAGCCAGATTCTCTGTTACGGGACCTCCCTCCTCTGCCTGTGTGCTGGCCTAAATATATGCCAATGGACTGTTGCAGTGGTGGCTGACGTGAAGCCTGATTCTCTACTATGACATGCAGACTGATTCTCTGCTGACATGAAGCCAGATTCTCTGTTACGGGACCTCCCTCCTCTGCCTGGGTACTGGGCCTAAATATCTGACAATGGACTGTTGCAGTGGTGGCTGATATGAAGCCTGATTCTCTGCTATGACATGCAGACTGATTCTCTGCTGACATGAAGCCAGATTCTCTGTTACGGGACCTCTCTCCTCTGCCTGGGTGCTGGGCCTAAATATATGACAATGGACTGTTGCAGTGGTGGCTGACGTGAAGCCTGATTCTCTGCTATGACATGCAGACTGATTCTCTGCTGACATGAAGTCAGATTCTCTGTTACGGGACCTCTCTCCTCTGCCTGGGTGCTGGGCCTAAATATATGCCAATGGACTGTTGCAGTGGTGGCTGACGTGAAGCCTGATTCTCTGCTATGACATGCAGACTGATTCTCTGCTGACATGAAGCCAGATTCTGTGTTATGGGACCCCTCTCCTCTGCCCGGGTGCCGGGGCCTAAATTTATGACAATGAACTGTTACAGTGGTGGGTGACGTGAAGCCTGATTCTCTGCTATGATATGAAGACTGATTCTCTGCTGACATGAAGCCAGATTCTGTGTTATGGGACCTCTCTCCTCTGCCTGGGTGCTGGGCCTAAATATATGACAATGGACTGTTCCAATGTTGGGTGACGTGAAGCCTGATTCTCTGTTATGATATGAAGACTGATTCTCTGCTGACATGAAGCCAGATTCTGTGTTATGGGACCCCTCTCCTCTGCCCGGGTGCCGGGGCCTAAATTTATGACAATGAACTGTTACAGTGGTGGGTGACGTGAAGCCTGATTCTCTGCTATGATATGAAGACTGATTCTCTGCTGACATGAAGCCAGATTCTGTGTTATGGGACCTCTCTCCTCTGCCTGTGTGCTGGGCCTAAATATATGCCAATGGACTGTTGCAGTGGTGGCTGACGTGAAGCCTGATTCTCTGCTATGACATGCAGACTGATTCTCTGCTGACATGAAGCCAGATTCTCTGTTACGGGACCTCCCTCCTCTGCCTGTGTGCTGGGCCTAAATATATGCCAATGGACTGTTGCAGTGGTGGCTGACGTGAAGCCTGATTCTCTACTATGACATGCAGACTGATTCTCTGCTGACATGAAGCCAGATTCTCTGTTACGGGACCTCCCTCCTCTGCCTGGGTACTGGGCCTAAATATCTGACAATGGACTGTTGCAGTGGTGGCTGATATGAAGCCTGATTCTCTGCTATGACATGCAGACTGATTCTCTGCTGACATGAAGCCAGATTCTCTGTTACGGGACCTCCCTCCTCTGCCTGGGTGCTGGGCCTAAATATCTGACAATGGACTGTTGCAGTGGTGGCTGACATGAAGCCTGATTCTCTGCTATGACATGCAGACTGATTCTCTGCTGACATGAAGACAGATTCTCTGTTACGGGACCTCCCTCCTCTGCCTGGGTGCTGGGCCTAAATATCTGACAATGGACTGTTGCAGTGGTGGCTGACGTGAAGCCTGATTCTCTGCTATGACATGCAGACTGATTCTCTGCTGACATGAAGCCAGATTCTCTGTTACGGGACCTCTCTCCTCTGCCTGGGTGCTGGGCCTAAATATATGACAATAGACTGTTGCAGTGGTGGCTGACGTGAAGCCTGATTCTCTACTATGACATGCAGACTGATTCTCTGCTGACATGAAGCCAGATTCTCTGTTACGGGACCTCCCTCCTCTGCCTGGGTGCTGGGCCTAAATATCGGACAATGGACAGTTGCGGTGGTGGCTGATATGAAGCCTGATTCTCTGCTATGACATGCAGACTGATTCTCTGCTGACATGAAGCCAGATTCTCTGTTACGGGACCTCCCTCCTCTGCCTGGGTGCTGGGCCTAAATATATGACAATGGACTGTTGCAGTGGTGGCTGACATGAAGCCTGATTCTCTGCTATGACATGCAGACTGATTCTCTGCTGACATGAAGACAGATTCTCTGTTACGGGACCTCCCTCCTCTGCCTGGGTGCTGGGCCTAAATATATGACAATGGACTGTTGCAGTGGTGGCTGACGTGAAGCCTGATTCTCTACTATGACATGCAGACTGATTCTCTGCTGACATGAAGCCAGATTCTCTGTTACGGGACCTCCCTCCTCTGCCTGGGTGCTGGGCCTAAATATCTGACAATGGACTGTTGCAGTGGTGGCTGACATGAAGCCTGATTCTCTGCTATGACATGCAGACTGATTCTCTGCTGACATGAAGACAGATTCTGTGTTATGGGACCTCTCTCCTCTGCCTGGGTGCTGGGCCTAAATATATGACAATGGACTGTTCCAATGTTGGGTGACGTGAAGCCTGATTCTCTGTTATGATATGAAGACTGATTCTCTGCTGACATGAAGCCAGATTCTGTGTTATGGGACCCCTCTCCTCTGCCCGGGTGCCGGGGCCTAAATTTATGACAATGAACTGTTACAGTGGTGGGTGACGTGAAGCCTGATTCTCTGCTATGATATGAAGACTGATTCTCTGCTGACATGAAGCCAGATTCTGTGTTATGGGACCTCTCTCCTCTGCCTGGGTGCTGGGCCTAAATATATGACAATGGACTGTTCCAATGTTGGGTGACGTGAAGCCTTATTCTCTGTTATGATATGAAGACTGATTCTCTGCTGACATGAAGCCAGATTCTGTGTTATGGGACCCCTCTCCTCTGCCCGGGTGCCGGGGCCTAAATTTATGACAATGAACTGTTACAGTGGTGGGTGACGTGAAGCCTGATTCTCTGCTATGATATGAAGACTGATTCTCTGCTGACATGAAGCCAGATTCTGTGTTACGGGACCTCCCTCCTCTGCCTGTGTGCTGGGCCTAAATATATGCCAATGGACTGTTGCAGTGGTGGCTGACGTGAAGCCTGATTCTCTACTATGACATGCAGACTGATTCTCTGCTGACATGAAGCCAGATTCTCTGTTACGGGACCTCCCTCCTCTGCCTGGGTGCTGGGCCTAAATATCGGACAATGGACAGTTGCGGTGGTGGCTGATATGAAGCCTGATTCTCTGCTATGACATGCAGACTGATTCTCTGCTGACATGAAGCCAGATTCTCTGTTACGGGACCTCCCTCCTCTGCCTGGGTGCTGGGCCTAAATATCTGACAATGGACTGTTGCAGTGGTGGCTGACATGAAGCCTGATTCTCTGCTATGACATGCAGACTGATTCTCTGCTGACATGAAGCCAGATTCTCTGTTACGGGACCTCTCTCCTCTGCCTGGGTGCTGGGCCTAAATATATGACAATGGACTGTTGCAGTGGTGGTTGACGTGAAGCCTGATTCTCTGCTATGACATGCAGACTGATTCTCTGCTGACATGAAGCCAGATTGTCTGTTACGGGACCTCTCTCCTCTGCCTGGGTGCTGGGCCTAAATATATGACAATAGACTGTTGCAGTGGTGGCTGACGTGAAGCCTGATTCTCTGCTATGACATGCAGACTGATTCTCTGCTGACATGAAGCCAGATTCTGTGTTATGGGACCCCTCTCCTCTGCCCGGGTGCCGGGGCCTAAATTTATGACAATGAACTGTTACAGTGGTGGGTGACGTGAAGCCTGATTCTCTGCTATGATATGAAGACTGATTCTCTGCTGACATGAAGCCAGATTCTGTGTTATGGGACCTCTCTCCTCTGCCTGGGTGCTGGGCCTAAATATATGACAATAGACTGTTGCAGTGGTGGCTGACGTGAAGCCTGATTCTCTGCTATGACATGCAGACTGATTCTCTGCTGACATGAAGCCAGATTCTGTGTTATGGGACCCCTCTCCTCTGCCCGGGTGCCGGGGCCTAAATTTATGACAATGAACTGTTACAGTGGTGGGTGACGTGAAGCCTGATTCTCTGCTATGATATGAAGACTGATTCTCTGCTGACATGAAGCCAGATTCTGTGTTATGGGACCTCTTTCCTCTGCCTGGGTGCTGGGCCTAAATATATGCCAATGGACTGTTGCAGTGGTGGCTGACGTGAAGCCTGATTCTCTGCTATGACATGCAGACTGATTCTCTGCTGACATGAAGCCAGATTCTCTGTTACGGGACCTCCCTCCTCTGCCTGTGTGCTGGGCCTAAATATATGCCAATGGACTGTTGCAGTGGTGGCTGACGTGAAGCCTGATTCTCTACTATGACATGCAGACTGATTCTCTGCTGACATGAAGCCAGATTCTCTGTTACGGGACCTCCCTCCTCTGCCTGGGTACTGGGCCTAAATATCTGACAATGGACTGTTGCAGTGGTGGCTGATATGAAGCCTGATTCTCTGCTATGACATGCAGACTGATTCTCTGCTGACATGAAGCCAGATTCTCTGTTACGGGACCTCCCTCCTCTGCCTGGGTGCTGGGCCTAAATATCTGACAATGGACTGTTGCAGTGGTGGCTGACATGAAGCCTGATTCTCTGCTATGACATGCAGACTGATTCTCTGCTGACATGAAGACAGATTCTCTGTTACGGGACCTCCCTCCTCTGCCTGGGTGCTGGGCCTAAATATCTGACAATGGACTGTTGCAGTGGTGGCTGACATGAAGCCTGATTCTCTGCTATGACATGCAGACTGATTCTCTGCTGACATGAAGCCAGATTCTCTGTTACGGGACCTCTCTCCTCTGCCTGGGTGCTGGGCCTAAATATATGACAATGGACTGTTGCAGTGGTGGCTGACGTGAAGCCTGATTCTCTGCTATGACATGCAGACTGATTCTCTGCTGACATGAAGCCAGATTCTCTGTTACGGGACCTCTCTCCTCTGCCTGGGTGCTGGGCCTAACAATATGACAATAGACTGTTGCAGTGGTGGCTGACGTGAAGCCTGATTCTCTACTATGACATGCAGACTGATTCTCTGCTGACATGAAGCCAGATTCTCTGTTACGGGACCTCCCTCCTCTGCCTGGGTGCTGGGCCTAAATATCTGACAATGGACTGTTGCAGTGGTGGCTGACATAAAGCCTGATTCTCTGCTATGACATGCAGACTGATTCTCTGCTGACATGAAGCCAGATTCTCTGTTACGGGACCTCTCTCCTCTGCCTGGGTGCTGGGCCTAAATATATGACAATAGACTGTTGCAGTGGTGGCTGACGTGAAGCCTGATTCTCTGCTATGACATGCAGACTGATTCTCTGCTGACATGAAGCCAGATTCTGTGTTATGGGACCCCTCTCCTCTGCCCGGGTGCCGGGGCCTAAATTTATGACAATGAACTGTTACAGTGGTGGGTGACGTGAAGCCTGATTCTCTGCTATGATATGAAGACTGATTCTCTGCTGACATGAAGCCAGATTCTGTGTTACGGGACCTCCCTCCTCTGCCTGTGTGCTGGGCCTAAATATATGCCAATGGACTGTTGCAGTGGTGGCTGACGTGAAGCCTGATTCTCTACTATGACATGCAGACTGATTCTCTGCTGACATGAAGCCAGATTCTCTGTTACGGGACCTCCCTCCTCTGCCTGGGTGCTGGGCCTAAATATCTGACAATGGACTGTTGCGGTGGTGGCTGATATGAAGCCTGATTCTCTGCTATGACATGCAGACTGATTCTCTGCTGACATGAAGCCAGATTCTCTGTTACGGGACCTCCCTCCTCTGCCTGGGTGCTGGGCCTAAATATCTGACAATGGACTGTTGCAGTGGTGGCTGACATGAAGCCTGATTCTCTGCTATGACATGCAGACTGATTCTCTGCTGACATGAAGACAGATTCTCTGTTACGGGACCTTCCTCCTCTGCCTGGGTGCTGGGCCTAAATATCTGACAATGGACTGTTGCAGTGGTGGCTGACATTAAGCCTGATTCTCTGCTATGACATGCAGACTGATTCTCTGCTGACATGAAGCCAGATTCTCTGTTACGGGACCTCTCTCCTCTGCCTGGGTGCTGGGCCTAAATATATGACAATGGACTGTTGCAGTGGTGGCTGACGTGAAGCCTGATTCTCTGCTATGACATGCAGACTGATTCTCTGCTGACATGAAGCCAGATTCTCTGTTACGGGACCTCTCTCCTCTGCCTGGGTGCTGGGCCTAAATATATGACAATGGACTGTTGCAGTGGTGGCTGACGTGAAGCCTGATTCTCTGCTATGACATGCAGACTGATTCTCTGCTGACATGAAGCCAGATTCTCTGTTACGGGACCTCTCTCCTCTGCCTGGGTGCTGGGCCTAAATATATGACAATGGACTGTTCCAATGTTGGGTGACGTGAAGCCTGATTCTCTGTTATGATATGAAGACTGATTCTCTGCTGACATGAAGCCAGATTCTGTGTTATGGGACCCCTCTCCTCTGCCCGGGTGCCGGGGCCTAAATTTATGACAATGAACTGTTACAGTGGTGGGTGACGTGAAGCCTGATTCTCTGCTATGATATGAAGACTGATTCTCTGCTGACATGAAGCCAGATTCTGTGTTACGGGACCTCCCTCCTCTGCCTGTGTGCTGGGCCTAAATATATGCCAATGGACTGTTGCAGTGGTGGCTGACGTGAAGCCTGATTCTCTACTATGACATGCAGACTGATTCTCTGCTGACATGAAGCCAGATTCTCTGTTACGGGACCTCCCTCCTCTGCCTGGGTGCTGGGCCTAAATATCTGACAATGGACTGTTGCGGTGGTGGCTGATATGAAGCCTGATTCTCTGCTATGACATGCAGACTGATTCTCTGCTGACATGAAGCCAGATTCTCTGTTACGGGACCTCCCTCCTCTGCCTGGGTGCTGGGCCTAAATATATGACAATGGACTGTTGCAGTGGTGGCTGACATGAAGCCTGATTCTCTGCTATGACATGCAGACTGATTCTCTGCTGACATGAAGACAGATTCTCTGTTACGGGACCTCCCTCCTCTGCCTGGGTGCTGGGCCTAAATATATGACAATGGACTGTTGCAGTGGTGGCTGACGTGAAGCCTGATTCTCTACTATGACATGCAGACTGATTCTCTGCTGACATGAAGCCAGATTCTCTGTTACGGGACCTCCCTCCTCTGCCTGGGTGCTGGGCCTAAATATCTGACAATGGACTGTTGCAGTGGTGGCTGACATGAAGCCTGATTCTCTGCTATGACATGCAGACTGATTCTCTGCTGACATGAAGACAGATTCTCTGTTACGGGACCTCCCTCCTTTGCCTGGGTGCTGGGCCTAAATATATGACAATGGACTGTTGCAGTGGTGGCTGACATGAAGCCTGATTCTCTGCTATGACATGCAGACTGATTCTCTGCTGACATGAAGCCAGATTCTCTGTTACGAGACCTCCCTCCTCTGCCTGGGTGCTGGGCCTAAATAAATGACAATGGACTGTTGCAGTGGTGGCTGACGTGAAGCCTGATTCTCTGCTATGACATGCAGACTGATTCTCTGCTGACATAAAGCCAGATTCTCTGTTACGGGACCTCTCTCCTCTGCCTGGGTGCTGGGCCTAAATATATGACAATGGACTGTTCCAATGTTGGGTGACGTGAAGCCTGATTCTCTGTTATGATATGAAGACTGATTCTCTGCTGACATGAAGCCAGATTCTGTGTTATGGGACCCCTCTCCTCTGCCTGGGTGCCAGGACCTAAATTTATGACATTGGACTGTTAGGCTACATGCACACGTTCAGGATTCATGTGCGGAGAATCCGCACTGAAATCCGCAGGTGTTCACAGGCAAATCCGTGCGGTCAATCTGCATTAATTGGTGCGGATTTGCATGCGGATTTGCATGCAGATTTTTTCAACATCTCTCTAGAACAAAAATACACCCTTTTTTAACATCATTTCCTGTGACATCATTTGAGAATCGGATTTGAGAATTACTGTACGTTGAAATCGTGATGCGATTAATTTAACACGAAATAATCGCATGGCGATTTCAACTTAGTACTGCTATATTCCATATTCGCCGAATATGGAATATAGCAGTACTAATGGAGCGTCCCCATCACCATGGGAACGTCTCCATATACTAGAGTGTACTGTCGGATTTGAGAATTACGTTGAAATCTCAATTCGATTAATTCAAGTTATAATAATCGAATTGCGATTTCAACTTAGGCACTGTTATGTTCCATATTCGTTAATTCTAGCCTACTATGGAATATAGCAGTGCTAAGTAGAAATCGCCATGCGATTATTTCGTGTTATATTAATCGCATCGCGATTTCAACGTAATTCTCAAATCCGACAGTACATTCTAGTATATGGAGACGTTCCCATGGTGATGGGGACGCTCCATTAGTACTGCTACATTCCATATTCGGCGAATATGGAATATAGCAGTACTAAGTTGAAATCGCCATGCGATTATTTCGTGTTAAATTAATCGCATCGCGATTTCAACGTACAGTAATTCTCAAATCCGACAGTACATTCTAGTATATGGAGACGTATATTGCGTCTCCATATACTATATGTAGTATATTGCTTGCTTCTCTTGCTGCAATGAACAGACACAAAATGGTGGCTGATTTTCCTCCCTTTATTACATAATTCTCTGCTATGGGACCTCTCTCCAATTGATATTGGTTAATTTTTATTTATTTTATTTTTATTTTTATTTTTATTCATTTCCCTATCCACATGAAGCCAGATTCTCTGTTACGGGACCTCTCTCCTCTGCCTGGGTGCTGGGCCTAAATATATGACAATGGACTGTTGCAGTGGTGGCTGACGTGAAGCCTGATTCTCTACTATGACATGCAGACTGATTCTCTGCTGACATGAAGCCAGATTCTCTGTTACGGGACCTCCCTCCTCTGCCTGGGTGCTGGGCCTAAATATCTGACAATGGACTGTTGCAGTGGTGGCTGACATGAAGCCTGATTCTCTGCTATGACATGCAGACTGATTCTCTGCTGACATGAAGCAAGATTCTCTGTTACGGGACCTCTCTCCTCTGCCTGGGTGCTGAGCCTAAATATATGACAATGGACTGTTGCAGTGGTGGCTGACGTGAAGCCTGATTCTCTGCTATGACATGCAGACTGATTCTCTGCTGACATGAAGCCAGATTCTCTGTTACGGGACCTCCCTCCTCTGCCTGGGTGCTGGGCCTAAATATATGACAATAGACTGTTGCAGTGGTGGCTGACGTGAAGCCTGATTCTCTGCTATGACATGCAGACTGATTCTCTGCTGACATGAAGCCAGATTCTGTGTTATGGGACCCCTCTCCTCTGCCCGGGTGCCGGGGCCTAAATTTATGACAATGAACTGTTACAGTGGTGGGTGACGTGAAGCCTGATTCTCTGCTATGATATGAAGACTGATTCTCTGCTGACATGAAGCCAGATTCTGTGTTATGGGACCTCTCTCCTCTGCCTGGGTGCTGGGCCTAAATATATGCCAATGGACTGTTGCAGTGGTGGCTGACGTGAAGCCTGATTCTCTGCTATGACATGCAGACTGATTCTCTGCTGACATGAAGCCAGATTCTCTGTTACGGGACCTCCCTCCTCTGCCTGTGTGCTGGGCCTAAATATATGCCAATGGACTGTTGCAGTGGTGGCTGACGTGAAGCCTGATTCTCTACTATGACATGCAGACTGATTCTCTGCTGACATGAAGCCAGATTCTCTGTTACGGGACCTCCCTCCTCTGCCTGGGTACTGGGCCTAAATATCTGACAATGGACTGTTGCAGTGGTGGCTGATATGAAGCCTGATTCTCTGCTATGACATGCAGACTGATTCTCTGCTGACATGAAGCCAGATTCTCTGTTACGGGACCTCCCTCCTTTGCCTGGGTGCTGGGCCTAAATATCTGACAATGGACTGTTGCAGTGGTGGCTGACATGAAGCCTGATTCTCTTCTATGACATGCAGACTGATTCTCTGCTGACATGAAGACAGATTCTCTGTTACGGGACCTCCCTCCTCTGCCTGGGTGCTGGGCCTAAATATCTGACAATGGACTGTTGCAGTGGTGGCTGACATGAAGCCTGATTCTCTGCTATGACATGCAGACTGATTCTCTGCTGACATGAAGCCAGATTCTCTGTTACGGGACCTCTCTCCTCTGCCTGGGTGCTGGGCCTAAATACATGACAATGGACTGTTGCAGTGGTGGCTGACGTGAAGCCTGATTCTCTGCTATGACATGCAGACTGATTCTCTGCTGACATGAAGCCAGATTCTCTGTTACGGGACCTCTCTCCTCTGCCTGGGTGCTGGGCCTAAATATATGACAATAGACTGTTGCAGTGGTGGCTGACGTGAAGCCTGATTCTCTGCTATGACATGCAGACTGATTCTCTGCTGACATGAAGCCAGATTCTCTGTTACGGGACCTCTCTCCTCTGCCTGGGTGCTGGGCCTAAATATATGACAATGGACTGTTGCAGTGGTGGCTGACGTGAAGCCTGATTCTCTGCTATGACATGCAGACTGATTCTCTGCTGACATGAAGCCAGATTCTGTGTTATGGGACCCCTCTCCTCTGCCCGGGTGCCGGGGCCTAAATTTATGACAATGAACTGTTACAGTGGTGGGTGACGTGAAGCCTGATTCTCTGCTATGATATGAAGACTGATTCTCTGCTGACATGATGCCAGATTCTGTGTTATGGGACCCCTCTCCTCTACCTGGGTGCCAGGACCTAAATTTATGACAATGGACTGTTAGGCTACATGCACACGTTCAGGATTCATGTGCGGAGAATCCGCACTGAAATCCGCAGGTGTTCACAGGCAAATCCGTGCGGTCAATCCGCATTAATTGGTGCGGATTTGCATGCGGATTTGCATGCGGATTTTTTCAACATCTCTCTAGAACAAAAATACACCCTTTTTTAACATCATTTCCTGTGACATCATTTGAGAATCGGATTTGAGAATTACTGTACGTTGAAATCGTGATGCGATTAATTTAACACGAAATAATCGCATGGCGATTTCAACTTAGTACTGCTATATTCCATATTCGCCGAATATGGAATATAGCAGTACTAATGGAGCGTCCCCATCACCATGGGAACGTCTCCATATACTAGAGTGTACTGTCGGATTTGAGAATTACGTTGAAATCTCAATTCGATTAATTCAAGTTATAATAATCGAATTGTGATTTCAACTTAGGCACTGTTATGTTCCATATTCGTTAATTCTAGCCTACTATGGAATATAGCAGTGCTAAGTAGAAATCGCCATGCGATTATTTCGTGTTATATTAATCGCATCGCGATTTCAACGTAATTCTCAAATCCGACAGTACATTCTAGTATATGGAGACGTTCCCATGGTGATAGGGACGCTCCATTAGTACTGCTACATTCCATATTCGGCGAATATGGAATATAGCAGTACTAAGTTGAAATCGCCATGAGATTATTTCGTGTTAAATTAATCGCATCGCGATTTCAACGTACAGTAATTCTCAAATCCGACAGTACATTCTAGTATATGGAGACGTATATTGCGTCTCCATATACTATATGTAGTATATTGCTTCCTTCTCTTGCTGCAATGAACAGACACAAAATGGTGGCTGATTTTCCTCCCCTTATTACATAATTCTCTGCTATGGGACCTCTCTCCAATTGATATTGGTTAATTTTTATTTATTTAATTTTTATTTTTATTCATTTCCCTATCCACATTTGTTTGCAGGGGATTTACCTACATGTTGCTGCCTTTTGCAGCCCTCTAGCTCTTTCCTGGGCTGTTTTACAGCCTTTTTAGTGCCGAAAAGTTCGGGTCCCCATTGACTTCAATGGGGTTCGGGACGAAGTTCGGATCGGGTTCGGATCCCGAACCCGAACATTTCCGGGATGTTCGGCCGAACTTCTCGAACCCGAACATCCAGGTGTTCGCTCAACTCTAGTTCAGAGCTGTTTGTCTAAATTCTGAATGTTGTGTGATTACAGGGGCTCCCGTTCCTAAAATACGCCGCAGGATTTCAACTGCTGATTTGGCCGCAGAGGAGGATGTAGAGCAGGCAGGCCCCTCCTAGATTGTTGATGCAACTACCCCATCTGATGTTGCAGATGTGGTTGAGGTGGAAGCAGAAGAGGCAGGACCCTCCAAACTGCAGGATACCCCCACCCCAGCTCCTGCCGAGGAGCAAGAAGAGATGAATATCTCCACCACAGCTCCTAATGAGTTAGTCACCACCCCACACCAGGAGGGTAAATATGTGCACACATCAAATTAATTCTGTATACATTACATATTCAGAAAAATTAACCCTTTCTACCCCAGGCCAGTTTTTACCTTCATGCTCATGCCATTTCTTTATAAATCTGACGTATCCATTTATGTGCTAATAACTTTAAACGCTTTTACTTATCACAGGCATAGTTAGATTTTCTCTTCTCACATTGTATTTTAAGAATAGTTGTAAAATTGAGTCCAATTATTAATGTCTTATTCCAAAAAAGAGGGGGGAAAAATAGTAATATTTTACATTTCAATTTCAATTTTTTTTTTATAATAGATAGTAATACCGGCTAAGATAGGTATAACTTTACATTCCCCATATGCCTCATTTATGTTTGGATCATTTTTAAAATGACAACCATTTTTTGTGACGAGAGAAGGCTTATAGGTTGAGAAGCAAATCATAAAATAATTAAGAACTGTGCAACATTACAATTTTTTCTTGCACAGTTCAGTTACAAAGTCACTTTTTTTGGCTTAGGGCTCTTTCACATTTGCGTTGTCCGGATCCGTTCTCCATTTGCCGGAAATACACACCGGATCCGGAAAAACGCAAGTGAACTGAAAGCATTTGAAGACGGATCCGTCTTCAAAATGCGTTCAGTGTTACTATGGCAGCCAGGACGCTATTAAAGTCCTGTTTGCCATAGTAGTAGTGGGGAGCGGGGGAGCAGTATACTTACAGTCCGTGCGGCTCCCGGGGCGCTCCAGAATGACGTCAGAGCGCCCCATGCGCATGGATCATGTGATCCATGCGATCACGTCATCCATGCGTGTGGGGCGCCCTGACGTCACTCTGAAGCGCCCCGGGAGCCGCACGGACTGTAAGTATACTGCTCCCCTGCTCCCCACTACACTTTACCATGGCTGCCAGGACTTTAGCGTCCTGGCAGCCATGGTAACCATTCAGAAAAAGCTAAACGTCGGATCCGGCAATGCGCCAAAACGACGTTTAGCTTAAGGCCGGATCCGGATTAATGCTTTTCAATGGGCATTAATTCCGGATCCGGCCTTGCGGCAAGTGTTCAGGATTTTTGGCCGGAGCAAAAAGCGCAGCATGCCGCGGTATTTTCTCCGGCCAAAAAACTTTCCGGTCCGGAACTGAAGACATCCTGATGCATCCTGAACGGATTTCTCTCCATTCAGAATGCATTAGGATAAAACTGATCAGGATTCTTCCGGCATAGAGCCCCGACGACGGAACTCTATGCCGGAAGAAAAGAACGCAAGTGTGAAAGAGCCCTTACATATTAGAAAACAAAAATAAATCACACAATTTTAGAAACTACACACATTCAAGCTAATCAAAATGTATTCTCCAAACTTTGTTAACCCTTTAGATGCCCCACGAGAATCAAATTAAAATGAGAATGAAATTCCAAATCAAAATTTATTACAGCAAATTAAAAATTGAAATATATTTTTTCAGAAACACATCAAGTGTTAACATCCCATAAAAAAACTAAATCTATTACCCTGATTATGGAGTTTTCAAAAACAACACAGGTGTGCACAAAAACTGATGTATGGGCGCACCCCTCAAGACATATACTAAGCACTTTGCCCCATTTGCCATTTCACAGAATTAGGAAAAGCTTGGCTGTGACAAAAAAAAAAACATTTTTGATTATTTTCCCAAAAAAGTTGCTTTATACCAACATTTTTCAATTTCACAATTGGTAACAGGACAAAATGCACCCCACATTTAGTTCCCCATTTCAACAAGAATACACCGACAACACATATGTGAAGTTCTGCCTCTTCCTGTACAGATATAGCGCTGCCATTGGCTGGAGAGTTGTTACAGCTATTAGCAGTGCTGGCAGAGGACCAAAACACTGGTGTCCCCTGCCTCACCTCTGAGGAGACAGGTGCTGGCCCCCCTTCAGCTCCGTAGCTGCGATGCTCATGTGTAAGTAATCCGGCCAATAGCAACGATCGGGGCTTCAGGTGGTCTGAAAAAAGTCCCGCAGCCCTTATTTAAAATGGCTGCCTGCTCGGTAGAACAGCCATCGCACCACGGTTCACGAGCGATTAAGTACATGGGACCTGTTGTTTGTTGCGCCCTAAAAGTGTGGCGCTGGGCGTAAATTCACTTAACGCTGCACCGTACTATTATGGCGCCGGTCATTAATAATATAAAAGGGGCAACAATGAGGTGACAACACAAACTACAGTAATAGAAAACAACAGCACTGCACAATAACTCTATAATTTACATAAACTAATTTTAAATAGCCAAAAAAATAACTATACCCTACTAAACTATCACTAAATAACCAAATTTAGAATAATTGTAAATATTGTATACTTAACAATTGAGATGTAAATCTTCAGCGCTAAACCAAATACTACACAAAATGCAATAATTGCCTCTTATTCTAAATTGTGATAATTTTTTTTCCTAACAGTAATAAATACAATTTACAAAAAATTAAAGAAAGTACAGCATGATCATAAAAAAGTTGTGAAGGACATTGGGGCGCAGCTTCGGACAGTGACCGACAAGCTGCAGCAATTTGAAAGAATGCAGCAGAAGAACCTGCAACAGTTGGTGGAGCAACTTAAAAAAATGCCCTAGAGCAAATTAATTTATGTTATTGTTGTAAATAAAAAGTTATTTTCAGTTGGAACTTTACCTTCTGTTTTTTAATAATCAAAAATTTGGTGTAATTTTAACAGATAATTTAACAGTAAGGACACTTTAGTCCAGGGGCAAACTCAGCAGGGTACGGACAGACAGCGGCAGTAGGTACATGTTAACAGTGTGGTATAAGGCCTACACATAAATAAGCTTGATGAGGACAGCAGCAGCAGGTAAAGGTAATGTTGTAGTATGAGGCCTACACATACATAAGCTTGATCAGGACACCTGCAGCATGTAAAGGTAACGGGATAGTATGAGGCCTACACATAATAAATAAGCTTGATCAGGACAGCAGAAGCATGTAAAGGTAATGGTGTAGTATGTGGCCTTCACATAGTTAAGAAGGATCATGAGTAGGGTTGAGCGAACCCGAACTGTAAAGTTCGGGTACGTACCGTACTTTAGGATTTTTGGACCCCGGACCCGAACCCGAACATTTCAGTAAAGGTTCGGGTTCGGTGTTCGGCGATTTCTTGGCGCTTTTTGAAAGGCTGCAGAGCAGCCAATCAACAAGCGTTTAACTGTGTGACCTTAGAAGCCATCACAGTCATGACTACTAATGGCATGGCTGTGATTGGCTAGTGCAGCATGTGACTTAGCCTCTATATAAGCTAGAGTCACGTAGCGCTGCACGTCACTCTGCTGTGCTTAGTGTAGGGAGAGGATGATGCTGCTTTGAGGGACAGAATAGGACAGAACCTGTGATCAGAACTCCAATTGAACTCAGCGATCTACAAAGATATAGTTGTGTGGGTGCAGTGCACAATCTTTTTACCCTGCCCTGAGCCCAGTACCAGAGAAAAATAACTTTTATCCGTCTGTTAGTTAGGTGGGCGACAGCGGCCATTTTATGCAAGCTCAGTGCACCAGCACTGCATCTGAGCTTTTGTGACATTCAAATCCAAGCTTGAAAAACTGCACTAATAATCTGGTTTTAAAAAAAACACCCTTTTTTGGCAATATACAACATCTGGTGCCTTTGCAGGATTACTCAGTGTGCAATTTAAGCTAGAAAAACAGCTATAATTTTCTGGGTTTTTAAAAACACCCTTTTTGGGCAAAATACAAAATTTTACAGCCCTTGCTGCATCAGCACGTGTGAAATTCAAGGGTTATATACTGCTGTCATATTCTGTTATTAAACAAACACCCATTTTGGGCAAAAAACTTTAATTGCGGCCTAGTCTGCATCTGTACGTGTGAGATACACCCTTTACATACGGTGGTTCAATTCAGTTATTTGAAAAACACCCTTTTTGGGCAAAATACACAATTTTACAGCCCTTGCTGCATCAGAACGTGTGAAATTCTAGACTTATATACTGCTGTCATATTCTGTTATTAAACAAACACCCATTTTGGGCAAAAAACTGAATTTTGCAGCCTTTGCTGCATATGTCATTGTGAGATACACACTTTAGATACTGTGGTTCTATTCAGTTATTTAAAAAAAAAATTATTTGGACAAAAAACTTAAATTGCGGCCTAGTCTGGATCTGTACCTGTGAGAGACACACTTTAGATACTGTGGTTATATTCTTCTATTACTAAAACACCCGTTTTGGGCAAAAAAGTTTAATTGCGGACTTGTCTTCATCTGTACGTGTGAGATACACCCTTTACATACTGTCAATCTATTCTGCTATTAAACACCCATTTAGGGCAAGATCCTAAATTTGAGAAATATGAGGAGAGCATGAAATAAGGGATGTGGACCAGGTCATGGTTCTGCTGGTGAAGCTCCTGTTGCAGGGAGGGGACGTGGTCGATATGTGCCAGCTACACGCACAAGTGAAACCCCTTTCTCAGGTGCGAGTAGGCGACAGAACCTGCAGCGGTATTTGGTCGGGCCTAATGCAGCTCTACGAATGGTGAGGCCAGAACAAGCACAAGCGATAGTAGATTGGGTTGCTGACAATGCCTCCAGTTCCTTCACATTGTCTCCCACCCAGTCTCCTGCTAAAAATATCAGAGTTGGCACCTGCAGCCGATGTCCATCAGTCTTTCACCTCACCCCCCTTGCAAATCAGCCAAGCAGTCTGAGCCCCAAGTCATGCATCAGTCTCTTCTGCTTTTTGATGACTCTGTTAGCAGGGTTTCCCAGGGCCATCCACCTATCCCTGCCCCAGAAGAGGAAGAGATTGAGTGCACTGATGCCCAACCACTTATGTTTCAAGATGAGTACATGGAAGGACCATCGCAGCACGTCTCGGATGATGACGAAACACAGGTGCCAACTGCTGGGGCTTTCGAAAGTGTGCAGACTGACAAGGAGGGCAGGGGTGAAGACTGGGTGGAAGATGATGTGGAGAACGATGAGGTCCTCGACCCCACATGGAATCAAGGTCATGCGAGTGACCTATGTAGTTCGGAGAAAGAGACGGTGGTCACACAGAGCCACCAGCACAGCAGAAGAGGGAGCAGGGTGCAAAAGCGGAACGGCCGTCCCCTAGACAGTACGCCTGCTACTGCCCACCGCAGCAAGGGACCGAGCACACCAAAGCCAGCTCCAAGGAGTTTCCTGGCGTGGCAGTTCTTCAGACAATGTGCTGACAACAAGACACGAGTGGTATGCACGCTGTGCAATCAGAGCCTGAAGCGAGGCATAAACGTTCTAAACCTGAGCACAAACTGCATGACCAGGCATTTAAGTGCAAAGCACAAGCTGCAGTGGAGTAGACACCTCAAAACCCAAGAAAGGTCTTTGGCTCCTCCTGCTTCCTCTTCTGCTGCAGTCTCGGCCTCTTCATCCACCTCTGGAGTGACAGTGCCACCTGCCACCCCGCAAACAGAGGATCTGCCAGCAACACCACCACCTGGGTCACCAAGTATCTCCACAATGTCCCACGGAAGCGTTCAGCTCTCCATCTCCCAAACACTGGAGCGGAAGAAAAAGTACCCCCCTACCCAACTGCAATCCCTAGCCCTGAATGCCAGCATTTCTAAATTACTGGCCTTTGAAATGCTGTCATTCTGTCTGGTGGAGACGGAGAGTTTTAAAGGCCTTATGGCGGTGGCTGTCCCACAGTACGTCGTTCCCAGCCGCCACTACTTTTCCAGAGGAGCCATCCCTTCCCTGCACAACCAAGTGGGGGACAAAATCAGGTGTGCACTGCGCAACGCCATCTGTGGCAAGGTGCACCTCACTACGGATACGTGGACCAGTAAGCACGGTCAGGGACGTTATATCTCCATAACAGCACACTGGGTAAATGCAGTGGCGGCTGGGCCTGAGGCGGATAGCAGTTTGGCGCATGTCCTTCCACCACCGAGGATTGCAGGGCGCTTCAGTTTGCCTCCTGTTGCTTCCTCCTCCTACTACTCCGCTTCCTCATCCTCTACCGGCTCCTCATCCGGTCACCCTAACACCTTCACCACCAACTTCAGCACAGCCAGGGGTAAACGACAGCAGGCAGTTTTAAAATGTATCTGTTTGGGGGACAAACCCCACACCACGTAGGAGCTGTGGACGGGCCTTGAACAACAGACCGATGAGTGGTTGGTGCAGTGAGCCTCAAGCCCGGCCTGGTGGTGTGCGATAATGGGCAAAATCTCGTAGCAGCTCTGGGACTAGCCGGTTTGACGCACATCCCTTGCCTGGTGCATGTGCTGAATTTGGTGGTGCAGAGATTCCTTAAAAATTAGCCTGATATGTCAGAGCTGCTGCATAAAGTACGGGCCGACTGTGCTTGTTTTTCGGCCTTCTCTGCTGCTGCTCGCCTGTCAGCGCTGCAGCGTAACATTGGCCTTCCCGCTCACCGCCTCATATGCAACGTGCCCACAAGGTGGAACTCCACCTTGCACATGCTGGCCAGACTGTGTGAGCAGCAGCAAGCGATAGTGGAGTTTCAGCTGCAGCACGCACGGGTGAGTCGCTCTGCGGAACAGCACCACTTCACCACTAATGACTGGGCCTCCATGCGAGACCTGTGTTCCTTGTTGCACTGTTTCGAGTACTCCACCAACATGGCCAGTGCCGATAACGCCGGTCTCAGCATTACTATCCCACTTCTATGCCTCCTTGAAAAAATGCTGCTGGCGATGATGTAAGAGGATGTGGCACAGGAGGAGGAGGAAGAGGCATAATTTCGTAGGGTTTCCGGCCAGTCATTCACAACTGTCTCCGAGGGTGGATTCCTGCACCCACAAACGCCAGGTACACAATTGTCCAGCCAGGGCACAGTTCTGGAGGATGACGAGTTGGAGGATGAGGAGGAGGAGATGTGCAGCACGCCAGACCTGCAGGGTATTAGCGACAGTGAGGTCACGGTATGGGCAATCGAGGGTTACTCACTTTTCTGAGAAGAACCCTGGGAAGGCATGCGACAGTGAAGGAGAGGTAGACACTAGTTCCTCTGGGGCACACTTGGTAAATAGGGACCAAGGCCTGATGGTGTGTGAGGGGCCCTGGATGTTGCAGGTATTTAGAGTGCCTTAGGTAAGGTCCCTTTAAGAATCGTGACGCCAGTGCCTGTAATGGTGGCACACCGGTTTGCAGGAGGATTAATAGAGTACACAGTTGGTAAACCAAACGTTGCTTTACTTGGTGAAACAGTCCAGCTTTTTACAATCAGTTGCAGTGGTGTATAATGCAGTCCTTTACAGTACAAAATGCACAGCAGGATTACTTCACAGCAGGTTTCAATCTTGCAAGATACTTGGAGGGAATACAGATAATGCTTTGCAGTGCTGCTCTATCCCCACAGCTTTGCTAGCTGGCTGGATCCCAAGGCCCGAATGCCTAATTGCTGGCTTAAATCCTTGGTATATAAATCCTTCCTCCAGTATTGGCACTTGCTTAAGGTTACAATACCTTCTTTTCCTAGCTGTCTTGTCTGCTGGATTGGTAAGGTGACTGCAGGTTTCTCCCAGGAGGTGATGTCCTACTACTGGGGTATCTCAACTGAGCTATCCTTAGCCTCAGGAGCTTCAGGCTGACTAGGTGACTTCTCTAGTCCCCTGGAATACACTCGGTCCCCAAGCAGGCTGTACTCCTTCTAGCCTCCTGGTGCAACTAGGAACCAGGACTGTCCAGCTGCATGTCAGGAGGAGGCCCTCAGCATATCCTGGGCTGGTGCCTTCTCACTTCTGTCTCCACAGACTCCTGACTATGACCTAACCCCTCCCTGTCTGGGCCTGGACATTTATACTAGGGGCTCCCTATCTCCATCTAGTGTCTGGAATGTTTAATTACACCCAACTAGGCCTGCTGAGCATTAACAGGGGAAACATACTAATGCAAAAACACACAGGAAATACATTACAATGCATGGATAAATACAATATCACTGTCCCTTGTGAGCAGAAGTAACACGTTACCCAATTGACCCTTGTGTAGTGCCCACTCCTACCTAGTGGGACACTACAGATGGATGAGGAGCAACCTTGTTCATACCCGGGTGGCATCCAGACCAGCTCATGGCCATCACTGGTGCGTGGCTGGGGAGATACAGAGAACACAGTCCCCTATTTTCTCCTGAGGAAGGGGGGTATTATATGGACCCCCTAAACGCGTTGAGCTTGCTTTATTTCCAATAAAGAGAGATTTCATGAAGTTAAGGATCCGGCTGCTGTTTCCATCTTCACTGCAGATCTGGTCAACTTACCTGGATCTTTACCATTCTACGAACAATCTCGGATCAGGGGGGAATCACCCCAGGTGTCTTGAGTTTATCCTGGAGGCGACCCCCCTTGTGAAGTGAGTGGAAAAGTTTTTCATTCCCATTATTTGTTTTTATATATATATTTATTTATTTCCTTTGACCTCTATTGGGACATATCCTCTATTGGGGCTCATCTACATTATGGGGTCTTTGTCCAGTTTCAGTTATAGCAAATGTAATTTGGTATCAATACCATCAAGAATCTATGATAACAATAATATAATCGTCCATTTTGTTTGCTTACCTAGATGTGTATTCATCTATCCATCCACCATTATTTTATTTATATTATATTATATTATATGTACATCACATTTATTCTTTATCGTATATGATACTAGACTAGAAGTTTGGCGCTCGCCCTTTCCCTCCCGGTGTTGTCTCAACCACTTCACTGGTTACAGATCCCTTTTTTTCCTCTATTCTGTTTCACTAATTTAGTGTTAAACTTCGGTGACACTGATTTGAGCAGCCTACTTCCACTCTGTGGTTCTATATTCCTCTGGGTGGAGAGCGGTTTGGCTCTCAGGAGTTCTTATATTTACTGCAAATGTGCACAGAGTACTAAAGGGTGCGGCTGGAGTGACCGTCCGGGAAAAGTCTGGACTCAAGGCCAGGGCATTTCCAGTAGCAACGGTTGCATCACGGATTCTGCAGGTGATCGTGGTACCACGAACCAGGGGCAGGTTTCCAAAGTCCAGAAGAAGGATGATGATCTCGGTAGAGATGTCCCTGGAATGTCCTTGTCTCCCGAGACTGCCGAACCCGTGACATCAGGGGGTTAGAACGTTCCTGTTGATTGTGTGGCAGACCCCGTGACAGTGGGCCGGCGGCAGTTGTTACCTGCTGGGCCGGTATGGGGTAAGACACCCAGTCGAGAAACTGCTACAAAAATATGTGACAATGTGAAAAAAGCTGTGTCTGAACAGGCGGGTAAGCCTGTTGTGGTTGCTCCCTCGCAGGAGTCTGCAGGGGAGAAGGTTACTATGTTGCCTAAATTGCCCGTAACAAAAGCTAGGTTTGGGATGGCAAAACTCCGAGATCCTATGCTAGCCCGGGTAAGAGGTAGCACGATAGTGAAACCTGAGACTGATAAAGTGATAAAGGGGCTGGACAGTCATGCGGATAATAAGGACTATCCGGTGGTTCTCACTCAGTGTGAGACTCCAGTGAGAACTGGGACTTGTGAACTTGATGTTATAAATATGCTCATACATGAGGGAATGTTGTTCCGTGATTTCCCATTGTTTCCAGTCAGTGACAAAACTCCTGCAGGACTCGTACCTAATCCTTTAAGTGAAGTGACCATTAAAAACAATGGTGCAGATAAGGTGCAAGGGGATTGTGCCAAGTTGGTGGAAATGCATAATGAAAGGGGGATGTCATGTGAAATATCTGATGTTGATAACATGCCTTTTCCGTTGCAGGTTGTGGTCAGGGGAGAAGCGCCCCCTGGTGGTAAAAATTTCAATGATTATGAAGATTTGAAGAAGTGCATATAAGTAGTGTGGAGCAAAGCCCAGCTCCAACTCAGTGTTTGAATGTGCAGGAAAATATGGTAGGGCTAGAGGGTGTACCGCACGTACCAGAGGTGGATATGCAGTCTCCACAGTGTTTTATGGTTACTGAGGAAGTGTCCCAGATGGGGATTAGCTCATTGGTGCCCCTAGAGGTCAGAATTAATAATGAAACGAGCGGTATATGTGACGTATGTGCTGTGACCGATAGCAACTCAGAGAGTGAAGCTACCATGTCAAGGTCCTGCGAAACTAAGGTGGTTACTAGTAGCGACCAGACAGTTATATCTGACGAGATGAGAATTAAGTCAGGTGACGTCAGCCTAGTGTCTGAACCCCATATCCAGACAGTTGTAGATGACCTGACAGGACAGTACAGCTGTAAACAGGAGGATGATCTCTCTCTCCCCACACGCTCTCTAGAAACGTTAGAGACAGGACTAGCTGTCTTCACAGAGCAACTGAAGAAGGTTTCAGAAAGGGCAAAGAAGGAGAGCCAGAAAGAGAATGGTGATACTCCTACATCGGCTGCAGCAGAGCCGAGCAAGGAGCAGCTGGAACCGGAGGCCCAAAAGCGGGGCACTTCCCACAAGCTTGTACAAAAAGCTGAAAAGAAACTGCTGAAAAACATGGAGTTGGTGGTTCAGCGCCTGGAGAAACAGGGTGTGACATACGAAAAGGTGGAGAAAACCAAGAACAAACTTCAGCGAGAATTGGATGATCTGATGGTGGACCTGGACCACCAGAAGCAAGTTATGTCTAATCTAGCGAAGAAACAGGAGAAGTTTGACTGGCTCCTAGCTGAAGAGAAATACATCTCGGCTCGATATGGTGAAAAACATAACCAAACAGAGACTGATGCTTGGGAAAAGGAGACCAAGGCCCTTTCCTTGGCTAGAGCCCTGGAAGAAGCGCTTGAGGAGCGTTTGGAATTGGAGAGGCTGAAAAGGCAACTCAGAGCAGAGACGGAAAATCTCATGAGCTTAAAAGATGAGTTGGAGAAATCTAAGGGTGCTCTCGAGCAGCAGGTGGAAGGTGACAAACCTGAAGAGGAGAGTTCTCTGAAGGATGTTAAGAAGCCAGAGCCTGTTAAAAATGGGACTGGAGATGGTGGCACTGTGGTGCTGACTGTGGCAGCGAAGATGGAAGATGCTTCTGCTGAATCAGTTGATGGTGCTGATGTGGATGCCGAAGACCACAGACCCGTAGTAGCGTGTAACCCAGGCCTGGAAGACGTCCCCTCTGCATACAAGGCCTTCCAAATAGCCAGCAGCCTGTTGGGGAAGAAGTACGAGGAGGTGAACGATCAGTTTTTGGATCCGGGCTATTACGATGGGCTGTCTCTCCTGACTTCTCCCCAAAAGGAGAACAGTGTCCTGGGTGAGCCTCTGGAGAAAATGACAGAAGACGAGGAGTCTGCTGAAGACCCTGGTGCCTCCTGCCTCGATGAGAAAGAGGGGGAGGAGTTAACAGGGCAAGTGTATGGTGCCATGTCTGAGAAGGATGAGAAGGTGGTCAAAGAAACTGGAGACTTCGAGAAGACAAAGACTGAAAACGTTAAGGCCGATGTGTTGGTTGACGTGAAGTCCCCAGGTGCTACAGAGACCAAAGTTAAGCCAAAGGGAATCGCGGCTGAAGTGAAAAAAGCCACTAAAGAACCAGAGGTCTCTGAAACTGCCATAGTAGCTGGGGTAATTTTGTATCATTTATGTTTGGTTTGCTGAGGTGCCAAATAAAGTGATGTTTGGACCTGAAACTTGGTGTCTGGCGACGATACTTGTGTGAATGACCCCCGGAGAAGAGCTAACCCCCCACACTATCCACATTTGCAGAGCACTTGCCATGCTCTTAACCACATTTTGCTGCCATTTGCAGCCCTCTAGCCCTTTCCATGCCATTGTTACAGCCATATTAGTGCTCAAAAGTTCGGCCGAACCCGAAAATCCTGGTGTCCGCTCAACTCTAGCCATCACGTGTCCGGCGCATCACGGGGGTGTGGTTATGCGTGCGATCGCCTTACTGGCCATTGGGCGGCCGCACCCATCCTCCTATCCACTTCCTGTATTGTTGGGTCGCACATATGAGTGCTTTTTTCCATGATTATGACATTGGATGCAGGTGAGCTGGGAACTTTAAAAGGAGCACACTTACAAGGAGAGCCGCACCCCTAGAGGAAGGCATCGCCGAAACGCTCGTCGGGGTACGTGGCTCTCCTGAGGTGGATATCCTATATACAATGGGTATGCATTTATATTATGTATTATTGTGAGGTTAAAGTGTTGTGATCATTTACAGACTACTATTCTAGTCCTGGCCCTTAAATAATGTTTTATGTATAAACATTTAGGCTATTATGGTAGCCCTGTTACTGTGCCATGAGCGACTGTCTGCAGATATGGAGATCTAGTTGATATTATGCATTTGCACTTTGCTGCGCTGTTGGTGACTATTTGTTGATATGGAGATTTAATTTATTACATGCACTTGCACTTTATTCCCGCTGGGTGTTGTGTGTGTGTGTGTATATATATATATATATATATATATATATATACATACATACATACATGTGTGTGTGTGTGTATATATGTGTATATATATATATATATATATATATATATACAGTACAGACCAAAAGTTTGGACACACCTTCTCATTCAAAGAGTTTTCTTTATTTTCATGACTATGAAAATTGTAGATTCACACTGAAGGCATCAAAACTATGAATTAACACATGTGGAATTATATACATAACAAAAAAGTGTGAAGCAACTGAAAATATGTCATATTCTAGGTTCTTCAAAGTAGCCACCTTTTGCTTTGATTACTGCTTTGCACACTCTTGGCATTCTCTTGATGAGCTTCAAGAGGTAGTCACCTGAAATGGTTTTCACTTCACAGGTGTGCCCTGTCAGGTTTAATAAGTGGGATTTCTTGTCTTATAAATGGGGTTGGGACCATCAGTTGCGTTGTGGAGAAGTCAGGTGGATACACAGCTGATAGTCCTACTGAATAGACTGTTAGCTGCTTTTTTCTTGCCATAATACAAATTCTAAGTAAAGAAAAACGAGTGGCCATCATTACTTTAAGAAATGAAGGTCAGTCAGTCTGAAAAATTGGGAAAACTTTGAAAGTGTCCCCAAGTGCAGTCACAAAAACCATCAAGCGCTACAAAGAAACTGGCTCACATGCGGACCGCCCCAGGAAAGGAAGACCAAGAGTCACCTCTGCTGCGGAGGATAAGTTCATCCGAGACACCAGCCTCAGAAATTGCAGGTTAACAGCAGCTCAGATTAGAGACCAGGTCAATGCCACACAGAGTTCTAGCAGCAGACACATCTCTAGAACAACTGTTAAGAGGAGACTGTGTGAATCAGGCCTTCATGGTAGAATATCTGCAAGGAAACCACTGCTAAGGACAGGCAACAAGCAGAAGAGACTTGTTTGGGCTAAAGAACACAAGGAATGGACATTAGACCAGTGGAAATCTGTGCTTTGGTCTGGTGAGTCCAAATTTGAGATCTTTGGTTCCAACCACCGTGTCTTTGTGCGACGCAGAAAAGGTGAACGGATGGACTCTACAACTCTACATGCCTGGTTCCCACCGTGAAGCATGGAGGAGGAGGCGTGATGGTGTGGGGGTGCTTTGCTGGTGACACTGTTGGGGATTTATTCAAAATTGAAGGCATACTGAACCAGCATGGCTACCACAGCATCTTGCAGCGGCATGCTATTCCATCCGGTTTGCGTTTAGTTGGACCATCATTTATTTTTCAACAGGACAATGACCCCAAACACACATCCAGGCTGTGTAAGGGCTATTTGACCATGAAGAAGAGTGATGGGGTGCTGCGCCAGATGACCTGGCTTCCACACTCACCGGACCTGAACCCAATCGAGATGGTTTGGGGTGAGCTGGACCACAGAGTGAAGGCAAAAGGGCCAACAAGTGCTAAGCATCTCTGGGAACTCCTTCAAGACTGTTGGAAGACCATTTCATCAAGAGAATGCCAAGAGTGTACAAAGCAGTAATCAAAGCAAAAGGTGGCTACTTTGAAGAACCTAGAATATGACATATTTTCAGTTGTTTCACACTTTTTTGTTATGTATATAATTCCACATGTGTTAATTCATAGTTTTGATGCCTTCAGTGTGAATCTACAATTTTCATAGTCATGAAAATAAAGAAAACTCTTTGAATGAGAAGGTGTCCAAACTTTTGGTCTGTACTGTATATATATATATATATATGAGAAAAAAGAGGACTCCACTCCAAATTGTGATGAAAATCCAAGCTGTTTTATTCACGCATAGTATGGCAAATCTTGCGACGTTTCAGCTCATATGAGGAAGGCTCGTATGAGCTGAAACGTCGCAAGATTTGCCATACTATGGGTGAATAAAACAGCTTGGATTTTCATCACAATTTGGAGTGGAGTCCTCTTTTTTCTCATATATATATATATATATATATATATTACCTGTGGATATAGATGTATGCGCAGCATTGGGCCAGATGACTTATTTTTCATCTCTGTCTCCCCCCTTTTCTTTTTCCTCTATATGCACACATTGTTATACCTCCTCAGGTGTAGTCCATTTTAAAAAAAAAATTTATCTGATGTATTATGTTCTCTTTTATATATGTAACCTGTATTCAATAAAGAGATTTTTATTTTGATGAGATACCCGTTTAGTTTCAGTTCATTTTCGGTATAGGTAGATAATAGATAAATAGATAGATAGATATCTTTCTTTGATGATCCTCACAAATACCTTCGCAGACAACAGGTTTTCATGTCCCAACTCGTGCTTTATTGCAACAAAACACAAACATCTATACAAAACAAAATAAAAGCCTGCCTGGCTGGGCTCTACCTAAACACAGTATATCCCTGACTCACCTAAGTCACCATTCACACACACGTGAACCCATGCAGCTTTCCCGGCCTCGTGGTCTCTCAGCGCTCTTAGCTCAGACCGCACACAGAACCCCTCCAGGCTTCTGTACAACACAAGACACATCACACTCGAGCTGAATGCACACGGCCGTGTTCCGCGGCCGAGAGCGGTCCGTTGTATGCCGGGCTGGATTCCTGTTCAGAGCAGGAGCGCACGGCGTCATTGGATGCTATGACGCCGTGCGCTTCATGTCGCCGCTGCTGTACAGTAATACACTCGTATAGTGTATTACTGTAGTGCAGCGGCGGCATGAAGCGCACGGCGTCATAGCAACCAATGACGCCGTGCACTCCTGCTCTGAACAGGAATCCAGCCCGGCATACCACGGACCGCTCTCGGCCGTGGAACACGGCCGTGTGCATTCAGCCTCACTGTGAGGACAGCGTTATGCTCCGTTGATTGTGGCATCTATTGCTGCCTCAGGCCTGACTACTGATATGAAAGAGATGGATAATCCTGCGATTCCTCTCTCCTAACAGCCATGAGGCCTGTCACTGTCTCACAATATATAAATAGATAGATTGATAGAAAGATACATAGATTATAGAGAAATTGCTAGATAGATAGAAAGATAGACAGAAAGATAAATAGATATATGTTTGATAGATAGCCATGATATAGTCAGGTCCATAAATATTGGGAGTGGGACATCAACACAATTCTAACATTTTTGGCTCTATACACCACCACAATGGATTTGAAATGAAACGAACAAGATGTGTTTTACCTGCAGACTGTCAGCTGTAATTTGAGGCTATTTACATCCAAATCAGGTGAACGGTGCAGGAATTACAACAGTTTGCATATGTGCCTCCCACTTGTTAAGGAACCAAAAGTAATGGGACAGACTAATAATCATGAATCAAACTTCACTTTTTGATACTTGGTTGCAAATCCTTTGCAGACAATTACAGCCTGAAGTCTGGAACGCATAGACATCACCAGACGCTGGGCTTCATCCCTGGTGATGCTCTGCCAGGCCTCTACTGCAACTGTCCTCAGTTCCTGCTTATTCTTGGGACATTTTCCCTTCAGTTTTGTCTTCAGCAAGTGAAATGCATGCTCAATCGGATTCAGGTCAGGTGATTGACTTGGCCATTGCATAACATTCCACTTCTTTCCCTTAAAAAACTCTTGGTTGCTTTTGCAGTATGCTTTGGGTCATTGTCCATCTGCACTGTGAAGCACCGTCCAATGAGTTCTGAAGCATTTGGCTGAATATGAGCAGATAATATTGCCCGAAACACTTCAGAATTCATCCTGCTGCTTTTGTCAGCAGTCACATCATCAATAAATACAAGAGAGCCAGTTCCATTGGCAGCCATACATGCCCACGCTATGACACTACCACCACCATGCTTCACTGATGAGGTGGTATGCTTAGGATCATGAGCAGTTCCTTTCCTTCTCCATACTCTTCTCTTCCCATCACTCTGGTACAAGTTGATCTTGGTCTCATCTGTCCATAGGATGTTGTTCCAGAACTGTGAAGGCTTTTTTAGAGGTCGTTTGGCAAACTCTAATCTGCCCTTCCTGTTTTTGAGGCTCACCAATGGTTTACATCTTGTGGTGAACCCTCTGTATTCACTCTGGTGAAGTCTTCTCTTGATTGTTGACTTTGACACACATACACCTACCTCCTGGAGAGTGTTCTTGATCTGGCTAACTGTTGTGAAGGGTGTTTTCTTCACCAGGGAAAGAATTCTTTGGTCATCCACCACAGTTGTTTTCCGTGGTCTTCCGGGTCTTTTGGTGTTGCTGAGCTCACCGGTACGTTCCTTCTTTCTAAGAATGTTCCAAACAGTAGTTTTGGCCGCGCCTAATGTTTTTGCTATCTCTTTGATCGGTTTGTTTTGTTTTTTCAGCCTAATGATGGCTTGCTTCACTGACAGTGACCGCTCTTTGGGTCTCATCTTGAGAGTTGAAAGCAATATATTCCAAATGCAAATAGCATACTTGAAATTAACTCTGGACCTTTTAGGCCCCTTTCACACGGGCGTTGCGGGAAAATGTGCGGGTGCGTTCCGGGAACACCCGCGATTTTTCCGCGCGAGTGCAAAATATTGTAATGCGTTTTGCACTTGCGTGAGAAAAATCACGCGTGTTTGGTACCCAAACCCGAACTTCTTCACAGAAGTTCGGGCTTGGGATCGGTGTTCTGTAGATTATATTATTCTCCCTTATAACATGGTTATAAGGGAAAATAATAGCATTCTGAATACAGAATGCATAGTAAAATAGCGCTGGAGGGGTTAAAAAAAAAATAATATTTTTTTAACTCACCTTAGTCCACTTGTTTGCGCTGCCCGGCATCTCCTTCTGTCTTCATCTTAGCTTTGTGTAGCAACAAGGACCTTTGGTGACGTCACAGTCATCACATGATCCATCACCATGGTAAAAGATCATGTGATGGATCATGTGATGACTGTGACGTCACCAAAGGTCCTTGTTGCTACACAAAGCTAAAATAAAGACAGAAGGAGATGCCGGGCAGCGCGAACAAGTGGACTAAGGTGAGTTAAATATATTTTATTTTTTTTAACCCCTCCAGCGCTATTGTACTATGCATTCTGTATTCAGAATGCTATTATTTTCCCTTATAACCATGTTATAAGGGAAAATAATAATGATCGGGTCTCCATCCCGATCGTCTCCTAGCAACCGTGCGTGAAAATCGAATCGCATCCGCACTTGCTTGCGGATGCTTGCGATTTTCACGCAACCCCATTCACTTCTATGGGGCCTGCGTTGCGTGGATTACCGCAACGCACAAAGAGGAGCATGCTGCGATTTTCACGCAATGCACAAGTGATGCGTGAAAATCACCGCTCATGTGAACAGCCCCATAGAAATGAATGGGTCGGTATTCAGTGCGGGTGCAATGCGTTCAACTCACGCATCGCATCCGCGCGGAATACTCGCCTGTGTGAAAGGGGCCTTACTTGCTCTTTGTAATTGGGATAATGAGGGAATAACACACACCTGGCCCTGGAACAGCTGAGAAGACAATTGTCCCATTACTTTTGGTACCTTAACAAGTGGGAGGCACATATGCAAACTGTTATGTTATACAAACCAAAAATGTCCACGGCACTTCCTTTTTAGTAAAAAGGTGTAGGTTGATTCACCAATAGCAACGTTTCGGTCCTCACACTGGAACCATCAGTGCTTGAGAAAGGTTCCAGTGTGTGGACTGAAACTTTTGTATCGGTGAAAAAAATCTACACTTTTTTTAAAACAAGGAAGTGCCGTGGACATTTTTGGTTTAGATAGATGGATAGAAATATAGGACGTTAGATAGATATTAGAAGTTAGATAAAATAGATAGATTGGTAGATAGTTAGATAAATAGAAAGATTGATAGATAATAGATAGAAAGACAGATTAGATAGAAAGATTGATAGAAAGATAGATATTTATATAAATATATTAGAACATCCCCTGACATGTCTGTGAACCTTTGTTCATAGGCTAGGAAAGATAGACCGAAAGATAGATAGAAAGATAAATAGATAGATGATTGATAGATAGCTATCTATCTGGATATCTATAACATAGCTATTATCTGTCTATCATCCTACAATTCCTCTCCATGCTTTTAGGGGTTGAAGGAATCGGCCCCGGGAAAGTTGGGTGCCACAATTAGCTATAGTTAATATTTATAAATGATACATATCTGTGTTAAATGCAGTGATCAAATATTTTGCTTAAATCACGGCAGCCTTCGATTTATTAAACACGATTGTATATAATGTGGGGATCCGCTCTGGTAGGCAGTGGTAGCGAGTGCAGTATAGAGGCAACACAGACCGGTCTTGGTGTAAAACACGATGCTTTGTTTATTCACACAGTGCATACAAGTGAAAGACGGTGCAGTTCATAGGGAGGGTGGTCACACACAACAGCAAAATAATAGTTAAAACACAGCAAGTCCCTGCTGCAGGCTACTTGAGGCCTGTTTTAGTCACATAAAGCAAAGTCTATTTAAAGCCAGGAGTAATGTCCTTGTTGCTGGTCGGGTTTTAACCCTTCCCTGCAAAACCTGGCCTGGACCGTGGGGAAACAGGCACCCGCCCGCATATCTGCCAGCTCCCAGTAAGAGCCGGCCGGATCCGCTGTATTAACAGCCTAACCGCTGCAAAATACACTTTTCCGGCTCTTACTCCACCGGGGCCAGCACCCCCGGTGGCACGTACCACCCGTCTACCACCAGCCCAGGTACTCTCCTACATATCCCCCCCCCCCTTTGTTCAACACTGAAGGGTTGCACACCCTGTTCAATCCTGAGAGGTTGGACACATGTACAACAGTGTACCCCTGTAAGCGGCCTGCCCTGTGTTCGACACTGAACTTAAAATTCTGGAGGGACAATAATCATCTGGTGACCCGGGCACTCCTCTCCTTGGCCCGGCTCATCCACTGGAGAGGGGAATGGTCGGTCACCAGACGGAACCTTCTCCCTAACAGTACCTAAGGGACTCAAGGGCCCACTTAATGGCCAGGCATTCTCTCTCTACCACGCTGTACCTGGTTTCCGCTGGGGTGAGTTTGCGACTCAGGAAGACAACGGGGTGTTCCTCCCCACTGATTTCCTGAGAGAGTACTGCCCCTAGGCCTACTCCTGAGGCGTCCGTCTGAACGACAAATTCACGTGTGAAGTCAGGTGTTGCCAAAACCGGGGACCCACATAGAGCCGACTTCAAACGGGAGAACGCCTCAATGACGCCTAACCTCAACATGGACCTTACTTCTTCTGCAATGGCCTGTCGCCGGGCCTCCGGTACACGATACGGCTTTAACCGTACCCTGACGTGGGGCTCGGTGACAATGTCATGTCGGACTACCGAAGTTCGACCCGGAAGCTCAGAGAACACGTCCCTATTTCGACTCACCAACTCTTTGGCTTCCTGAGCCTGTTTGGTCAACAGACCAGCCGCTATCTTTACCGCAGAGGCGCCCTCCGGGACCTCTGGAGGGGCCGGGATCTTCCCCGCAGACAAGACAGTGGCTGGGCCGTCCCCAACGAGACACTCCCTATCTCTCCACGATTTCAGTAAATTTACATGATATACCTGTTCGGGCTTCCGCCGACCTGGCTGGGATATCCTGTAATTCACTGCCCCTACCTTCTCTTTCACCTCGTAGAGACCTTGCCACCGTGCCAAAAACTTACTGTCAACGGTGGGGACTAGCACCAGTACCCGGTCACCTGGGTTAAATGTCCGGAGCTGGGCACTCCGGTTGTATACCCGGCTCTGTGCCAGTTGGGCAGCCTCCATGTGTTCCCGGACGATTGGTAGGACTGTCTCTATACGGTCCTGCATCTTTTCTATATGTTCTATAATATTCTTGTGTGGGGTGGGCTGTTGCTCCCACGCCTCTTTAGCGATGTCCAGCAACCCTTGTGGACGTCGACCGTATAATAGCTCGAAGGGCGAGAATCCCGTAGATGCCTGAGGCACTTCTCGCACTGCGAACAATACGTACGGCAGCAACAGGTCCCAATCCTTTCCGTCTTTGGCTACGGTTCTTTTGAGCATAGTTTTTAAGGCTTTGTTAAAGCGCTCCACCAGTCCATCGGTTTGAGGATGGTATACGGACGCGTGTAAGCGTTTAACCCCTAAAAGCTTGCAGAGCTCCCTCGTCACCTTAGACATGAAGGGGGTCCCCTGCTCGGTCAGGATCTCTTTCGGAATCCCCACCCTTGCAAACATACCCATGAGCTCTTTAGCTATGAGCTTAGCCATAGTATGACGTAGTGGGATGGCCTCAGGATATCTGGTGGCATGGTCTAGGACCACCAAGATATGCTGGTGCCCTCTGGCCGACTTGTTTATGGGGCCTACCAGATCCATCCCTATTCTTTCAAGGGGACCTCGGTAATGGGCATGGGTACTAGGGGACTGCGATAGTGGGGCTGGGGGCTCGTCATCTGACATACTGGACAGGATTGGAAAAACATTTTGACCTCCTCATAAACCCCGGGCCAATAGAACCTTTGCAGAATCCGCTCTTGTTTTTTTTTTTACGCCCAAATGTCCTCCCAGCACGTGGGAGTGGGCCAAGTCCAGTACCATACGGCGGTATGGTTGGGGTACCACCAGCTGCTCCACTACCTCCTGCTGCACCTTGTCCACCCTGTACAGCAGGTCCTGGTTGAATGCCAGATAGGGAAACACTGAGTCAGCCCCTGGGTGCTGAGCCACTCCATTTACCACTGTCACCCCTTCCCTCGCCCACAATAATGTCGGATACTGGAGCTGGTCGGTCCCGAATGTGTCACGAGATACCTCCAGGTCCGGGATGGACGGGGTTTCCACAGATTCGCCTGCCAACACCTCTAGGGGAAAACTATCGGGATGAAACTCTACAGGTGACGTGGTGACCCCTATGGCTGGTACCCCCGCCCCTGGGATCTTCGGGCACTGGGCCTGATCGTCGTCCGTCCCTAAGGGAAGGCATATCGCTCTTCCATAGAGTCCAGAACAAAGGAAAATCCCTTCCCAGTATGGCAGCATAAGGAATTTGGCGTCCCACTCCGACGACATGCTGCACCTCTCGGCCCAACACGGACATGGTAACCCTGGCCATGGGGTACTCCCGGCGGTCCCCATGGATACAGATAATGGACAGGGTTTGCTTCTATTGGAGTGTCTCAAACATTAAGGACTCATGCACGAGGGTCACTAGGCTCCCAGAGTCCAGCAAAGCATTAACCGGATGCCCATCAACCAAGACTTGGCACAGGGGCGGCATATCAGTGGCCAGCTGGGGACCGGGGTACATACAGGCCGGGCAAAGAAAGAGGACCGGAGAGCGAACCCGCAGTCCATGGCTTCGCGTGTTTGAGGACAGTTCACTGCCCTATGTCCCAGGCCGTGGCAGTGCCAACATTGAATCCCCGTGGTCCCTCCCCGGTCTCTCTTCCCCGTAGCAGAACTAGCCTCCCCCCCCCTTGTAGTTGGGTCCCTTTTTCCGGATCCCTAGCCTGAGGGGGAGCCTGACGGGTTTCCCGTGCCTGCGTTGAGTCCCGCACCAAGTTCTGGGTCGCCACATACCTCTCAACTAGGCTTACTAATTGATCCAGGCTGCCGGGGTCTCCCTGACCAACCCAGCGCTGTATGGCCCTTGGCAGTGTCCGCACGAAACGGTCCACGACCACTCACTCGACCATTTGGGAGGTGCTCAAAGTTTCCGGCTGGAGCCACTTCCTCACCAGATGTAGAGATGTCGCGAACATAAAACTTTCCGTTCGCGAACGCGAATTTCCGCAAATGTTCGCGAACGTGCGAACCGGGCGAACCGCCATAGACTTTAATAGAGAGGCGAATTTTAAAACCCACAGGGACTCTTTCTGGCCACATTAGTGATGGAAAAGTTGTTTCAAGGGGACTAACACCTGGACTGTGGCATGCCGGAGGGGGATCCATGGCAAAACTCCCATGGAAAATTACGTAGTTGACGCAGAGTGTGGTAAGTTGAAATCGCAATGCGATTAATATAACCTGCATTAATCCCAATGCGATTACAACTTAGATCTGAGTTCCTAATGGTTGTATTGCTAGAATTGACGAATATAGCACTATATTCTCAATCTTCGTTATATTCTAGCAATACAACCATTAGGAACCCAGCTCTAAGTTGAATTCGAAATGCGATTAACATAACCTGTATTAATCGCATTGCGATTACAAGTTAGTTAAATTTGTGACACTGCAGCTTCCGAATGAATCTAAGATGGATGCTGTCCTTGTATTTTGATAGGAGATGGGAGGGTCTGGGAGGGAGGGTCTGCTGATTGGCTGGAATGTGTCTGCTGACTGTGAGGTACAGGGTCAAAGTTTGCTCAATGGTGATGTATAGGGGGCGGACCGAACATCGCATATGTTCGCCCGCCAAAGCGAACGCGAACATGCGATGTTCGCCGGCGAATAGTTTGGGACATCTCTAACCAGATGTACCAGGTCATATGCCTGAGACCGGACGGGTCTGGACTCAGAAAAGGCCCACCGATGTACTCGCTGCGCCCACACATAGGTAGTAACCCCCAACCGCGCCATCACCTCAGCCTTCAGCTTCCCATAGTCCTGGGCGTCCTCCCTGCTGAGGTCGAAGTACGCTTTTTGGGTGTCTCCGACTAGGAATGGCGCCACCACTTCAGCCCAATGTCCCGACGGTAAGTTCTCCTGTTCCGCGGTCCTCTCGAATACCATCAGGAATGCCTCTACATGGTCCTCCGGAGCCATTTTCCTTAATGCTGAACAGACTTTATCCCTGGGAACCGACGGCGACGGAATCACTGCCGGTGATTCACACTTCCAGCGATCTCAAGGGAAGGAGGTCACAATAGTGAAATACGTACCAATATGTCAGACGAAGCATTACGGCGAAACCCGGGTCGGGCACTACTAACTGTTTTTAACACGCTTTTACAATTGTACTTCTGTGAGTATAATAAAAAAAAATTATGTGACATATTGGTACGTATTTCACTACTGTGACCTCCTTCCCTTGAGATCGCTGGAAGTGTGAATCTGGTGTCATCCCTGGTAAACTGCCTTTTACTGATTGGATTGCGGTTTGGTTCGAAATTCCATTGAATCGACGGCTCCAGGCTTGGGTCGACTACACACACAGAGTGCCCCTATAAAGAATACCGTTGGGACTTCCACCAGTGTGGTATATTCGTGGAATCTTACCTTTGGAAGAGAAAGCGAAGTGACATCTCACCCCTCTCTATCGTGGTGTAGAGGACTATCCACCTAATCGACGGCTTGAGGCGCATGTTCATCGCATCTGCGAAGCACTCCTGTTGAGGATATCGACCGGACTTCTATCCATGCGCGCTTGTAGTGGAGTCTTGTGAGTATAACTTATTCACAAGGTGCGTTAACTATTGTATACATACAAAACCATAGTGCGGTTTTCCCATTCTTTTCAGGTTTCCATGCCATTGCTGGGATAGATGTGTGTATGTGGTCCTATTAATTGAAGACATTTTCCGAATGCAAAAGCAGAAGACTTGACTGAAATAGTAAAAGAACTTCCTTTTTGTAGCAGTATACTGTCCTCTATGGGGTGTGTGTGTATATATATATATATATATATATATATATATTTATGTCCTCTTTAGTATATAAACATTATAATGTTCAATGTAGTATATATTTACAGTACACTGCCCTCTTCCGTGTTAGTTACTTTACATAGTTTAGTGTCATCTGCAACCATTGATATTTTACTGTGCAAGCCTTCTACAAGATCTTTAATAAATATATTGAAGACAATGGGGCCCAATACCCCACTAGTGAATGTGACCCCTCTAATACTGACCCCTGTGGTACACCACTAGTGACTCAATCTGAGTGTGCACAATTAATAACCACCCTCTGTTTTCTATCACTGAGTCAGTTACTTACCCACATAGACATTTTCTCCCAGTCCAAACATTCTCATTTTATATACTAACCTTTTTATGTGGTACAGTATCAAATGCTTTGGAGAAGTCAAGATATACGACATCCATTGATTTGCCACGGTCTAGAACTTACCCCCTCATAGAAACTGATTAAATTATTTTGACAGGACCAATCCCTCATGAAGTCATACTTATATGGCGTGATTTGCTTATTTTCATTGAGATAACATCTCTTAGAAAACCTTCAAACAGTTTACCCACGCCAGATGTTAAACTTACCGGCCTATAGTTTCTGGGCTCTGTTTTTGAATATTGACACTGCATGTGCTAAGCCCCAATCCTGTGGAACACTCCCTGTCAGTATAGAGTCTTTAAATATTAGAAATAAGGGTCTGGGTATGACATTACTTAATTCTCTTTGGATACAGGGGTGTATGCCATCTGGTCTCAGCAATTTGTCTATTTTAATCTTTTTAATATGCTGCTGTACTTCTTCCTGAGTCAGACAGAGCACTTTTAATGGGAAATTTACTTTTACATTCTGCATTTCATCTGACAGTTTATTTTCGGAATTCAGTGAGAAAAAAATATTTAATAGCTTTGCTTTCTCCTCATCTCAGTCTGAAACTCCTCCCTCACCATTCTATAAATGGCCGACACCTTCATATTTATACTTTATACCATTTACATAATTGAAGAACATTTTCGGGTTAGCTTTACTCTTTTTGGCAAAGAATCTCTCTCTGTCTCCATTTTGGCTGCTTTTGTCTTTTACGTATTCAAATTTTTTTGCCTTAAAGTTTTTCAATGCTTCCTTGCTACCCTCCTGTTTGAATGATTTAAATGCATTATTTTTGTCATTTATTGCTTTCTTTACATTTCTGTTTATCCACATACATTTTTTCTTGCTCCTCTCACAATTAAAGTTTAGGTTGGTTTTAAAAATATCCATTTTTTTTTATGCATTTTTATTTTTGAGGACATTGTCCCAGTTAGTTCATACTTCAGTTATTTGGTCAGTTATTTCCATCAGTTTTTGTGACCCAAATCCAGTAGCAAAACCTACTCAGAGATAAGGTATAATGGAAAGATTTACACCTGTTCTGTGTTTTCTACCCAGATCTGGTTTTGGCTCACAATAATTGACCAAATAACTGTGTGAACTCAACCTTAATGAGGCCAGAGTTACATGCAACACCAGTATGTTCAGGAAGATCATAGCCACAAAGTTGTGAAGAGTATTGGTGCACTGAGTACAAATTCTTAAGATCCAAAAAATAAGTTAAAATGTGGTCAATAGGAGTCACCGATTTTACTATTCATCAGTCGTTGACATTGACGGCTTTAATAAATGAATGTATTACGAGCCAGGTTATGACAGTGACCAATGCTGAGGCCTGGAGACTTGGATTTCAACCATCTCTATCCTGTATTGGTAGTAATACAGTGAATCCTTATTAAAACTTACATTCAATACATTTGCTTTTTTTACAGATAAACTTGATCTAACTTAGCAGTTCATTCAAAGACAGACTCTAAAATACACTCAAAGAATTATCAGAGATAAAGATGGGAAAATAACTCAAAATTAGATTTGGGTTCAGTTCTGTCGACCAATTGGCCTTAACATTTGTGCATGACACTCTGACATCTACTAGAAGTCTATATTCTAATCTCTCTCTCTCTTCCTCTCTCTCTAAAATTTGTCAAAATCATTCACCAATTCCCTCATCACTAAATCATAGGCTAACGAAAAAAATTATATGTAGATCTGTCAACAGCAGGTTGTAGATGAATTCCATAAAATAACCATACATTTTTATGCAAGATGTGAATGAAGTACAAAAGGAAGTGAAAAACCTAAGGCCATCACTGATTAATCAAAGAGGGCAGGTGGGACCTAGACTCCAAAAACCCATGTCACTTGTGGAAGTTACAGAGATAGCCAAAAGAGCAGCTCCCTTAGTCGTCAAAATTACAGGGCCACATGCATGCATAGCCAATTCTCTTTTAAAATTAAGATAATTTTTTTTAAATGTATTCTCTTAAAATGGTAGGGTATACACCAAGGTAACATCTCAGAATATTATCTATCCATAGACCAAAATAGTATGCATGAGGTTAGGGGCATATGCAAACTAATGCAAACATTTGCAAATGCTAGATCATAGTCAAGATATGAAGAATCACCGAAACAAAAAGTCCTCATAGGTAGGGAACACTGTCCATGTCCTGCTAAAGTGGTGATTATCCATGCATGAGATGGAACCTGTGGCGAAGTAAAATAAGCAAGTAAAAATGGGGGAAACATATCACATAACAAAAAGGATAACGTAAGAAAAAGCAAAAAGAGGAAGAGAGATGAGACCAGTGGAGAGGCTTCATCTAAGCATGAGACACGTGTATCAAGTGAGAGAGATATTTTTTTTATTATCATAAGCTTCCGTCCCAGCAATCAAGGCCAGAAAGTCCATCCAGGGCTGCCACACCCTTAAATATTGTTGTCTATTCTTAGCTTTCCAACCTACCATTTCCTCCATCCTGTTAATTTGCTAAATTTTTGCCTTCCATGAAGCAATAGATGGTGGGGATGTATTCCTCCATTTTGTCGGGATGAGAAGTTTATCTGCTGATAGCATATGTGTGGCAAGGTTTTGTTTGGCAGAAGTAATGGTGGGACGTGGCAACCATAGAAGGACTAACTCTGCCGTGAGTGTTATAGAAAAGGAACATATTTATTTCTCTTTTGACCTCTGTCCAGAATTGGGTGATTAAAGGACAAGACCATCAAATGTGATACATGGTACCCTTATCCTGTTCACATCTCCAACATTTGTCAGAGGGTGAGAGCCCTGCAGTAAATAAGAAGTCAGGTGTTTTGTACAATCTGGTGATAGTTTTAAATTAGTTTTCTTGCAACCTAATACACCTAGAGAAACCATTAGCATGTGAGAGGATATAATCTATCTTTTTTGGAAAAAAACTCTTCTCAGTTCCTTTTCCCAATATAATAGGGCTTAGGTGAAGCCGAAGCTAGAAACAGATTATGCTATATCAAGGAAATCAGTTTTCTAGGGGATGTTGGTCGCAAAGTGAGATTCTCTAGTCAAGTGGCATCTGACAAAGGTGATTAGAGGAATTTCCAGAATTTTTGGCAAGTGCGTGTAAGGTCCAGAGATTGGATCAGTGAAGGAGAATTGAGGTTCTTTCATTTGAGTAACTCTGGAAGGGTGATTGGGGGTTCCACGTTCAGTATATTATGAATTCTGAATGTTTTTAGGGTGTTCCACCAGTTTGTATTAGGGACCAACAAATGGTCTAAAAAAGAGGGAAGCAGCCCAGTGATTCAGGAAGTGTTTCCAAAAGATGAAGAGTCCAATGGCTGAGACCATCTGGAGCACTGGTTTAGCGGAAGCAAGCAGTGTCGAATAACAGTCCGGGTTGGTACCAGGTAAACACAGCAGTTAGGATGAGGCAGAAGCGTAGTAACAATCCAAATTCGGTACACAAGTAAACACAGCAGTTCAGGATAAGGCTCAGGAGCAAGATAGAGGCAGGAAGCACAATAATCTGGCAAGGAGGAAGTGACCAGGTCTGGTTTAAATAGGAAGTTTCAAGCTGTGTCTGATTAGGCTAAACGAGCAGAGATTGTCCAAGACCTATTCACTAGGTTCAGAAGCAGAGCTGTCCTGAGTAGCCGGTACCTCAGTGAGCAAGGCTACTGCCTGGGACACGGGAGTTTCCTGGTTCTATTCCTGACACATACCTTCATCATCCCTCTAGTCATGTCGCTCTTAATTATGCTGACCTGTGGAGGGGGAGTATTTAGCCAAAGGAAATTCAGCAAATGGGGGCTTATTAGTTGTCTTTCTATATCCAGATATGGTGTGGTAAGAACAGTGTTAGCTAGAAGGGTCCATCTTGCCAATTGAAATAACTCCTTGTGCCTTTTTCTGTGAGAGTAAGGAGTATGCCAGTCTAGGCCTTCTGGCTCTCCACAAAAAGGAAATGAACAGGCTCCTGAATTGCACAAAATAAATAGAGGGGACATTCTGTGGAAGCATATAGGTTGATAAGAGGTTTTTCCTGCCAAACCATGACAAGTGAGGGATCTTCATGTTTCCCAGTTGAGTCTTAATTTTAGAAATGAGCAGGGTATAGTTTAAACTAAATATGTGGGAGGGATCAGAAGGGATCATGAGGCCTAAATATTTGATTGCGGAGGGAGGCCATTTAACCCGTTCGCAACCATCGCCGTACATGTACGGTGCTGGAGCAATGTATAAACATGGCGCCCGCTCGCACGTGCAGCGGGCATCATGGCCGACAGATCTCTGCTGTTTCAAAAAGCAGAGATCTGGGGCTAATTACCATGACTGGCAATAATGCCAATCGCGGTAATTAAATGCTTTAGATGCCGTGACCAAGTGAGATCACGGCATCTAAATGCACAAAAACCCAAAAGCTTGCGCTTCCGGGCTTGCTACTGATGCCCCGTGGGACCAATTGGGGCATCGGTACTTGCACTTAACACTTTCAGCCTCGCTAATGGGGCTGAAATTGTTCATGCTGCAATTCTTATGCCAGGATAAGAAATTAGCAAAATAGAGTTTAAATGGTATTTTAAAATTCCCTGATAGACCAAAATGAAAAATTTAAAATCATAATTTATAGGCTCATATATGAGCCACAAAATCATCATAAGAAATATATATAAAAAAATAAAAAAGCTTAAATCACCCCTTTCCGTATAATTAAAAAATGAATACCTAAATAACAATAAATATAAACATCATAGGTATCACCATGACCGAAAACTATTAAAATAGAAAAAAATAATTCAATACGGCAAATGGCGTAACGGAAAAAAGGGTCAAAATGGCCGATTTCAATTTTTTCATTGCTTCTCTTACCCAAAAAAAGTTTTAAAATGTCATCAAAAAGTCACGTATACTCCAAAATGGTGACCACGTATACACCTTGTAGGTGCCCAGGCAGCTCTGCCTTATCGTCGCTTCCCCCCGCCCAGTCTTTCCCTCTGTCCGTTAGCCGGCGCATGCGCATTAATTACTGTGATGCCGTACCAGGAATGGACATCGCAGTGCGTATGTGCCGGCCGACGGACTCAGCACGCAGGCGCGGGATCTCGGCGAGAGAAGAAGCAAGAAGATGGGTGGACAGAGGGAAAGGATGGGCGGGCAGAGTGAAAGACTGGGCGGGGGGAAGCGACGATAAGGCAGAGCTGCCTGGGCACCTACGAGGTTGACGCCGCCCCTGGGCACTTGCGAGCCTTCATTTGCATATCCTACTAAGATGATTTTTGCCAGTTTTATAAGTCCACGATTGCTTATAAAGGTAATGTTTTTATCAACTGTAATGCTGCTAGAAAGCTATGGGAAGGGTTAAAAAGGTGAAACTGTGATGACAGACTCCCTTTAAGTTTTATACAATACGTCAAAAACAGGGGCTTTATATAGCTTTTTAAGCTATTTAGTATTTATGAATAGAATACACTAAACACAATTGGGGTCCTTTTCTGTATTTCCATTGAGTCAATGGCCCTTCACCTTTTTCACTGGTATAGGTCCTGGACCCTAATATTGACCAATCCTAAGGATTTACCTCATTAAGACACTATTTCTATGTTCTCTCTGGTTTCACTATTTTTCCTTCCAAATAAGAAATTACATACATTCTGAAGAACCTTGGACATCTGACTCTTGAGCTTGGCTGTTCTGTAGATTAGGTAGGAGGAATGTAGAACTGGGAGAAATGTCAAGAAAATGTGAAGCCAAGGAAGGTGCACACAGTAAAAATAGTAATAAAGTAAACTAACAAAATAGCCAAATAAGTATATAGTGTTATATACAAAACTGAAGGACACAAATTTCATTACTAAGTAATATATCTCCAAATTGATGGTTAAATTATTGTTCAGCCTCATCCTTGTTGTGTGAGAATACAATGAACTGAAGATGAGAACTGATGAGATAGCATAGAAAACCACAGGGATGGAGGTTCCTATCGTAAAATTCAAGACAGAATGATTCAAAATACAATCTTTGGTTGTGTTGTAGGTTTCGACATTTGTGACCGTAGTGAAAGCCATAGAGTTTATCAGAGTATATAAAGCAGAGAGAAGCACTAAGGCTACAATAAAATAAACAGTCCTCTGTACTATGGCTTCCCTCAGATAAAAGAACAGTCTGGTCTGGAGATTGGAAATCTTCAGACTGAAGACAATGGAGAGCAGAGTTTCTAACCAAAAATTGACATATGAAAAGAAAGTGTAAAGCTGGCTCATAACAATCAGAATTACATGTGACTCCTCCATTCTGCTCAGGAAGAGGATAGCTGCAAATATGTAAAAAGTAACAGCACACTGAGCGCACATCCTTGAAATCCCAAGAGAAGTTGCAATGTGGTCAACAGCAGTCATCGATCTTCCTTTCCACCAATCATTGACATTGACGGTTATAATAAATGACTGTATCACCAGCCCGGCTATGAGAGCGATCAGTGCTAAGACCAGGAGAGCCAGATGTTGGACTTCAGCCATCTCTTCTGTACTGCGAGGATCCTGGTAACACAGTGAATCTTTATTAAAGCTTTCAGGACAAACTTTTTTTCATTTATTCAAATATCGTAATATTATCATTGGTAGACGCTGGTAGACATAGACTCTGAGCTGGCACAGGTCTACAAATGCAGAGCAGATCACATAACATAGCAAGATCATTTTACACCTGGTACAGCAGAGAAGAAATAAATATGTTAAATAAGACTAAGTGTACATTGTATCTGTGCATTTAGCCTTATGCATAAGTTGAGAATGCTCCTGGAGTAATGGTCACAATTAGTGTTGAGTATCCAAAATGGACTTCGATCCAAATTTCAGGGAAAATTTGATTCACCACAGAGTCGAATTTCCTTGGCTTCGTCCTAACAAATCAATTCTTCCTCGAAAAATCTCATGATGAGAAAGAACATGGGGTAGCAGGAAGATGGAGAATCACATGACATGGGAGGAAGCGGAAGAGGCCTTGCCCTGACTTGTACAAAGGGGGACATATAGCCTGGATCATCCAATCAAGAGGGCAGTAGGCAGGGAGATGTCTAGCTGAATCAGTAAAAGCACCACAGTTTGTTCAGCTTCTGACCTGTAAGGAGTAGTGTTGGGTAGGGTTGAGCGAACCCGAACTCCAAAGAAAAAATATATGCACTTTACTTTTGCATTTATTTATGTTGAAAGACTTTAGTGGCCTATTTCAGTACAAAAAGGAAAAATATATGCGCATTTCACTTCTGCAATTATATGTGGTGAAATCGTTCAGTGTCCTATTTCAGTACAAAAAAGAAAAAAATATATGCACTTCACTATTGCATTTATTTTTGGTGAAAGAATTTAGTGGCCTATTTCAGCACAAAAAGGAAAAATATATACGCATTTCGCTTCTGCAGTGATTATTATCTCAGTAGAAAAACTAAATTTACTCTGCACTCAGTGCTGCAGTTATATGTGGTAAAATCTTTAGTGACGTATTTCGGTTGAAAAACAAAATGTATTCAGCTTGAGAAATGGATACCACATCCAAGAGAGGTCAATGGCTGAAATCTGATTGGCTGTTGTAGCCTTGCCCCTTTTTTTCTAATTGTGAACCACTCAAAGAGGGTGGGTCAAGTTATTAAAGCAGAAACATCCAAGAAAGGCAGCAGGCGCGCGGCAATTACCCACGCTGCAATTACCCACGGTTAGTGGCGAAACAGGTTTCCACGGCGGAGAGGGAGCGTGAGAAAGTGAGACAACATCCAAGGGAGGTCAATGGCTGCAATGTGATCAAGCTGAAATGTGGGACAAATTATTGAAGCCGAAGCTTCCAAGTAAAGGAGGGGGCGGGCGGCAATTACCCACTCCCAACTCGGGGAGGTAGTGACGATAAATAACAATACAGGACTCTTAAGATGTCCTGTTATTGGAATGAGTAATAAAAAATTATAGGGAATGTCACTGCGGTATTTTGGATGAGGAATCGTTATATAGGAGAGGCTCTGCTGCCGCTTTGTTGACTCTAGATAACTTCTGCCTGATCGCACGTCCCTGTGACATGCACGATCCATTTTGATATCTTCCCTATCAACTTTGAATGTTTTTTTATGTGCCTAACATGGTGACCACTGGTAACGGGGAATCATTGTTCGATTTCGGAGAGGGAGCCTGATAAACGGCTACGGCTACTACTTCAAAGCAAGGCAGCATGAGTTGCGGGCCTGTAGGTGAGCTGTCCCTGTAAAAGATTTGAGTTGCGGGCCTGCAGGTCAGCTGACCCTGTAAAAGATTTGAGTTGCGGGCCTGCAGGTGAGCTGACCCTGTAAAAGATTTTAAGTTCGGGCCTGCTGGTGAGCTGACCCTGTAAAACATTATATGCTAGAGCTTGCGGGTGAGCTGACCATGTAAAATATTATATGCGAGGACCTGCAGCTGAGCTGACCCTCTAAAATGTTCTATGCGAGGGTCTGCATGTGAGCTGATCCTGTAAAAGATTTCAGTCGCAGGCCTGCATGTGGGCTGACCCAGTAAAAGATTTTAGGTGCGGGCCTGCTGGTGAGCTGAGGTGGAACCGACAAACCCAACTTGATTTTGATGGCTGTATTAATCTGCAGGTGACCGTGATACAGCTCTACAGATTGTTTCCTTCTGCATCTTTCTAAACAATCTGTGGCCTCAGTCTTTTATCCAGACTCTGTCATTGTGCCACTATGTGGCCTCCTCATGCTGCCATCTCCACATCATGTTACCTTGCCTCAAATTTTTATCCCCATTTTGCTGCTGATGCTGCTTTAAAGGCCTTAAACTGATCACCAGGCCCACAATTTAGTTAAGGTTTTGGAATCGATAAACCCAACTTGCTTTTGTGGGCTGCATCAGTGGCGTAGCTAGAAATAACTGGGCCCCACAGCAAATTTTTTAATGGGGTTCCATCCCACAGTAATTTTTTAGCAATTTTTTTAGCAACCCCTTCCTTTCATGCTGCCCCCATTCCTGTGGCTAGTAAAGATCGCTCTCTCAGACCAGGGCCAGCAGCTGTTCCATCAGTTTTATACACTGTCTATACTGTCACTGTATATAATGTTATTGTGTAATACTGTTGAGGGGGCCCTGACCAAATCCTCTAGCCCTCCTCCTCCTGGATGGGCCCCTTCTGGGTCAGGGCCCAAAAGCTGCAGCTTCCCCTGCTTCCCCTATAGCTATGACCCTCTTCTGCATTAATCTGCAGGCAGGGCTGGTGCAAGGATTTTTGCCACCCTAGTGAAAAGCTAATTTTGCCGCCCCTTGACTCCGCCCATTGACCACACCCCTTACCCGCCCCTTTTTCAGCCACCTATTGCATGCAACATTTAACTATGGTCATGTACCCTGTGCCAGTCTATGGTCATGTACCCTGTGCCAGTCTGACTATGGTCGCGTACCCTGTGCCAGTCTGACTATGGTCATGTATATATAATATCCAGCCATTGTCTCCCACCTAGTACCATCCCAGTGATGCCAATCACTCTGCGCTGTTCAGCAGGTTGGCACACCAAACACGAGCAGTGCCACGTATTCACTGCCAGGCGCCATTCAGCCACTGTCTGAAATCCTGTGCCACCAGGGCAACATAAAACAGTATGCTGCCTTATGCCCTCTGCCAGTCTGGCACTGTCCTGCACCCTGTACCATTCATAGCCCTTTAGACAGTCTGTGCCACCTATTAGGCTCCATGTGCCACTTCTGGGCACCCTGTGCCAGTCAGAATCTATGGCCCCTAATCAAGCAGCAGGTGTGCCCTGACCCCTGTACACAAGTGTGTGCCACCCTGGTGCCAGTCACTGTCCTGCAGCCTCTGACACCCTAGTGCAGGTTGTCAGAGTGTGGTTGCCACGGGTGCTCACCAGGTTCTGCTCCTCGCTGTGCTCCAGGTCCACATTGCCTTGGCTCTTGCCAAGATCATGCGTCTTCGGCGCGTGATCCCGCGAGATCCACCTCTGGAGGTCACTGGTCTTGCGGGATTGCGCGCCCAAAGTCAGGGCCGGTGCAAGGATTTTTGTCAACACAAGAGAATCTACATTAGGCGAATCTACATAGTGCCATCCTCTCCCCCTGCCTCCTGCCCCCTAATGTGCCAGTATAATGGCGCCAATAGCCACCCTCCCCCGTGGCAGTAAAGTAATAGTCCGGTATTTAAAAAAAAAAAAAAAAACTGTTATACTCACCTCCATGTCAGCGATGCGATGCAGGCCTCTTCCGGCCTGTGTTCCCACCAGCCTCTTGCGTTGAAGATTTGGTGCTCGTGTTCTTATTTAGCCTATCTTTCAGAAAAGTTTATGCTGGGATTCGAACCCATGACTTTCTGTATCAGAGGCAAGGCATTTACTCACACAGCTATGACAGCTGTATAGCCAGCTACTTAAAAAAATATATATAAGACTTCTACTGTAGATAACTTTGATACCTAGTGTACATCCATACACATGACTCGCTCTGCCCGAAGTGACTGAACAAACTCATGCTCGCAGGCGGCGGCCGGGTGCTACTGCTTGGGATTCAGACTCCAGAATGCGGTCTACGTGGTGGCCTACTCTGCTTATGGGTGGCGCCGGCCCTGTCTGCAGGTGACCGTGATACAGCTCCACAGATTGTTTCCATCTGCATTTTTCTAAGCAATCTGTGGCCTTAGTCTTTTATCCAGACTCAGTCATTGTGCCACTATGTGGCCTCCTAATGCTGCCATCTCCACACCATGTCACCTTGCCACTAATTTTTATCACCATGCTGCTTCTGATGCAGCTTAAAAGGGCTTAAAGTGATCACCAGGCCCACAATCTAATTAAGGTTTTACGCACAAAACCAAAGTAAAAAATCGATTTTATAGGAAAAATTTATTGAAAACATTCTTTCCTGTATATTTAATTGTATATAAAGTGCAAGTGCTGGCAAAAATTACAAGGAAGAGACACTCCGATACAACCTGTATATCACATAAAGAAAGGCCTCATTCACATTGAGTTGCTGGCCTGCAGGTGAGCTGACCCTGTAAAAGATTTGAGTTGCGGGCCTGCAAGTGAGCGGACCCTGTAAAAAAATACATGTGAGGGCCTGCTGGTGAGTGGACCCTCTAAAAAATGATATTTAAAGGCCATATATGCGAGGGCATTATATGTGATGAATAAGCAATGCATGTTGATATTATGGAAGAGGAGGAGAAGGATGAGAAAAGGAAGATTAAACCATATACCCTTGTTTGTGGTGGAAGGGGTGCATGGGAATACAGTCTATTAACTACATTAAAAACAACACATGTAAAGTGCATTTATGTTCATCAGCATTCCTCTGGAGTCGAGAAGTCAAGGTCAATCCAGGCCTTGTTAATTTTTATATGAGTCAACCTGTCAGCATTTTCAGTTGACAGGTGGATACGCTTATCTATTATACTGCCACCAGCAGCACTAAATACACGATCAGACAAAACGCTGGCGGCAGGGCAGGCCAGCACCTCCAAAGCATAGAGCGCCAGTTCGTACCACCTGGTGATCAGTTTAAGGCCTTTTAAGCAGCATCAGCAGCAGCATGGTGATAAAAATGAGTGGCAAGGTGACATGTGTGGAGATGGCATCATGAGGAGGCCACATAGTGGCACAATGACAGAGTCTGGATAAAAGACTGAGGCCACAGATTGCTTAGAAAGATGCAGATGGAAACACTTTGTGAAGCTGTATCAAGGTCACCTGCAGATTAATGCAGCCATCAAAATCAAGTTGGGTTTGTCGGTTCCACCTCAGCTCACCAGCAGGCCCGCACCTAAAATCATTTACTGGGTCAGCTCACATGCAGGCCTGCAAATGAATTCTTTTACAGGGTCAGTTCACATGTAGACCCTCGCATAGAACATTTTAGAGGGTCAGCTCACCAGCAGGCCCGAACCTAAAATCTTTTACAGGGACAGCTCACCTGCAGGCCAGCAAATCATGCTGCCTTGCTTTGAAGTAGTAGCCGTAGCCGTTTATCAGGCTCCCTCTCCGAAATCGAACAATGATTCCCTGTTACCGGTGGTCACCATGTTAAAGGTATTCTGTCACCAAGTTTTGGGCTATAGAGCTGCGGACATGCACGGCTAGATCGAAGCTAGCATGTCCGCAATATATCTGTCCGCAGCTCTATAGCCCAAAACTTGGTGACAGAATCCCTTTAAGCACATAAAAGAAAACATCCAAAGTTGATAGGGAAGATATCCAAATGGATGGTGGACATCACAGGGACGTGCGATCAGGCAGAAGTTATCTAGAGTCAACAAAGCGACAGCGCGGCCTCTCCTATATAACGATTCCTCATCCAAAATACCTGTAACATTCCCTGTAATTTTTTATTACTCATTCCAATAACAGGGCATCTTAAGAGTCCTGTATTGTTATTTATCGTCACTGCTGCCTTCCTTGGATGTTTCTGCTTTAATAACTTGACCCACCCTCTCTGGGTGGTTCACAATAAGGAAAATACATTTTGTTTTTCAACCGAAAAACGTCACTAAATATTTTACCACATATAACTGTAGCGCTGAATGCAGAATAAATTTGGTTTTTCTACTGAAATAATAATCACTGCAGAAGCGAAATGTGTATATTTTTTGTTTTGTAGTGAAATAGGCTACTAAAGTCTTTCAACACAAATAAATGCAAGAGTAAAGTGCGTATATTTTTTTCCTTTTCCACAGATATAAGCCACTAAAGGCTTTTCAACATAGCACTTGCGCCCCAATAACAAGAACAAATTGCTGGAATGCCAGAGCTGCATCCCCAAACAATGTTTCCCTGCACTTGTAAATCGTTTTTTTTTTTTCACAATAAGGTTTTTCTAGCACTGTCCCTAGCGATTTCAGATGTCTCTCCCTGCACTAAGATGCTGTGAAATGATTCCTCACTATAGTATCCCTGCAATTTGAATAATGTTTCCCTGCACTTATAAATCGCTTTTTTGTTTCACAATGAGGTTTTTAGTATAACTCTCCCTAACGCCTGCAACATCTGTCCCTGCACTCAGAACGCTGGAAAATATCTGATTCCAAAATGGCCACCGTATTTATAGGGCTGTGACATCACAGGGCTGGCTGGCTGCTGATTGGCTACATGCATGTCAAACTGGGTGATCCCGCCTTCCGACAGTTCCTTGACCCATGTCCTCACACGTGCAGCTGCCATTTTAGGAAAAATGTGATTCTTTACCAAGAAGCGCAAGGAAATTCGGATCGAATTCCACTACGTCACCTTCGATTCGCTTATCTTTACTCGCAAAGTTCAGTACGAACCCGAACTTTGCAGTTCTGGTTTGCTCAACCCTACCCAACACTACTCCTTACAGGTCAGAAGCTGAACAAACTGTGGTGCTTTTACTGATTCAGCTAGACATCTCCCTGCCTACTGCCCTCTTGATTGGATGATCCAGGCTATATGTCACCCTTTGTGCAAGTCAGGACAAGGCCTCTTCCGCTTCCTCCCATGTCATGTGATTCTCCATCTTCCTCCTACCTCATGTTCTTTTCCCTGCCAAAATTAACTGTGAAATGGCAATGGATGCTATCTTTACACTATTCAAATAAAGCAAATCACAAAAGTTTCGAATTTGGCAGACACATTTTGGTGAAATTTGTAACAATTTGTTTAGCATCGATTCGATCATCTTTACTGTGGACTTTTAGGTACTTAAGGTACTTTCCCCTAAGGAAGGTTGCCTGAGCAATAGTTAGTTTAAGTTGCTAGTTCCCTGTGACGGTGTGCTGTATTTGTTGTTTCCTCGTCATGAAGCACATTCCTTTGTATGTAGCAAGCAAAATGACAGGGAACGGCGATTGCGCCACCCCGTCATTGAACCCCTCAGATGCCACATTCATTGCTGATCGCAGCGGTGTCTGAGATTAAAATGAAGGCCTTTCAGTGGCTAATCCATTATAAAAATATATATACATACTCACAGAGAGTCCATCGAAGCCATCATTACTGAAGACACCATGCAAAATCTCGCGCTGTGATGTGATGACATCATCATGCTGGCCAGGCGCAGATGCGTCATCATGAGAATTTTCGAGGAAAAATTGATTTGTTAGGACGAAGCACAAGGAAATTCGACTTTGTGGTGAATCGAATTTTCCCTGAAATTTCATTCGCTCAACACTAATTGTGACCATTACTCCAGGAGCATTCTCAACTAATGCATAAGGCTAATTGCACAGATACAATGTACACTTAGCCTTATTTAACATATTTATTTCTTCTCTGCTGTACCAGGTGTAAAATGATCTTGCTATGTTATGTGATCTGCTCTGCATTTGTAGACCTATGCCAGCTCAGAGTCTATGTCTACCAGCGTCTACCAATGATAATATTACAATATTTGAATAAATGAAAAAATCTTGTCCTTAAAGCTTTAATAAAGGTTCACTGTGTTACCAGGATCCTCGCAGTACAGAAGAGATGGCTGAAGTCCAACATCTGGCTCTCCTGGTCATAGCACTGATCGCTCTCATAGCCGGGCTGGTGATACATTCATTTATTGTAACCTTCAATGTCATTGATTGGCGGAAAGGAAGATCGATGACTGCTGTTGACCACATTGCAACTTCTCTTGGGATTTCAAGGATGTGCGCTCAGTGTGCTCTTACTTTTTACATATTTGTGGCTATCCTCTACTTTAGGAGAATCGAGGAGTCACATGCAATTCTGTTTGTTATGAGCGAACTTTACACTTTCTTTACATATGTCAATTTTTGGTTAGAAACTCTGCTCTCCATTGTCTTCAGTCTGAAGATCTCCAACCTCCAGACCAGACTGTTCCTGTATCTGAGGGAGGCCATAGTACAGAGGACTGTTTATTTTATTGTAGCCTTAGTGCTTTTCTCTGCTTTATATACTCTGATAACCTTCGTTATAGCTTTCACCAGGTTCACAAATGTCGGAACCTACAACACAACCAAAGATTGTAATTTGAATCATTTTGTCTTCAATTTTACTGTAGGAACCTCCATCCCTGTGGTTTTCTATGCTATCTCATCAGTTCTCATCTTAAGTTCATTGTATTCTCACACAACAAGGATGAAGATGAACAATAATTTAACCATCAATCTGGAGATATATTACTTAGTGATGAAATTTGTGTCCTTCAGTTTCGTATATAACACTATATACTTCTTTGGCTATTTTGTTAGTTTACTTTATTACTATTTATACTGTGGGAAACTTCCTGGGCTTCAAATTTTCTTGACATTTCTCCCAGTTCTACATTCCTCCTTCCTAATCTACAGAACAGCAAAGCTCAAGAGTCAGATGTCCAAGGTTCTACAGAATGTATGTAATTTCTTATTTGGAAGGAAAAATAGTGAAACCAGAGAGAACATAGAAATAGTGTCTCAATGAGGTAAATCCTTAGGATTGGTCAATATTAGGGTCCAGGACCTATACCAGTGCAAAGGGTGATAGGGCCATTGACTCAATGGAAATACAGAACAGGACCCCAATTGTGTCTAGGATATTCTATTCATAAATACTAAATAGCTTAAAAAGCTATAAAAAGCCCCTGCTTTTGACGTATTGTATAAAACTTAACTTTTATTAAAGTGACAGTAGACATAATAAACAAAATCACTGATGAAAATTTGCTGTCTCACTGTACATATCCCATATTGTATCTTATAGTACCAGAAAGAGTGGTGCTGTAAGCTCCAAATAGATGTGTTATATTCACACTACCTCTATTATAGTCTATGTTTTTGCACCTTTAAATACCCCCAAATGAGATTAATGTAGTAACAATTTGGTAAGGACAGCAAGAAACCTAAGGCTACCAATCTAGTGACTGTAGCAGGATAGTATTGCTACTTAGTCACAGTATGCTGTGAACTATTATTCACTATGGAGCCCTACATATTAATAAAATTAGCTAAGTTGTAGCCATATATCTCCCTATATAAATTATAATGACAACGTGCCTGCAGTGCACGGGTCACCTAGTCAGCTGTTTGGCCCAACAGTGCTCCCCCAACATGTTTAGCCATAAGACCGGCGTCATCAGGGGTTAGGACCAGAGTTTATATAATACATCAAAACAGGGGCTTTAAATAGCTTTTTAAGCTTTTTAGCATTTATTGACTCAATGGAGCACTACTACTTTTTTTTTATATCCTGATAAAGTACTGTACAGATGGGTGAGGCTGTGACTGTCATTGGTGCTCACAACCCAGTCAAGTGAATGGAGCTAAATTGAGCTCAACTGCTCCTTAATTTTGTTAACTGGTAATGATACTGGAAGTTGAACCCTCATAAACTGTAGTGGGAAGTGATAAAAAAAAATTCTAAATGGGGTGGAATTTGAAAAAAAAGAACACAATTCCTCCACTGTTTTATGGGTTTTGTTCCAACGGCATTTTGTTTATGGCAAAACTGACCCATGCCCTTCATTCTCGTGGTCAGTATGATTACAATGATACCCCATATGTATAGGTTCTTTATGTCTAAATAGTGTACAAATAAATTTAAACTTAGATTTATTTATTTTTTTACATCACCATATTCTGACCCCCATTTTTGCGGAACAATCTGTAGTTTTTATTGATAACATTTTGGAGTGTACGTGACTGAACAAATTTATTAAAAAAATTGGGGTAAGAGAAGCAATGAAAAAATGGCAAATCGGCATTTTTACCCTTTTTTCTATTACGCCATTTGCCGTATTGGAATCTAGAGTGAGCGATCGTGCACATCGCCTCTAATTGATTATATTATCACCTCTAACAGTGGATTGTAGACTGTGTTTTTAATACCTTAGGAGCCACTTTTGTTTCTTTGTTTGTAGTCTAACAAGTTGTGAATCACATTCATATTTAGTGACACATTTTAATGAATAGTATAATAAAAGTGAAGTATTAGTTTGTACCCGGGCCAAGATAGGTTCCATTGCCTGGTTAGGCATCTGTAAATAGAATTTGGATTGTTACTACGCTTCTGCCTCATCCTAACTGCTATGTTTACCTGGTACCAACCCGGACTGTTATTCGACACTGCTTGCTTCCACTACACCAGTGCTCCAGATGGTCTCAGCCTGGATGATTACTCATTTCAGGTGAGCAAAATTTGTGACATCACTCTTCATCTTTCGGAAACACCTCCCCAATCACTGGGCTGCTTACCTCTTTTTTAGACCATTTGTTGGTTCCTAATACAAACTGGTGGAACACCCTAAAAACATTCAGAATTCATAATATACTGAATGCGGAATCCCCAATCACCCTTCCAGAGTTACTCAAATGAAAGAACCTCAATTCTCCTTCACTGATCCAATCTCTGGACTTCACACGCAGTTGCCAAAAATCTTAGGAAATTCCTCTAATCACCTTTGCCAGATCCCACTTGGCTAGAGAATCTCACTTTGCGACCAACATCCCATAGAAAACTGATTTCCTTGATATATCATAATCTCTTTCTAGCTTCGGCTTCATCTAAGCCCTATTATATTGGGAAAAGGAACTGGGAAGAGTTTTTTCCAAAAAAGATAGATTATATCCTCTCACATGCTAATGGTTTCTATAGGTGTATTAGGTTGCAAGAAAACTCCTTTAAAACTATCACCAGATGATATAAAACACCTGACTTCTTATTTACTGCAGGGCTCTCACCCTCTGACAAATGTTGGAGATGTGAACAGGATAAGAGTACCATGTATCACATTTGGTGGTCTTGTCCTTTAATCGCCTAATTCTGGACAGAGGTCGAAAGAGAAATAAATATGTTCCTTTTCTATAACACTCACGGCAGAGTTAGTCCTTCTATGGTTGCCACGTCCAACCTTTACTCCTGCCAAACAAAACCTTGCCACACATATGCTGTCAGCAGAAAAACTTCTCATCCCAACAAAATGGAGGGATACATCCCCACCATCTATTGCTTCACGGAAGGCAAAAAATTTAGCAAGCTAACAGGATGGAAGAAATGGTAGCTTTGGAAGCTAAGAATAGACAACAATATTTAAGGGTGTGGCACCTCTGGATGGACTCTCTGGCTTTGATTGCTGGGACAAAAGTTTATGATAAAAAATAAAAAAATCTCTCTCACTTGATACATGTGTCTCATGCTTAGATGAAGCCTCTCCGCTGGTCTCATCTCTCTTGCTCTTTTTTCTTTTTCTTACATTATCCTTTTTGTTATGTGATATGTTTCCCCCATTTCTATTTGCTTATTCTACTTTGCCACAGGTTCCATCTCATGCACGGATAATCACCACTTTATCAGGACATGGACAGTGTTCACTACCCATGAGGACTTTTTGTTTCGGTGATTTTTCATTTCTTGACCATGATCTAGCATTTGCAAATGTCGGCATTAGTTTGCATATGCCCCTAACCTCATGCATACTATTTTGGTCTATGGATAGATAACATTTTGAGATGTTACCTGTTGTATACCCTACCATGTTTTTCAATAAAAAGAGAATACATTTAAAAAAAATTATGTTAATTTTAAAAGAGAATTGGCCATGCATGCATGTGGCCCTGTCATTTTGAAGACTAAGGGAGCTGCTCTTTTGGCAGTGATGAGGAATTGATTTTAACTGCATTTGACCTGAATTTTGTAAAAATTCTAATTGCATCTGAATTTTTGGTGAATGATTTTGACAAATTTTAGAGAGAGAGGAAGAGAGAGAGATTACAATATTGACTTCTAGTAGATGTCAGAGTGTCATACACAAATTTTAAGGCCAATTTTATTACTTTTGATTCAGACAAGAATTGATTTGGATCAGAATAAAATTGGTCGACAGAACTGAACCCAAGATGTTCTATGTTGAATCCTACTTCGTAGCATATTGAAACATGAAAATGTATAAATTCTTGCTACATTCAAACCATACTACCAATACTTTAATGTAACTGGAAACATTTGCAAATTATTATTTGTTGCTTGTATTTACATAAACATACTTCAATGTTTTAAATGTAAGTTTACATTGAAAAATCCTAATAAAAATCATCTTTGAAAGAACTGAACCCAAATCAAATTTTTAGTTATTTTCCCATCTTTATCTCTGATAATTCATTGAGTGTATTTTATAGTCTGTCTTTTAATGAACTGCTAAGTTAGATCAAGTTTATCACACAGTTCACACAGTTATTTGGTCAATTATTGTGAGCCAAAACCATATCTGGGTAGAAAACACAGAACAGGTGTAAATCTTTCCATTATACCTTATCTCTGAGTAGGCTTTGCTACTGAATTTGGGTCCCAAAAACTGATGGAAATAACTGACCAAATAACTGAAGTATGAACCCAGCCTAATTGGGACAATGTCCTCAAAAATAAAAATGCATAAAAAATTGGATATTTTTAAAACCAACCTAAACTCTAATTGTGAGAGGAGCAAGAGAAAATGAATGTGGATAAACAGAAATGTCAAGAAAGCAATAAATGGGATAGGCATAAGGCTAGCATGGGATAGGCATAAGGCTATCCTTCATATAAGATAGGGCCAGGGACTATTCATAGGATTCAGATATATTGGGCAGACTAGATGGGCCAAATGGTTCTTATCTGCCGACACATTCTATGTTTCTATGTTCTATAAATGACAAAAATAATATATTTAAATCAATAAAACGGGAGGGTAGCAAGGAAGCATTTAAAAACTTTAAGGAAAAAAAATTGAATATGTAAAAGACAAAAGCAGCCAAAAAGGAGACAGAGAGAGATTCTTTGCCAAAAAGAGTAAAGCTAACCCGTAAATGTTCTTCAATTATATAAATGGTAAAGTATAAATCTGATGGTGTTAACCATTTACAGAATGGTGAGGGAGGAGTTTCAGACTGAGATGAGAAGAAAGCAAAGCTATTAAATATTTTTTCTCCACTGAATTCACTTTTACATTCTGTCAGATGAAATGCAGAATTTAAAAGTAAATTCCTCATTAAAAGTGCCCTGTCTGACCCAGGAAGAAGTACAGCGGCATCTTAAAATTATTAAAATAGACAAATTGCTGGTACCAGATGGCATCCACTCCCGTATCCTAGGAGAATTAAGTAATGTCATACCCAGACCCTTATTTCTAATATTTAAAGACTCTATACTGACAGGGAGTGTTCCACAGGATTGGGGCTTAGCACATGTGGTGTCAATATTCAAAAAGGGTCCAAAAACAGAGCCCGGAAACTGAAGGCCGGTAAGTTTAACATATGTCGTGGGTAAACAGTTTGAAAGTTTTCTGAGAGATGTTATCTCAATGAAAATAAGCAAATAACGCTATGGCTTAATGAGGGATCGGTCCTATAAAAATACTTTAATCAGTTTCTATGAGGAGATAAGTTCTAGACCATGGCAAATCAATGGATGTCGTATATCTTGACTTCTCCAAAGCATATGATACTGTACCATATAAAAGGGTAGTATATAAAATGACAAGGTTTGGACTGGGAGAAAATGTCTGTATGTGGCTAAGTAACTGGATCAGTGATAGAAAACAGAGGCTGGTTATTAATTTTACACACTTAGATTGGGTCATTAGTGGTGTACCACAGGGGTCAGTATTAGAGGGATCACTTTCACTAGTGGGGTATTGGGCCCCATTCTCTTCAATATATTTATTAATGATCTTGTAGAAGGCTTGCACAGTAAAATATTAATGTCTCCAGACGACACTAAACTGTGTAAAGTAACTAACACTGAAGAGGGCAGTGTACTGTAAATATATACTACATTGAACATTATAATGTACTAGCAGAAGGACCCGGCTTTGCACGGGTATATTTCATCTATTTCAGTTCAAGTTTCTGCGTTTCGTAAAAAGATATCGAAAGTTCCCCCTATTACAGTGACCTCTACAGTGCCCGTCCCTTTAACAATGACCTCCGCAGTGCCCACCCCTTTAACATTGACCTCCACAGTAGCCGCCCATTTAACAGTGACCGCCCCTTTAGATTTGACCACCCTATTAACAGTGACTTCCACAGTGCCTGCCCTTTTAACAGGGACCTCCACAGTGCCCGCCTCTTTAAAAGTGACTTTTACAGTGACTGCCCCTTTAACAGTGACTTTCACAGTGACCGCCCCTTTAACAGTTACTTGCACAGTGACCGCCCATTTAACAGTGACTTTCACATTGACCGCATCTTTAACAGGGACCTTCTTAGCGCCTGCCAAATTTGGTGAAAATCGGTCCAGTCGTTTGGTCGCACATAAAGAATGCCCAGAGGTCTAGACAGACAGACAGAAACTCATTTTTATATATATAAGAGATATATACTAAAGAGGACAGATATATATATATATATATATATATATATATATATATATATATATGTACAGTATATATATGAAAAACGGGCAGCACTCCATGAAATAAAATGAAAAAGAAATGTATTCACCCATTAGGCAATCTTTTTTCCTATATATAAATATATATATATATATAAATATATATATATATATATATATATATATATATATATATATATATACATATACATACACACACACACCCCCCATAGAGGACAGTATACTGCTACAGATGGATCTTTATGGTGAGTAGTATAACACTATTCTTCTCGTCAAACTCAAAGTGACAGGTGGCCACGCCCCTTTTCTGCACATAACCCCACCCACTCTGCCCATACCATGCCCAAAATCCCCCCATTCAAATCCCCTTTTATTCTTTTATATCTGATACAGCATCAGTAATTCAATTAAGTTAAATATGTTTAAAAATAAAATGATATTACACTTATATTAAAATCATATTAAGCTATTATAAATATTGGCCATAGTTATTTGAGCCGGCTATCTAAGTATCTATAGCAGGGATCAGCAACCTTCGGCACTCCAGCTGTTGTGAAACTACAATTCCCAGCATGCTCCATTCATTTATATGGGAGTTCTAAGAAGAAATGAGCAAGTAGGCATGTTGGGAGTTGTAGTTTAACAACAGCTGGAGTGCCGGAGGTTGCCTACCCCTGATCTATAGGATCTTTGGTAATGTCACCGAAGTTCCCGCAAGGTATACGATGCAGTCCAACACGTCAGTAATTTAATTAAGTTTAATATGATTAAAAATAAAATGATATTAAGCTTACATTACCTCTTACTAAGCTATTATAAATAGTGGCTGCGGCTAATTGATCCTTCTATCTTCCTAAAAGCTAAAAAACCTTTGATGTAACTGAAACACCCCATTTTCCGCCCATAACCCCAGCCCACTCCGTCCACAACTCCACACATAGTGATGTCATCGAAGGTCCCTCAAGGCAGCAGGCTCTTTGTTAGTGGACCTGCGATTTGCTTTTAATTCTATACGATCGTGTTTAATAAATCGAAGGCTTATGTGATTTAAGCCAAATATTGGATCGCTGCATTTAACACAGATATGTATCATTTATAAATATTAACAATAGCTAATTGTGGCACCCAACTTTACTGTGGCCGATTCCTTCAACCCCTAAAAGCATGGAGAGGAATTGTAGAATGATAGGTAACTATCTAGAAAGATATCTAGCTATTATCTGTCTATCTATCTACATATCTATAGCATAGCTATCTATTAGAGTTGAGCGGACACCTGGATGTTCAGCATGTCCGGCCGAACTTCAAAAAAATAGTTCGGGTTCGAGACCCGAACTTGACCCCGAACCCCATTGAAGTCAATGGGGACCAGAACTTTTGGGCACTAAAATGGCTCTAAAATAGTCCTGGAAAGGTCTAGAGGGCTGCAAAAGTCATCAAAATGTGCTTAAGAGCATGGCAACTGTTCTACAAACAAATGTGGATAGGGAAATTACTTAAAATAACATAAAATACAGAAAAATTAAAAATAACAATCTGGATCTAGGAGTAGGAGGTTGAGGAGGCGGTGGATGTGGCGGTGTAGGTTGACGTGGCGGTGTAGGTGGAAGCGGCGTTGAAGGAGGAATAGGTAGACACCACTGATTTGTGTTATTTTTTATTTTTAAATTGGAGTATCCCCCAAAATATTGGGAAATATAACAAAATAAAACAAAGAATAAGTGCACTTGAGTACAAGAATGGATGGTTGAGGCTGGTATAAATGTCTATTCTGCACAAGGTACGGACAAGTCCTGTGGGATCCATGCCTGGTTCATTTTAATAAAAGTAAGCTTGTCCACATTGGCTGCGGCCTGTGATAATGCTCTCTGCTGTGCTAAACACACGTTCACACTATATACTGGCTGCAGGGCAGGTCAGCACCTCCAAGGCTGACAAAGCTTTTCCACATTTGGGCCATGCTAACCCTGCCTTCTCAGGTGCTGGCGGTGTCCCAGCTGCGTTGGCGACCTCTTCCTCCTCCTCTGCCTTCGGCTTGTGCTTCCACTGTGCCCCCGCTGTCAGGTGGGAATGCCATCAGCAGCGTGCGCTTGTAGTCGCGCTTCTTCCGATCAGTAACAGATGTTTTCACTAAATTTAGTTCCCTGTCAGCAATGCAGAGCAGTGGTTCATTCACGGCAAAAGGGGGTCCATGTCACCCAGCAATACAACAGAGGATTTTGAGAGATTTAGGCCCCTGTCACCCAGGCACAGCAGGGGTTTGAATATACCAAAGATGGTAAAATGTCACCCGACAATTGAAAATAAGAATTTTTTCAATTTAGGGCACTAAAATTGGCACTTTTTTAAAATTAAAATGGCTCTAAAATAGTCATTGAAAAGGCTAGAGGGATGTAAAAGGCAGTAAAATGTGTTTAAGAGCATGGCAACTGTTCTGCAAACAAATGTGGATAGGAAAATATCTTAAAATGAAATAAAATAACTAAAAATTACAAATTATTAACCTGCAACTCAGAGAAGGAGGTGGATATGGAGTCGGAGGTTGAGGAGGCAGTGAATGTGGTGTTGTAGGTGGAGGCAGCAATGGAGGAGGAACAGGTAGGCCAAAAATTTTATTTTCATTTTTTATTGAGTAGATAGCCCCCAAAATATTGGGACAAATAAAAAAAAAAAGAAGACAAAGAATCATTGCACTTGACTTGAGTACAAGAATGTATGCTTGATAATGGTATAAATGTCTATTCTGCACAAGGTACAGACAAGTCTTGTGGGATCCATGCCTGGTTCATTTTAATGAACGTGAGCTTGTGTACAGGCGGCTGTGGACAGGCGGCTGCGTCTGTCTGTAATGACGCCTCCTGCCGTGCTAAATACACGTTCAGAGAGTTCACTGGCTGCAGGGCAGGCCAGCACCTCCAAGGCATACAGGGCAAGCTCTGGCCATGTGGACAATTTGGAGACCCAGAAGTTGAATGGGGCAGAACCATCAGTCAGTACGTGTAGTCGTGTGCACAGGTACTGTTCCACCATGTTGTTCAAATGCTGCCTACTGCTAACACACTACATATCAGCAGTTGGGGTCAGTTGTTGCGGCAAGGTGACAAAGCTTTTCCACATGTCGGCCATGCTAACCCTGCCTTTTGAGGTGCTGGCGCTGACACAGCTGCGTTGGCGACCTCTTCCCCCTCCCCTACCTTCGCCTTGTGCTTCCACTTGTCCCCCGGCGCCAGTCAGGAATGCTCTCAGGAGCGCATCTACCAGCGTGCGCCTGTAGTTGCGCATCTTCCGATCACGCTCCAGTGAGGGAATTAAGGACGGCACATTGTCTTTTAAACGGGGATCCAGCAGGGTGGCCACCCAGTAGTCAGCACACGTTAAAATGTGGGCATCTCTGCAGTCGTTGCGCAGGCACTGCAGCATGTAGTCGCTCATGTATACCAGGCTGCCCAGAGGTAAGTACAAGCTGTCCTCTGTGGGAGGCGTATCGTCTGCATCCTCCTTATCCCCCCCAGCCATGCACCAGTGATGGGCCCGAGCTGCATTGTATACCACCCCACTGTGAACATGCTTCATCCCCATCCTCCTCCTCATCCTCCAGTAGTGGGCCCTGGCTGGCCAAGTTTGTACCTGGCCTCTGCTGCTGCAAAAATCCTCTTTATGAGCCACTTCTAAAATATTGGCCTGAAAGTGTTAGAGATGACCTCTCTTCCTCCTCCTCGTCCTGGTCCACATCCTTTTCCATCATCGACCCAAGTATTTTCTCAAGGAGACATAGAATTGGTATTGTAAGGCTAATAACGGCGTCATCGCCACTGGCCATGTTGGTGAAGTACTCGAAACAGCGCAACAGGGCACACAGGTCTCGCATGGAGGCCCAGTCATTGGTGGTGAAGTGGTGCTATTCCGCAGTAGAAACTCCACTATGGCCTGCTGCTGATCGCACAGTCTCTCCAGTATATGCAAGGTGGAGTTCCACCTGGTGGGCACGTCGCATATGAGGCGGTGAACGGGAAGGCCGAAGTTACGCTGTAGAGCAGACGTCCGAGTGGCGGCAGGATGAGAACGCCGGAAGAACGCACAGACGGCCCGCACTTCATGCAGCAGCTCAGACAAGTCGGGGTAGTTGTAAATAAATTTCTGCACCACCAAATTCAGCGCATGCACCAGGCAAGGGATGTGCGTCAAACCGGCTAGTCCCAGAGCTGCAACGAGATTTCACCTATTATCGCACACCACCAGGCCGGGCTTGAGGCTCACCGGCAGCAACCACTCGTCGGTCTGTTGTTCTATACCCCGCCACAACCCCTGTGCGGTGTGGGGCCTGTCCCCCAAACATATGAGTTTTAGAATGACCTGCTGACGTTTACCCCGGGCTGTGCTAAAGTTGGTGGTGAAGGTCTGTCGCTGACCGGATGAGGAGGTGGTAGGAAAGGAGGAGAATGCTGAGTCGGAAGAGGAGGCAACGGAGGCAAAGAATGATGCCCTGCGATCCTTGGCGGCGGAAGGATGTGCGCCAAACAGTTCTCCGCCTGGGGCCCAGCCGCTACTACATTTACCCAGTTAGGGAGATATAGCGTCCCTGGCCGTGCTTACTGGTCCACGTATCTGTGGTTAGGTGGATCTTGCCACAGATGGCGTTGCGCAGTGCACACTTGATTTTATCCGATACTTGGTTGTGCAGGGAGGGCACGGCTCTCCTGGAGAAGTAGTGGCGGATGGGAATGACGTACTGTGGGACAGCAAGCGACATGAGCTGTTTGAAGCTGTCCGTCTCCACCAGCCTGAATTACAGCATTTCAAAGGCCAGCGGTTTAGAAATGCTGGCATTCAGGGCTAGGGATTGAGGTTGGCTAGGTGGGAATTTACGCTTTCTCTCAAAGGTTTGTGAGATGGAGAGCTGAACGCTTCCGTGTGACATGGTGGAGATGCTTGGTGACGGAGGTGGTATTGTTGGTGGCACATCCTCTGTTTGCTGGACGGCAGGTGCGAACGTTCCTCCAGAGGTGGAGGAAGAGGTCGAGGCAGAGACGTGCTGAGGTGGTATTCCCATGTCCTCATCAGAAAACATAAGTGGTTGTGCGTCAGTGCATTCTATGTCTTCCACCCCTGGGGAAGGGCTAGGTGGTTGCCCTTGGAAAACCCCGGCAGCAGAGTTTTCAAATAGCATAAGAGACTGCTGCATGACTTGAGGCTCAGACAGATTCCTCGATATGCACGGGGGTGATGTGACAGACTGATGGGCATGGGTTCAGGCGCCACCTGTGCGCTTTCTGCAGAAGACTGGGTGGGAGATAATGTGAACGTGCTTGCTCCACTGTCGGCTACCCAATTGACTAGCGCCTGTACTTGCTCAGGCCTTACCATCCTTAGAACGGCATTAGGCCCGACCAAATATTGCTGTAGATTCTGGCGGCTACTGGGACCTTAGGTAGTAGGTTCAGTAGGACGTGTAGCTGTGGCAGAATGGCCACGTCCTCTCCCTGCACCAGAGGCTTCACCAACACCACGACCGCGTCCCTTATTAGATGTTTGCCTCATAGTTAGCGTTCACAAAGCAAAGTAAAAATTGGTTAAGTATGTTAAAAATAATTAACCGCCAATAAACACCCTGATGTATGTAGGGTATTGCACTCCCTTTTTTTTTTTTTACTCTATATGACAGCGCTATTTGTGGCCTAAATGTGACTGTATTCTATGTACGTTAAATTCAAAATGAGCAGTATATGAGCACACGGTTTATTTAAACTGCAGTAAACGAATGGCCATATTTGTGGTCCTTAAATTTGGATCAGCTGAAAAACAGCCTGTTTCAGTTTATTCGTTGTTTTCATTAAATTGAATGCTCAAAAAATGTTTTGTCTCACTCCCATTTCTTCTTGTTGCATGTTGAAGCTTTACTTAAAACCTTGTGAAGATCCAGCCATGCTAAATATGATTTGCCATTTTTCAAGTGGTCTTAAACTTTTGATCAGAACTGTATTTCTATGCACTATCGTTGCATAAAATGGCTGCCGATTATGTATTGACTAACTAAAGGAAAAAAAGTTTGTTTTCAGTAGTAGTTGGCTCAGGGCAGGCTTAAAACTATTGTGCACTACACCCACAAAACACATTTGCTGTAAATCGCTGAGTAAAGAATCAGTTCTTCATAAGATTCCTCCCTGATCTCTCCCTCACAGCAGCTGCAGCCTATCCCTACACTAATCCGAGCAGAGTGACGGGCGGCGCTACGTGACTCCAGTTTAAACAGAGGGTGGGTCACATGCTGCAGTTGGCCAATCACAGCCATGCCAATAGTAGGCATGGCTGTGATGGCCTCTTGGGGCAAGTAGTATGATGCTTGTTGATTGGCTGCTTTGCAGCCTTTCAAAAAGCGCCATGGAAATCACTGAACCCGTACCTGAACTTTTACGTAAATGTTCGGGTTCGGGTCCGGGGGCCAAAAAACCTAAAGTTCGGTACGAACCCGAACTTTACAGTTCGGGTTCACTTGACTCTAAACACACCTATTTGAAGCTTAAAGCACCACTCTTAGCTACATCTTTCTGGTACTACCGGTATAAGATACAATATTGGATATGTACAGTGAGACAGCAAATTTTAATCAGAGATTTTGTTTATTATTTCTACTGTCACTTTAATAAAAGTTAAGTTTTATACAATACGTCATAAACTGGGGCTTTATATAGCTTTTTAAGCTATTTAGTATTTATGAATAGAATACCCTAGACACAATTGGGGTCCTTTTTTGTATTTCCATTGAGTCAATGGCCCTATCACCCTTTGCACTGGTATAGGTCCTGGACCCTAATATTGACCAATCCTAAGGATTTACCTCATTGAGACACTATAAAGTAAAGTAACAAAATAGCCAAAGAAGTATATAGTGTTATATATGAAACTGAAGGACACAAATTTCATTACTAAGTAATATATCTCCAAATTGATGGTTAAATTATTGTTCATTTTTATCCTTGTTGTGTGAGAATACAATGAACAGAAGATGAGGACTGATGAGATAGCATAGAAAACCACAGGGATGGAGGTTCCTATAGTAAAATAAACAGTCCTCTGTACTATGGCTTCCCTCAGATACAGGAACAGTCTTATCTGGAGGTTGGAGATCTTCAGACTGAAGACAATGGAGAGCAGAGTTTCCAACCAAAAATTGACATATGAAAAGAAAGTGTAAAGCTGGCTCATAACATTTAGAATTACATGTGACTCCTCCATTCTGCTCAGGAAGAGGATAGCCGCAAATATGTAAAAAGTAACAGCACACTGAGCGCACATTCTTGAAATCCCAAGAGAAGTTGCAATGTGGTCAACAGCAGTCATCGATCTTCCTTTCCACCAATCATTGACATTGACGGTTATAATAAATGACTGTATCACCAGCCCGGCTATGAGAGCGATCAGTGCTAAGACCAGGAGACACAGATGCTGGACTTCAGCCATCTCTTCTGTACTGCGAGGATCCTGGTAACACAGTGAATCTTTATTAAAGCTTTAAGGACAAACTTTTTTTCATTTATTCAAATATCGTAATATTATCATTGGTAGACGCTGGTAGACATAGACTCTGAGCTGGCACAGGTCTACAAATGCAGAGCAGATCACATAACATAGCAAGATCATTTTACACCCGGTACAGCAGAGAATAAATAAATATGTTAAATAAGGCTAAGTGTACATTGTATCTGTGCATTTAGCCTTATGCATAAGTTGAGAATGCTCCTGGAGTAATGGTCGCAATTAGTGTTGAGCAAATGTAAGTATCCAAAATGGACTTCGATCCGAATTTCAGGGAAAATTTGATTCACCACAAAGTCGAATTTCCTTGTGCGTCGTCCTAACAAATCAATTTTTCCTCGAAAAATCTCATGATGACGACTCTGCGCCTGGCCAGCATGATGATGTCATCACATCACAGCGCAAGATTTTGCACTGTGTCTTCACTAATGATGGCTTCGACGGCCTCTCTGTGATCAAATGGATAAGTTGAGTATGTATTTATTTTTATTTTTTTATGGATTAGCCACTGAAAGGCCTTCATTTTAATCTCAGACACCGCTGCGATCAGCAATGAATGTGAGTTCAATGACGGGGTGGCGCAATCGCCAAAGGAATGTGCTTCATTACGAGGTAACAAATATAGCACACCTTCACAGGGAACTAGCATCTTAGACTAACTTTTTCTCAGGCACCCTTCCTTAAGGGAAAGTACTTTAAGTACCTAAAAGTCCTCGGTAAAGATAAGCAAATCGATGCTAAACAAATTGTTACAAATTTCACAAAAAATTGTCTGCCAAATTCAAAACTTTTGTGATTTGCTTTATTTGAATAGTGTAAAGATAGCATCCATTGCCATTTCACTGTTAATTTTGGCAAGGAAAAGAACATGAGGTAGGAGGAAGATGGAGAATCACATGACATGGGAGGAAGTGGAAGAGGCCTTGCCCTGGCTTGCACAAAGGGTGACATATAGCCTGGATCATCCAATCAAGATGGCAGTAGGCAGGGAGATGCCTAGCTGAATCAGTAAAAGCACCACAGCTTGTTCAGCTTCTGACCTGTAAGGATTAGTGTTGGGTAGGGTTTAGCGAACCCGAACTACAAAGAAAAAATATATGCACTTTACTTTTGCATTTATTTGTGTTGAAAGACTATAGTGGCCTATTTCAGTACAAAAATATATGTGCATTTCACTTCTGCAGTTATATGTGGTGTGGCAATGTAAATAATTAAGTGATTGTTTCCACAGGTTCCGGTCCAGGGATCCTATTTAATCCTGCTACTGGATCTTGGGTGGGTCTCACTCTGGAGAGTCTGTGTGCAGTAAAGACCTGGGAAGGCTCTGTACAAGTGGACTCAGCCGAGCTGGCTGAGGAACCACGGGGCTAGGTGTTAGCCTGAACTTTGGGGGACTCTGCGAGGTCTTGTAATCAACGGTCGCTAGGCCAGAGTCAGGAGGACTTCTGGGCCACAATCCCCCAAGAGGTTCTGGACTTTGTTACAGCCTGGAAGTGCTGAATTGTTAGGCTGGGAAAAGCTGCATGTTCTTCCCGTGTGTGAACGGGGCTTTCAGTGAGGTAGGGAGTCCTCATGTTTAGTTAGAGCCCAGCCGGGCAGGTGTTTTATTAGTATTGTTTGTTTTGGTTTTGCTAAAGGTGCCAAATTAAAGCAATGTTGGGCCCCAAACCCTGTGGTCGATGAAGATCATTGTGAGAATGACCCCTGAATAAGAGGCAATCCCTTACAGTGGTGAAATCGTTCAGTGTCCTATTTCAGTACAAAAAGCGCTGAATGCAGAATAAATTTTGTTTTTCTACTGAAATAATAATCACTGCAGAAGCGAAATGCGTATATATTTTTTGTTTTGTACTGAAATAGGACACTGACCGCTTTCACCACATATAACTGCAGAAGCGAAATGCATATATATTTTTCCTTTCTGTGCTGAAATAGGCCACTAAATTCTTTAACCACAAATAAAAGCAAGAGTAAAGTGTGCATATTTTTTTCCTTTTCCACACATATATGCCACTGAAGACTTTTCAACATAGCACTTGAGCCCCAATAACAAGAACAAATTGCTTGAATGCTAGAGCTGTATCCCCAAACAATGTTTTCCTGCACTTGTAAAGCGCTTTTGTTTTCACAATTAGGTTTTTCTAGCACTGTCCCTAGCGATTTCAGACGTCTCTCCCGGCACTAAGCTGCTGTGAAATGATTCCTCACTATCGTATCCTTGCAATTTGAATAATGTTTCCCTGCACTTTTTCACAATGAGGTTTTCAGTATAACTCTCCCTAGCGCCTGCAACGTCTGTCCCTGCACTCAGAATGCTGGAAAATTTCTGATTCCAAAATGGCCACCGTATTTATAGGGCTGTGACATCACAGGTCTGGCTGGCTGCTGATTGGCTGCATGCATGCATGGATGTCAAACTGGGTGATCCCGCCTTCCGACAGTTCCTTGCCCCATGCCCTCACACGTGCAGCTCCCATTTTAGGAAAAATTTGATTCTTTACCAAGAAGCGAGAGGAAATTTGAATCGAATTCCACTATGTCACCTTCGATTTGCTTATCTTTACTCGCAAAGTTCGGTACAAACCCAAACTTTGCAGTTCTGGTTCGCTCAACCCTACCCAACACTACTCCTTACAGGTCAGAAGCTGAACAAACTGTGGTGATTTTACAGATTCAGCTAGACATCTCCCTGCCTACTGCCCTCTTGATTGGATGATCCAGGCTATATGTCAGCCTTTGTGCAAGTCAGGACAAGGCCTCTTCCTCCCATGTCATGTGATTCTCCATCTTCCTCCTACCTCATGTTCTTTTCCCTGCCAAAATTAACAGCGAAATGGCAATGGATGCTATCTTTACACTATTCAAATAAACCAATTCACAAAAGCTTCGAATTTGGCAGACACATTTTGGTGAAATTAGCATTGATTCGATAATCTTTACTGTGGACTTTGAGGCACTTAAGGTACTTTCCCCTAAGGAAGGTTGCCTGAGCAATAGTTAGTCTAAGTTGCTAGTTCCCTGTGAAGGTGCTCTGTATTTGTTGTTACCTCCTCATGAAGTACATTCCTTTGTATGTAGCAAGCAAAATGACAGGGAACGGCGCTTGCACCACCCCATCATTGAACCACTCAAATGCCGCATTCATTTCTGATCGCAGCGGTGTCTGAGATTAAAATGAAGGCCTTTCAGTGGCTTATCCATTATTAACCCCTTAAGGACTCAGCCCTATTTCACCTTAAGGACTTGGCATTTTTTGCAAATCTGACCAGTGTCACTTTAAGTGCTAATAACTTTTAAACGCTTTGACTTACCCAGGCCGGTCTGAGATAGTTTTTTCGTCACATATTGTACTTCATGACACTGCTAAAATTGGGTCAAAAAAGTAATTTTTTTTGCATAAAGAAATACTATATTTACCAAAAATTCTGAAAAATTAGCAAATTTCAAAGTTTCAGTTTCTCTACTTCTGTAATACATAGTAATACCCCCAAACATTGTGATGAGTTTACATTCCCCATATGTCTACTTCATGTTTGTAGCATTTTGGGAATGATATTTTATTTTTTGGGGATGTTACAAGGCTTAGAAGATTAGAAGCAAATTTTGCAATTTTTCAGAAATCTTCAAAATCCCACTTTTCATGGACCAGTTCTGGTTTGAAGTCACAAATGACCCCATTCTAGAAACTACACCCCTCAAGGTTTTTAAAACCGTTTTTGCAAACTTTTTTAACCCTTTAGGTCTTCCACAAGACTTCATGGCAAATGGACATAAATTTTATGAATTTAGATTTTTTTAAAATTTTTCCATTATAATCAATTGTTTCCTGGAAAAAAAACAAGGGTTAACTGCCAAACAAAACTCAAAATGGGTTGCCGTGATTCTGTAGTTTGCAGAAACACCCCATATGTGGTTGTAAACTACATTTTGGCCAAACGGGAGGACATAGAAGGAGGGGGACACCATATGGGTTTTGCAAGGCAGATTTTGCAGGACTGGTTTTGTTTATACCATGTCCCATTTGAAGCCCCCTGTTGCACCCCTAGAATAGAAATTTTTTTAAAATTGACTCCATCTAAGAAAGTACACCCCTCAAGGTATTCAAAACTGGGTTTACAAACTTTTTTAACCCTTTAGGTGTTCCACAAGAGTTAATGGCAGATGGAGAAACAATTTCGAAATTTCAATTTTTTTGAAAATTTTCCAATATAATCAATTTTTTCCAGGAGTCAAACAAGGGTTAACTGCCAAACAAAACTCAATATGGGTTGCCCTGATTCTGTAGTTTGCAAAAACACCCCATTTGTGGTCATAAACTACTGTTTGGCCAAACGGGAGCACATAGAAGGAGGGGAACACCATATGGGTTTTGGAAGGCAGATTTTGCAGGACTGGTTTTGTTTATACCATGTCCCATTTGAAGCCCCCTGTTGCACCCCTAGAATAGAAATTTCAAAAAAGTGACTCCATCTAAGAAAGTACACCCCTCAAGGTATTCAAAACTGGGTTTACAAACTTTGTTAACCATTTAGGTGTTCCACAAGAGTTAATGGCAGATGGAGAAACAATTTCGAAATTTCTATTTTTTGGAAAATTTTCCATTTTAACCCTTACTTTATTACTTATAAAATGGGTTAACAGCCAAACAAAACTCAAAATGGGTTGCCCTGATTTTTTAGTTTGCAGAAACACCCCATATGTGGTCGTAAACTACTATTTGGATAAACGGCAGGACATAGAAGAAGGGGAACATCATATGGTTTTTGGAAGGCAGATTTTGCTGGACTGGTTTATTTTCACCATGTACCCTTTCAAGCCCCCTGATGCACCCCTAGAGTAGAAACTCCATAAAAGTGACCCCATCTAGGAAACTACAGGATAAGGTGGTTGTTGTTTTGGGACTATTTTAGGGTTAAGGCCTCATGCGGATCCATTGACTTTCAATGGGTCCGTTGAAAACTCGGAAAATGCACCGTTTGTCATATGCCTCCGTGATCCGTGTATCCTGTCCGTCAAGAAAATATGACCTGTTCTATTTTTTTGACGGACAACGGTTCACGGACCCATTCAAGTCAATGGGTCCGTGAAAAAACATGGATGCACACAAGATTGGCATCCGTGCCCGTGATCCGTGGCCATAGGTTACTTTCATACAGACGGATCCGAAGATCCGTCTGCATAAAAGCTTTTTCAGAGTTGAGTTTTCATCCCGTGAAAACTCAGATCCGACAGTATATTCTAACACAGAAGCGTTCCCATAGTGATGGGGACGCTTCTAGTTATAATATACTACGAACTGTGTACATGACTGCCCCCTGCTGCCTGGCAGCACCCGATCTCTTACAGGGGGCTGTTATCCGTACAATTAACCTCTCAGGTGCCGCACCTGAAGGGGTTAATTGTGTGTATCATAGCCCCCTGTAAGAGATCCGGGGATGCCAGGCAGCAGGGGGCAGACCCCCCTCCCTCCCCACTTTCAATTTCATTGGGGGCCAGTGTGCGTCCCCCCTCCCTCCCTCCCTCTATTGTATTTATAACATTGGTGGCCAGTGTGCGGCCTCCCCCCGGCCACCCCTCCCTCTATTGTATTTATAACATTGGTGGCACAGTGTGCGGCCTCCCCTCTCCCCCCCTCGATCATCGGTGGCAGCGGAGTTCCGATCGGAGTCCCAGTTTAATCGCTGGGGCTCTGATCGGTAACCATGGCAACCAGGACGCTACTGCAGTCCTGGTTGCCATGGTTACTTAGCAATATTAGAAGCATCATACTTACCTGCTGGTTGCTGCGCTGTCTGTGACCGGCCGGGAGCTCCTCCTACTGGTAAGTGACAGGTCTGTGTGGCACATTGCTTAATGATCTGTCACTTACCAGTAGGATGAGCTCCCGGCCGGTCACAGACAGCGCAGCAGCAAGCAGGTAAGTATGATGCTTCTAAAATTGCTAAGTAACTATGGCAACCAGGACTGCAGTAGCGTCCTGGTTGCCATGGTTACTGATCGGAGCCCCAGTGATTAAACTGGGACTCCGATCGGAACTCCGCTGCCACCAATGATCGGGGGGTAGGAGAGGGGAGGCCGCACACTGTGCCACCAATGTTATAAATACAATAGAGGGAGGGGGGCCGCACACTGGCCACCAATGTTATAAATACAATAGAGGGAGGAAGGGGGGGCCGGGGGGGGCGCACACTGGCCATCAATGTTATAAATACAATAGAGGGAGGGAGGGGGGCCGGGGGGGCGCACACTGTGCTACCAATGTTATAAATACAATAGAGGGAGGGAGGGGGCGTCGGGGGGGCCGCACACTGGCCACCAATGTTAAAAATACAATAGAGGGAGGGAGGGGGGGCAGGGGGGGGCCGCACACTGTGCCACCAATGATATTCAAACTGGGGAGGGAGGGGGGTCTGCCCCCTGCTGCTTGGCAGCCCCTGATCTCTTACAGGGGGATATGATACACACAATTAACCCCTTCAGGTGCGGCATCTGAGGGGTTAATTGTGCTGATCACAGCCCCCTGTAAGTGATCGGGTGCTGCCAGGCAGCAGGGGGCAGTCATGTACACAGTCCCTTCTTTCCAGTATGGGGGAACTGGAAAGTGTTGGCCAGGGACGATCCGGGCGCCTCCAGTTCCCGAGGTACTCCGGCCTGCTCTTTCCCGGTCCGAAAAGATCAGGGCCTTGAGGACTGCCTCATAGAACTGGAGGAATGTCCCTGTGCTGCCAGCGCTTCGGGATAGTAAAAAAGAGTTGTACATGGCAACCTGTACCAAGTAGACCGCAACATTTTTGTACCATGCCCGGGTTTTGCGCATGGCGTTATAAGGCTTGAGGACTTGACCAGAGAGATCAACTCCTCCCATATACCGATTGTAGTCGACGATACAATCGGGCTTGAGGACCGTTGCCGTGGTACCATGCATAGAGACAGGGGTGGTGCTGTTACCGTGGACAGCATAAGGACATCCCTCTTGCCCTTATACCTGACCAGCAACAGGTTTCCACTGGTAAGGGCACGGGTATCACCCCTGGGGATAGGTACCTGGAGGGGGTAGGCAGGGAGGCCGCGTCGATTTTTCCGCACGGTCCCACAAGCGAACGTGGATCTGGCGGCAAGGGATCTGAACAAGGGAATGCTGGTATAAAAGTTATCCACGTACAAGTGGTAACCATTATCCAGCAGTGGGTACATAAGGTCCCACACGAGTATCCCGCTAACACCCAGAGTGGGGGGACATTCTGGGGGTTGAATACAGGAATCTCGCCCCCGTACACAAGAAATTTGTAAGTGTACCCTGAGATACTCTCACAAATTTTGTATAGCTTCACGCCATACCTCGCCTGCTTTGTGGGAATATATTGGCGAAAATTGAGTCTCCCCATGAACGCAACGAGAGACTCATCAACCGCGACCTCCCTTCCAGGTACGTAGGCCTCCATGAATTTGGCCCCAAAGTGATCGATGACCGGCCGTATCTTATACAGCCGTTCATAGGCAGGATCACCTCGGGGTGGACATGCTGCATTATCGGAATAATGCAGACATTTCCGGATGGCCTCAAACCGGGGACGTGTCATGACCATACTGTACAGTGGGGTCTGGTATAGGACGTCCCCACTCCAGTATTGCCTGACACTGTGTTTTTGGACTAGACCCATTTGCAGCACAAGGCCCCAAAATGTCCTCATCTCAGCTGCACTGACCGGCGTCCAGCCACCGGGTCTAGCCAAAAATGAGCTGGGGGGGGGGGGGCAAGTGGCAGGGGGGGTCTGGGGTCTGAAAGATGGAACACAGAAAGTTTTAGATAAAAAAATATTTTTTTTCCCCTAACTAACTTTTCCTTTCTTTCCTTGCCTAACGGTGCCTCTCCCTCACTGACATTAACCTACCTAGATGGCGATGGGTGCAGGAGGGTGATGGATGGAGATTAGGGGGACACAGGAGCTGGTGCTGGACGGTGCTGCCGGGTGCTCGTGCAGAACAGGAAGAGGAGGGGAGAAAGGAGCGCAGGAAGTTTGAATCTCGCGCCTCTCTCCCCTGCACCAATCAGCACCCTGGACAGCGGCATTCAGCACCAGGGCCAGCACCGCCTCTTCAAATGCACGGACTGTGATTGGTGGTGTGTAATCACGCCACCGATCACAATCTTTTTCCGGTTCATTGGGTCACCGGAGATCCGAATGGACCGGAAACGCAGAAAACCGCAGGTCTGAATTGACCAGCGGTTTTCTGCGATCGCCGATGCGATCGCCCCCAGCATTGTTACAGGATGCCGGCTGAATGATTTCAGCCGGCATCCCGTTCCGATTAAGCCCCGCGGCGCCGGAATCCCGATTTAAAGTTAAGACATACCGGTACACCCTGAGTCCTTAAGGACTCGGGAAATAGGGCCTACCGGTACTCCCTACGTCCTTAAGGGGTTAAAAAAAAATATACATACTCAACTTATCCATTTGATCATAGAGAGTCCATCGAAGCCATCATTACTGAAGACACCATGCAAAATCTTACGGTGTGATGTGATGACATCATCATGCTGGCCAGGCGCAGAGGCGTCATCATGAGATTTTTCGAGGAAAAATTTGTTAGGACGAAGTATAAGGAAATTCGACTTTGTGGTGAATCGAATTTTCCCTGAAATTTCATTTGCTCAACACTAATTGTGACCATTACTCCAGGAGCATTCTCAACTTATGCATAAGGCTAATAGCACAGATACAATGTTCACTTAGCCTTATTTAACAAATTTATTCTCTGCTGTACCAGGTGTAAAATGATCTTGCTATGTTATGTGATCTGCTCTGCATTTGTATGTCTATGTCTACCAGCGTCTACCAATGATAATATTACAATATTTGAATAAATGAAAAAAATTTGTCCTTAAAGCTTTAATAAATATTCACTGTGTTACCAGGATCCTCGCAGTACAGAAGAGATGGCTGAAGTCCAACATCTGGTTCTCCTGGTCTTAGCACTGATCGCTCTCATAGCCGGGCTGGTGATACAGTCATTTATTGTAACCGTCAATGTCAATGATTGGCGGAAAGGAAGATCGATGACTGCTGTTGACCACATTGCAACTTCTCTTGGGATTTCAAGGATGTGCGCTCAGTGTGCTGTTACTTTTTACATATTTTTGGCTATCCTCTACTTTAGGAGAATCGAGGGGTCACATATAATTCCGATTGTTATGAGCGAACTTTACACTTTCTTTACATATGTCAATTTTTGGTTAGAAACTCTGCTCTCCATTGTCTTCAGTCTGAAGATCTCCAACCTCCAGACCAGACTGTTCCTGTATCTGAGGGAGGCCATAGTACAGAGGACTGTTTATTTTATTGTAGCCTTAGTGCTTTTCTCTGCTTTATATACTCTGATAAGCTTCGTTTTAGCTTTCACGAGGGTCACAAATGTCGGAACCTACAATACAACCAAAGATTGTAATTTGAATCATTTTGTCTTCACTTTTACTGTAGGAACCTCCATCCCTGTGGTTTTCTATGCTATCTCATCAGTTCTCATCTTCTGTTCATTGTATTCTCACACAACAAGGATGAAGATGAACAATAATGTAACCATCAATTTGGAGATATATTACTTAGTAATGAAATTTGTGTCCTTCAGTTTCATATATACCACTATATACTTCTTTGGCTATTTTGTTAGTTTACTTTATTACTATTTCTACTGTGGGCAACTTCCTTGGCTTGACATTTTCTTGACATTTCTCCCAGTTCTACATTCCTCCTTCCTAATCTACAGAACAGCCAAGCTCAAGAGTCAGATGTCCAAGGTTCTTCAGAATGTATGTCATTTCTTATTTGGAAGGAAAAATAGTGAAACCAGAGAGAACATAGAAATAGTGTCTCAATGAGGTAAATCCTTAGGATTGGTCAATATTAGGGTCCAGGACCTATACCAGTGAAAAGGGTGAAGGGACATTGACTCAATGGAAATACAGAACAGGAACCCAATTGTGTCTAGTGTATTCTATTCATAAATACTAAATAGCTTAAAAAGCTATATAAAGCCCCTGTTTTTGACGTATTGTATAAAACTTAACTTTTATTAAAGTGACAGTAGAAATAATAAACAAAATCACTGATGAAAATTTGCTGTCTCACTGTACATATTCCATATTGTATCTTATAGTACCAGAAAGATGTAGCTAAGAGTGGTGCTGTAAGCTCCAAATAGATGTGTTATATTCATACTACGTATATTATAGTCTATGTTTTTGACCTTTAAATACCCCCAAATGAGATTAATGTAGTAACAATTTGGTAAGGACAGCACCAGACCTAAGGCTACCAATCTAGTGACTGTAGCAGGATAGTATTGCTACTTAGTCACAGTATGCTGTGAACTATTATTCACTATGGAGCCCTACATATTAATAAAATTAGCTAAGTTGTAGCCATATATCTCACTACATAAATTATAAATGACACCGTGCCTGCAGTGCACGGGTCACCTAGTCAGCTGTTTGATTTGGAGAGTGAGGTAGAGGGTTAAAATAACAAACAGTGCTCCCCCAACATGTTTCGCCATGAGACCGGCGTCATCAGGGGTTAGGAGCAGAGTTTATAAAATACGTCAAAACAGGGGCTTTAAATAGCTTTTTAAGCTTTTTTTTTAGCATTTATTGACTCATTGGAGCACTACAACTTTTTTTTATATCCTGATAAAGTACTGTACAGATGGGTGAGGCTGTGACTGTCATTGGTGCTCACAACCCAGTCAAGTGAATGGAGCTAAATTGAGCTCAACTGCTTCTTAATTCTGTTAACTGGTAATGATCCTGGAAGTTGAACCCTCATAAACTAGTGGGAAGTGATAAAAAAAATTCTGAATGGGGTGGAATTTGAAAAAATCCCTCCACTGTTTTACGGGTTTTGTTCCCACGGCATTTTGTTTATGGCAAAACTGACCCATGCTCTTCATTCTCGTGGTCAGTATGATTACAATGATACCCCATATGTATAGGTTCTTTATGTCTAAATAGTGTAAAAATAAATTTAAACTTAGAAGAATTTTTATTTTTTTTATTTTTTACATCACCATATTCTGACCCCCATTGTTGCGGAACAATCTGTAGTTTTTATTGATAACATTTTGGAGTGTACGTGACTGATCAAATTTATTAAAAAAAATTGGGGTAAGAGAAGCAATGAATAAATTGCAAATCGGCATTTTGACCCTTTTTTCTATTACGCCATTTTCCGTATTGGATTTTTTAAAATATTTTAATAGCATGGGCGTTTTCGTGGTGATACCCATGATGTTTATATTTATTGTTAAGGCTCTTTCACACTTGCGTTCTTTTCTTCCGGCATAGAGTTCCGTCGTCGGGGTTCTATGCCGGAAGAATCCTGATCAGTTTTATCCTAATGCATTCTGAATGGAGAGAAATCCGTTCAGGATGCATCAGGATGTCTTCAGTTCCGGAACGGAACGTTTTTTGGCCGGAGAAAATACCACAGCATGCTGCGCTTTTTGCTCCGGCCAAAAATCCTGAAGACTTGCCGCAAGGCCGGATCCGGAATTAATGCCCATTGAAAGGCATTGATCCGGCCTTAAGCTAAACGTTGTTTCGGCGCATTGCCGGATCCGACGTTTAGCTTTTTCTGAATGGTTACCATGGCTGCCGTGACGCTAAAGTCCTGGCAGCCATGGTAAAGTGTAGCGGGGAGTGGGGGAGCAGCATACTTACCGTCCGTGCAGCTCCCGGGGCGCTCCAGAGTGACGTCAGGGCGCCCCACACGCATGGATCACGTGATCGCATGGCACGTCATCCATGCGCATGGGGCGCTCTGACGTTATTCTGGAGCGCCCCGCTCCCCGCGTGGACTGTAATTATACCGCTCCCCGCTCCTACTATGGCAACCAGGACTTTAATAGCGTCCTGGCTGCCATTGTAACACTGAAAGCATTTTGAAGACGGATCCGTCTTCAAATGCTTTCAGTACACTTGCGTTTTTCCGGATCCGGCGTGTAATTCCGGCAAGTGGAGAACGGATCCGGACAACGCAAATGTGAAAGAGGCCTTATTTAGGTATTCGTTGTTTTTATTATACAGAAAGGGGGGTGATTTAAGCTTTTATATTTTTTTATATATTTCTTTTTATTTCCTGTGATGATTTCGTGGCTCATATATGAGCCTATAAATTATGATTTTTCATTTTTCATTTTGGTCCGGGAATTTTTAAAAACCATTAAAACTCGATTTTGCTAATTTCTTATCCTGGCCTGCCATCTAGTGGCCAAAATAAGAATTGCAGCATGAACAATTTCAGCCTCATCAGCGAGGCTGAAAGTGTTCAGCGCAACTACCGATGCCCCAATTGGTCACACGGGGCATCAGTAGTAAGCCCGGAAGCGGGGCTTCCTGGTTTTTGAGCATTTAGATGCCGTGATCTCACTTGGTTACGGCATCTAAAGCATTTAATTACCACGATTGGCACTATTGCCGGTCATGGTAATTAGCCCCAGATCTTTGCTGCTTGAAACAGTAGAGATCTGTCAGCCATGATGCCCGCTGCGGTGCGTGCGGGTGCCATGTTTATTCATCTCTCCAGCACCGTACATGTATGGCGCTGGTAGCGAACGGGTAAATGGCACCCCTCCGCAATTAAATATTTAGGCCTCATGATCCCTTCTGATCCCTCCCACATATTTAGTTTAAACTATACCCTGCTCATTTCTAAAATTAAGACTCAACTGGGAAACATGAAGATCCCTCACTTGTCATGGTTTGGCAGGAAAAACCTATATGCTTCCACAGAACTTATATGTACTACAATCTCTCTCAATTAATGTCCCCTCTATTTATTTTGTGCAATTCAGGAGCCTGTTTATTTACTTTTTGTGGAGAGCCAGAAGGCCTAGACTGGCAAACTCCTTACTCTCACAGAAACAGGCACAAGGAGATATTTCAATTGCCATGATGGACCCTTCTAGCTAACACTGTTCTTACCACACCATATCTGGATATAGACAGACAACCAATAGGCCCCCATTTGCTGAATTTCCTTTGGCTAAATACTCCCCCCTCCACAGGTCAGCATAATTAAGAGCGACATGACTAGAGGGATGATGAAGGTATGTGTCAGTAATCTAACCAGGAAACTCCTGTGTCCCAGGCAGTAGCCTTGCTCACTGAGCTACCGGCTACTCAGGACAGCTCTGCTTCTGAACCTAGTGAATAGTTTCCTAGTCTTGGACAATCTCTGCTCGTTTAGCCTAATCAGCCACACCTTGGAACTTCCTATTAAAACCACACCTTGTCACTTCCTCCTTGCCAGATTATTGTGCTTCCTGCCTCTATCTAGCTCCTGAGCCTTATCCTGAACTGCTGTGTTTACTTGTGTACCGATTTTGGATTGTTACTACGCTTCTGCCTCATCCTAACTGCTGTTTTCACCTGGTACCAACCCGGACTGTTATTCGACACTGCTTGCTTCCGCTACACCAGTGATCCAGATGGTCTCAGCCTGGATGATTACTCATTTCAGGTGAGCAAAATTTGTGACATCACTCTTCATCTTTCGGAAACACCTCCCCAATCACTGGGCTTCTTCCCTCTTTTTTAGACCATTTGTTGGTTACTAATACAAATTGGTGGAACACCCAAAAAACATTCAGAATTCATAAAATACTGAACGCGGAACCCCCAATCACCCTTCCAGAGTTACTCAAATGAAAGAACCTCAATTCTCCTTCACTGATCCAATCTCTGGACTTCACACGCACTTGCCCAAAATTTTAGGAAATTCCTCAAATCACCTTTGCCAGATCCCACTTGGCTAGAGAATCTCACTTTGCGACCAACATCCAATAGAAAACTGATTTCCTTGATATATCATAATTAGGGATGAGCGAACTCGAACTGTATAGTTCGGGTTCGTACCGAATTTTGGGGTGTCCGTGACACGGACCCGAACCCGGACATTTTCGTAAAAGTCCGGGTTCGGGTTCGGTGTTCGTCGCTTTCTTCGCGCTTTTGTGACGCTTTCTTGGCGCTTTTTGAAAGGCTGCAAAGCAGCCAATCAACAAGCGTCATACTACTTGCCCCAAGAGGCCATCACAGCCATGCCTACTATTGGCATGGCTGTGATTGGCCAGAGCACCATGTGACCCAGCCTCTATTTAAGCTGGAGTCACATAGCGCCGCCCGTCACTCTGCTCTGATTAGCGTAGGGAGAGGTTGCGGCTGCGACAGTAGGGCGAGATTAGGCAGATTAACTCCTCCAAAGGACTTGATTAACTGATCGATCTGCAGCTGTGGATCATTGAGCTGCTGATCCTCAATTGCTCACTGTTTTTAGGCTGCCCAGACCGTTTGTCAGTCACATTTTTCTGGGGTGATCGGCGGCCATTTTGTGTCTTGTGGTGCGCCAGCACAAGCTGCGACCAAGTGCATTTAACCCTCAATGGTGTGGTTGTTTTTTGGCTAAAGCCTACATCAGGGTGAAGCTGTCACACCAAGTGCATTTAACCAGCAATAGTCTGTTCATTTTTTGGCCATATACAAAATCAGGGGCAAGCTGCGCCTGTCACCAAGTGCATTTAACCCTCAATGGTGTGGTTGTTTTTTGGCTAAAGCCTACATCAGGGTGAAGCTGTCACACCAAGTGCATTTAACCAGCAATAGTCTGTTCATTTTTTGGCCATATACTAAATCAGGGGCAAGCTGCGCCTGTCACCAAGTGCATTTAACCCTCAATGGTGTGGTTGTTTTTTGGCTAAAGCCTACATCAGGGTGAAGCTGTCACACCAAGTGCATTTAACCAGCAATAGTCTGTTTATTTTTTGGCCATATCCCAGTCTAATTCTGTCACTAAATCCATACCGGTCACCCAGCGCCTAAATACTAGGCCTCAAATTTATATCCCGCTAAATCTGTCCTTAGTGCTGTAGCTGGGCGAGTTATTTAGTGTCCGTTCAAGCACATTTCTTGTTCTGGGTTGAAATACAATTCCCAATTTAGCAATTTCATAATTTAGTGGTTTCTGCTATATCAGAGCTATTTGAAATCTATCCCTAAAAGGGTATATAATATTCAAGGTGCACATTGGGTCATTCAGAATAACTTCACACACACCCGCTACTGTGTATTTCCAAGTCTAATTCTGGCACTAAACCCATACCTGTCACCCAGCGCCTAAATACTAGGCCTCAAATTTATATCCAGCTAAATCTGTCCCTAGTGCTGTAGCTGGGCGAGTTATTTAGTGTCCGTTCAAGCACATTTCTTGTTCTGGGTTGAAATACAATTCCCAATTTAGCAATTTCATAATTTAGTGGTTTCTGCTATATCAGAGCTATTTGAAATCTATCCCTAAAAGGGTATATAATATTCAAGGTGCACATTGGGTCATTCAGAATAACTTCACACACACCCGCTACTGTGTATTTCCAAGTCTAATTCTGGCACTAAACCCATACCTGTCACCCAGCGCCTAAATACTAGGCCTCAAATTTATATCCCGCTAAATCTGTCCTTAGTGCTGTAGCTGGGCGAGTTATTTAGTGTCCGTTCAAGCACATTTCTTGTTCTGGGTTGAAATACAATTCCCAATTTAGCAATTTCATAATTTAGTGGTTTCTGCTATATCAGAGCTATTTGAAATCTATCCCTAAAAGGGTATATAATATTCAAGGTGCACATTGGGTCATTCAGAATAACTTCACACACACCCGCTACTGTGTATTTCCAAGTCTAATTCTGGCACTAAACCCATACCTGTCACCCAGCGCCTAAATACTAGGCCTCAAATTTATATCCCGCTAAATCTGTCCTTAGTGCTGTAGCTGGGCGAGTTATTTAGTGTCCGTTCAAGCACATTTCTTGTTCTGGGTTGAAATACAATTCCCAATTTAGCAATTTCATAATTTAGTGGTTTCTGCTATATCAGAGCTATTTGAAATCTATCCCTAAAAGGGTATATAATATTCAAGGTGCACATTGAGTCATTCAGAATAACTTCACACACACCCGCTACTGTGTATTTCCAAGTCTAATTCTGGCACTAAACCCATACCTGTCACCCAGCGCCTAAATACTAGGCCTCAAATTTATATCCCGCTAAATCTGTCCTTAGTGCTGTAGCTGGGCGAGTTATTTAGTGTCCGTTCAAGCACATTTCTTGTTCTGGGTTGAAATACAATTCCCAATTTAGCAATTTCATAATTTAGTGGTTTCTGCTATATCAGAGCTATTTGAAATCTATCCCTAAAAGGGTATATAATATTCAAGGTGCACATTGGGTCATTCAGAATAACTTCACACACACCCGCTACTGTGTATTTCCAAGTCTAATTCTGGCACTAAACCCATACCTGTCACCCAGCGCCTAAATACTAGGCCTCAAATTTATATCCCGCTAAATCTGTCCCTAGTGCTGTAGCTGGGCGAGTTATTTAGTGTCCGTTCAAGCACATTTCTTGTTCTGGGTTGAAATACAATTCCCAATTTAGCAATTTCATAATTTAGTGGTTTCTGCTATATCAGAGCTATTTGAAATCTATCCCTAAAAGGGTATATAATATTCAAGGTGCACATTGGGTCATTCAGAATAACTTCACACACACCCGCTACTGTGTATTTCCAAGTCTAATTCTGGCACTAAACCCATACCTGTCACCCAGCGCCTAAATACTAGGCCTCAAATTTATATCCCGCTAAATCTGTCCTTAGTGCTGTAGCTGGGCGAGTTATTTAGTGTCCGTTCAAGCACATTTCTTGTTCTGGGTTGAAATACAATTCCCAATTTAGCAATTTCATAATTTAGTGGTTTCTGCTATATCAGAGCTATTTGAAATCTATCCCTAAAAGGGTATATAATATTCAAGGTGCACATTGGGTCATTCAGAATAACTTCACACACACCCGCTACTGTGTATTTCCAAGTCTAATTCTGGCACTAAACCCATACCTGTCACCCAGCGCCTAAATACTAGGCCTCAAATTTATATCCCGCTAAATCTGTCCTTAGTGCTGTAGCTGGGCGAGTTATTTAGTGTCCGTTCAAGCACATTTCTTGTTCTGGGTTGAAATACAATTCCCAATTTAGCAATTTCATAATTTAGTGGTTTCTGCTATATCAGAGCTATTTGAAATCTATCCCTAAAAGGGTATATAATATTCAAGGTGCACATTGGGTCATTCAGAATAACTTCACACACACCCGCTACTGTGTATTTCCAAGTCTAATTCTGGCACTAAACCCATACCTGTCACCCAGCGCCTAAATACTAGGCCTCAAATTTATATCCCGCTAAATCTGTCCTTAGTGCTGTAGCTGGGCGAGTTATTTAGTGTCCGTTCAAGCACATTTCTTGTTCTGGGTTGAAATACAATTCCCAATTTAGCAATTTCATAATTTAGTGGTTTCTGCTATATCAGAGCTATTTGAAATCTATCCCTAAAAGGGTATATAATATTCAAGGTGCACATTGGGTCATTCAGAATAACTTCACACACACCCGCTACTGTGTATTTCCAAGTCTAATTCTGGCACTAAACCCATACCTGTCACCCAGCGCCTAAATACTAGGCCTCAAATTTATATCCCGCTAAATCTGTCCTTAGTGCTGTAGCTGGGCGAGTTATTTAGTGTCCGTTCAAGCACATTTCTTGTTCTGGGTTGAAATACAATTCCCAATTTAGCAATTTCATAATTTAGTGGTTTCTGCTATATCAGAGCTATTTGAAATCTATCCCTAAAAGGGTATATAATATTCAAGGTGCACATTGGGTCATTCAGAATAACTTCACACACACCCGCTACTGTGTATTTCCAAGTCTAATTCTGGCACTAAACCCATACCTGTCACCCAGCGCCTAAATACTAGGCCTCAAATTTATATCCCGCTAAATCTGTCCCTAGTGCTGTAGCTGGGCGAGTTATTTAGTGTCCGTTCAAGCACATTTCTTGTTCTGGGTTGAAATACAATTCCCAATTTAGCAATTTCATAATTTAGTGGTTTCTGCTATATCAGAGCTATTTGAAATCTATCCCTAAAAGGGTATATAATATTCAAGGTGCACATAGGGTCATTCAGAATAACTTCACACACCCGCTACTGTGCATTTCCAAATCTAATTCTGTCACTAAACCCATACCTGTCACCCAGCGCCTAAATACTAGGCCTCAAATTTATATCCCGCTAAATCTCTCGTTACCGCTGTCCTGTTGTGGCTGGGAAAGTTATTTAGTGTCCGTCAAAGCACATTTTTTGTTCTGGGTTGAAATACAATTCCCAATTTAGCAATTTCATAATTTAGTGGTTTCTGCTATATCAGAGCTATTTGAAATCTATCCCTAAAAGGGTAGATCATATTGAAGGTGCACATAGGGTCATTCAGAATAACTTCACACACACGCTTCTGTGCATTTCCAAGTCTAATTCTGTCACTAAATCCATACCGGTCACCCAGCGCCTAAATACTAGGCCTCAAATTTATATCCCGCTGAATTTGAATACAATACATTGGGCCAAATAATATATTTGTTGTTGTGGTGAACCATAACAATGAGAAAAACATCTAGTAAGGGACGCGGACGTGGACATGGTCGTGGTGGTGTTAGTGGACCCTCTGGTGCTGGGAGAGGACGTGGCCGTTCTGCCACATCCACACGTCCTAGTGTACCAACTACCTCAGGTCCCAGTAGCCGCCAGAATTTACAGCGATATATGGTGGGGCCCAATGCCGTTCTAAGGATGGTAAGGCCTGAGCAGGTACAGGCATTAGTCAATTGGGTGGCCGACAGTGGATCCAGCACGTTCACATTATCTCCCACCCAGTCTTCTGCAGAAAGCGCACAGATGGCGCCTGAAAACCAACCCCATCAGTCTGTCACATCACCCCCATGCATACCAGGGAAACTGTCTCAGCCTCAAGTTATGCAGCAGTCTCTTATGCTGTTTGAAGACTCCGCTGGCAGGGTTTCCCAAGGGCATCCACCTAGCCCTTCCCCAGCGGTGAAAGACATAGAATGCACTGACGCACAACCACTTATGTTTCCTGATGATGAGGACATGGGAATACCACCTCAGCATGTCTCTGATGATGACGAAACACAGGTGCCAACTGCTGCGTCTTTCTGCAGTGTGCAGACTGAACAGGAGGTCAGGGATCAAGACTGGGTGGAAGACGATGCAGGGGACGATGAGGTCCTAGACCCCACATGGAATGAAGGTCGTGCCACTGACTTTCACAGTTCGGAGGAAGAGGCAGTGGTGAGACCGAGCCAACAGCGTAGCAAAAGAGGGAGCAGTGGGCAAAAGCAGAACACCCGCCGCCAAGAGACTCCGCCTGCTACTGACCGCCGCCATCTGGGACCGAGCACCCCAAAGGCAGCTTCAAGGAGTTCCCTGGCATGGCACTTCTTCAAACAATGTGCTGACGACAAGACCCGAGTGGTTTGCACGCTGTGCCATCAGAGCCTGAAGCGAGGCATTAACGTTCTGAACCTGAGCACAACCTGCATGACCAGGCACCTGCATGCAAAGCATGAACTGCAGTGGAGTAAACACCTTAAAACCAAGGAAGTCACTCAGGCTCCCCCTGCTACCTCTTCTGCTGCTGCCGCCTCGGCCTATTCTGCTGCTGCCGCCTCGGCCTCTTCCTCCGCCTCTGGAGGAACGTTGGCACCTGCCGCCCAGCAAACAGGGGATGTACCACCAACACCACCACCACCACCTCCGTCACCAAGCGTCTCAACCATGTCACACGCCAGCGTTCAGCTCTCCATCTCACAAACATTTGATAGAAAGCGTAAATTCCCACCTAGCCACCCTCGATCCCTGGCCCTGAATGCCAGCATTTCTAAACTACTGGCCTATGAAATGCTGTCATTTAGGCTGGTGGACACAGACAGCTTCAAACAGCTCATGTCGCTTGCTGTCCCACAGTATGTTGTTCCCAGCCGGCACTACTTCTCCAAGAGAGCCGTGCCTTCCCTGCACAACCAAGTATCCGATAAAATCAAGTGTGCACTGCGCAACGCCATCTGTGGCAAGGTCCACCTAACCACAGATACGTGGACCAGTAAGCACGGCCAGGGACGCTATATCTCCCTAACTGCACACTGGGTAAATGTAGTGGCAGCTGGGCCCCAGGCGGAGAGCTGTTTGGCGCACGTCCTTCTGCCGCCAAGGATCGCAGGGCAACATTCTTTGCCTCCTGTTGCCACCTCCTCCTTCTCGGCTTCCTCCTCCTCTTCTTCCACCTGCTCATCCAGTCAGCCACACACCTTCACCACCAACTTCAGCACAGCCCGGGGTAAACGTCAGCAGGCCATTCTGAAACTCATATGTTTGGGGGACAGGCCCCACACCGCACAGGAGTTGTGGCGGGGTATAGAACAACAGACCGACGAGTGGTTGCTGCCGGTGAGCCTCAAGCCCGGCCTGGTGGTGTGTGATAATGGGCGAAATCTCGTTGCAGCTCTGGGACTAGCCAATTTGACGCACATCCCTTGCTTGGCGCATGTGCTGAATTTGGTGGTGCAGAAGTTCATTCACAACTACCCCGACATGTCAGAGCTGCTGCATAAAGTGCGGGCTGTCTGTTCGCGCTTCCGGCGTTCACATCCTGCTGCTGCTCGCCTGTCTGCGCTACAGCGTAACTTCGGCCTTCCCGCTCACCGCCTCATATGCGACGTGCCCACCAGGTGGAACTCCACCTTGCACATGCTGGACAGACTGTGCGAGCAGCAGCAGGCCATAGTGGAGTTTCAGCTGCAGCACGCACGGGTCAGTCGCACTACAGAACAGCACCACTTCACCACCAATGACTGGGCCTCCATGCGAGACCTGTGTGCCCTGTTGCGCTGTTTCGAGTACTCCACCAACATGGCCAGTGGCGATGACACCGTTATCAGCGTTACAATACCACTTCTATGTCTCCTTGAGAAAACACTTAGGGCGATGATGGAAGAGGAGGTGGCCCAGGAGGAGGAGGAGGAGGAGGAAGAGGGGTCATTTTTAGCACTTTCAGGCCAGTCTCTTCGAAGTGACTCAGAGGGAGGTTTTTGGCAACAGCAGAGGCCAGGTACAAATGTGGCCAGCCAGGGCCCACTACTGGAGGACGAGGAGGACGAGGATGAGGAGGAGGTGGAGGAGGATGAGGATGAAGCATGGTCACAGCGGGGTGGCACCCAACGCAGCTCGGGTCCATCACTGGTGCGTGGCTGGGGGGAAAGGCAGGACGATGACGATACGCCTCCCACAGAGGACAGCTTGTCCTTACCCCTGGGCAGCCTGGCACACATGAGCGACTACATGCTGCAGTGCCTGCGCAACGACAGCAGAGTTGCCCACATTTTAACCTGTGCGGACTACTGGGTTGCCACCCTGCTGGATCCACGCTACAAAGACAATGTGCCCACCTTACTTCCTGCACTGGAGCGTGATAGGAAGATGCGCGAGTACAAGCGCACGTTGGTAGACGCGCTACTGAGAGCATTCCCAAATGTCACAGGGGAACAAGTGGAAGCCCAAGGCCAAGGCAGAGGAGGAGCAAGAGGTCGCCAAGGCAGCTGTGTCACGGCCAGCTCCTCTGAGGGTAGGGTTAGCATGGCAGAGATGTGGAAAACTTTTGTCAACACGCCACAGCTAACTGCACCACCACCTGATACGCAACGTGTTAGCAGGAGGCAACATTTCACTAACATGGTGGAACAGTACGTGTGCACACCCCTCCACGTACTGACTGATGGTTCGGCCCCATTCAACTTCTGGGTCTCTAAATTGTCCACGTGGCCAGAGCTAGCCTTTTATGCCTTGGAGGTGCTGGCCTGCCCGGCAGCCAGCGTTTTGTCTGAACGTGTATTCAGCACGGCAGGGGGCGTCATTACAGACAAACGCAGCCGCCTGTCTACAGCCAATGTGGACAAGCTGACGTTCATAAAAATGAACCAGGCATGGATCCCACAGGACCTGTCCGTCCCTTGTCCAGATTAGACATTAACTACCTCCCCATAACCATATATTTTTGGACTCCAGGGCACTTCCTCATTCAATCCTATTTTTATTTTCATTTTACCATTATATTGCGAGGCTACCCAAAGTTGAATGAACCTCTCCTCTGCCTGTGTGCTAGGCCTAAATATATGCCAATGGACTGTTGCAGTGGTGGGTGACGTGAAGCCTCATTCTCTGCTATGACATGCAGACTAATTCTCTGCTGACATGAAGACAGATTCTCTGTTACGGGACCTCCCTCCTCTGCCTGGGTGCTGGGCCTAAATATATGCCAATGGACTGTTGCAGTGGTGGGTGACGTGAAGCCTGATTCTCTGCTATGACATGCAGACTAATTCTCTGCTGACATGAAGACAGATTCTCTGTTACGGGACCTCTCTCCTCTGCCTGTGTGTGTGCTGGGCCTAAATATATGCCAATGGACTGTTGCAGTGGTGGCTGACGTGAAGCCTCATTCTCTGCTATGACATGCAGACTAATTCTCTGCTGACATGAAGACAGATTCTCTGTTACGGGACCTCTCTCCTCTGCCTGTGTGTGTGCTGGGCCTAAATATATGCCAATGGACTGTTGCAGTGGTGGCTGACGTGAAGCCTCATTCTCTGCTATGACATGCAGACTAATTCTCTGCTGACATGAAGCCAGATTGTCTGTTACGGGACCTCTCTCCTCTGCCTGTGTGTGTGCTTGGCCTAAATATATGCCAATGGACTGTTGCAGTGGTGGCTGACGTGAAGCCTCATTCTCTGCTATGACATGCAGACTAATTCTCTGCTGACATGAAGACAGATTCTCTGTTACGGGACCTCCCTCCTCTGCCTGGGTGCTGGGCCTAAATATATGCCAATGGACTGTTGCAGTGGTGGCTGACGTGAAGCCTCATTCTCTGCTATGACATGCAGACTAATTCTCTGCTGACATGAAGACAGATTCTCTGTTACGGGACCTCCCTCCTCTGCCTGGGTGCTGGGCCTAAATATATGCCAATGGACTGTTGCAGTGGTGGGTGACGTGAAGCCTCATTCTCTGCTATGACATGCAGACTGATTCTCTGCTGACATGAAGCCAGATTGTCTGTTACGGGACCTCCCTCCTCTGCCTGGGTGCTGGGCCTAAATATATGCCAATGGACTGTTGCAGTGGTGGCTGACGTGAAGCCTCATTCTCTGCTATGACATGCAGACTGATTCTCTGCTGACATGAAGCCAGATTGTCTGTTACGGGACCTCTCTCCTCTGCCTGTGTGCTAGGCCTAAATATATGCCAATGGACTGTTGCAGTGGTGGCTGACGTGAAGCCTCATTCTCTGCTATGACATGCAGACTGATTCTCTGCTGACATGAAGCCAGATTCTCTGTTACGGGACCTCTCTCCTCTGCCTGTGTGTGTGCTGGGCCTAAATATCTGCCAATGGACTGTTGCAGTGGTGGCTGACGTGAAGCCTGATTCTCTGCTATGACATGCAGACTGATTCTCTGCTGACATGAAGCCAGATTCTTTGTTACGGGACCTCTCTCCTCTGCCTGGGTGCTGGGCCTAAATATATGACAATGGACTGTTGCACTGGTGGCTGACGTGAAGCCTGATTCTCTGCTATAACATGCAGACTGATTCTCTGCTGACATGAAGACAGATTCTCTGTTACGGGAACTCTCTCCTCTGCCTGGGTGCTGGGCCTAAATATATTACAATGGACTGTTGCACTGGTGGCTGACGTGAAGCCTGATTCTCTGCTATGACATGCAGACTGATTCTCTGCTGACATGAAGCCAGATTCTCTGTTACGGGACCTCTCTCCTCTGCCTGGGTGCCGGGGCCTAAATATCTGAGAATGGACTGTTCCAGTGGTGGGTGACGGGAAGCCAGATTCTCTGCTATGGAACCTCTCTCCAATTGATTTTGGTTAATTTTTATTTATTTAATTTTTATTTTAATTCATTTCCCTATCCACATTTGTTTGCAGGGGATTTACCTACATGTTGCTGCCTTTTGCAGCCCTCTAGCTCTTTCCTGGGCTGTTTTACAGCCTTTTTAGTGCCGAAAAGTTCGGGTCCCCATTGACTTCAATGGGGTTCGGGTTCGGGACGAAGTTCGGATCGGGTTCGGATCCCGAACCCGAACATTTCCGGGATGTTCGGCCGAACTTCTCGAACCCGAACATCCAGGTGTTCGCTCAACTCTAATCATAATCTCTTTCTAGCTTCGGCTTCATCTAAGCCCTATTATATTGGGAAAAGGAACTGGTCAGAGTTTTTTCCAAAGAATAAAGATGATATCCTCTCACATGCTAATGGTTTCTCTAGGTGTATTAGGTTGCAAGAAAACTCCTTTAAAACTATCACCAGATGGTATAAAACACCTGACTTCTTATTTACTGCAGGGCTCTCACCCTCTGACAAATGTTGGAGATGTGAACAGGATAAGGGTACCATGTATCACATTTGGTAGTCTTGTCCTTTAATCACCCAATTCTAGACAGAGGTCGAAAGAGAAATAAATATGTTCCTTTTCTATAACACTCACGGCAGAGTTAGTCCTTCTAGGGTTGCCACGTCCCACCTTTACTCCTGCCAAACAAAACCTTGCCACACATATGCTATCAGCAGATAAACTTCTCATCCTGACAAAATAGAGGGATACATCCCCACCATCTATTGCTTCACAGAAGGCAAAAATTTAGCAAATTAACAGGATGGAAGAAATGGTAGATTTGGAAGCTAAGAATAGACAACAATATTTAAGGGTGTGGCACCTCTGGATGGACTCTCTAGCCTTGATTGCTAGGACAAAAGTTTATGATAAAAAATAAAAAAAATCTCTCTCACTTGATACATGTGTCTCATGCTTAGATGAAGCCTCTCCGCTGGTCTCACCTCTCTTGCTCTTTTTTCTTATATTATTCTTTTTGTTATGTGATATGTTTCCCCCATTTCTATTTGCTTATTCTACTCTGCCACAGGTTCCATCTCATGCATGGATAATCACCACTTTATCAGGACATGGACAGTGTTCACTACCCATGAGGACTTTTTGTTTTGGTGATTCTTCATATCTCGCCCATGATCTAGCATTTGCAAATGTTCGCATTAGTTTGCATATGCCCCTAACCTCATGCATACTATTTTGGTCTATGGATAGATAATATTCTGAGATGTTACCTTGTTGTATACTCTACCATGTTTTTCAATAAAAAGAGAATACATTTAAAAAATAATTTTGCTAATTTTAAAAGAGAATTGGCCATGCATGCATGTGGCCCTGTTATTTTGAAGACTAAGGGAGCTGCTCTTTTGGCAGTGATGAGGGAATTGATTTTACCTGAATTCGACCTGAATTTAGTAAAAATTCTAATTGCATGTGAATCTGAATTTTTGGTGAATGATTTTGACAAATTTTAGAGAGAGGGGAAGAGAGAGATATTAAAATATTGACTTCTAGAAGACCTCAGAGTGTCATATACAAATTTTAAGGCCAATTTTATTACTTTTGGTTCAGACAAAAATTGATTTGGATCAGAATAAAATTGGTCGACAGAACTGAACCCAAGATGTTCTATGTTGAATCCTACTTCGTAGCATATTGAAACATGAAAATGTATAAATTCTTGCTACATTCAAACCATACTACCAATACTTTAATGTGACTGGAAACATTTGCAAATTATTCTTTGTTGCTTGTATTTACATAAACATACTTCAATGTTTTAAATGTAAGTTTACATAGAAAAATCCTAATAAAAATCATCCTTGAAAGAACTGAACCCAAATCAAATTTTTAGCTATTTTCTCATCTTTATCTCTGATAATTCTTTGAGTGTATTTTATAGTCTGTCTTTTAATGAACTGCTAAGATCAAGTTTATCTGTAAAAAAATCAAATGTATTGAATAAATTGAAAAAAAGTCTGTCCCTAAAGTTCTAATAAGGATTCACTGTATTACTACCACTACAGGAGAGATGGTTGAAATCCAAGTCTCCTGGCCTAAGCATTGGTCACTGTTATAACCTGGCTCATGATACATTCATTTATTAAAACAATCAATGTCAACGAATGATGAATAAGAAAATCGGTGACTCCTGTTGACCACATTTTAACTTCTTTTAGGATTTCAAGAATTTGTGCGCCAATACTCTTTACAACTTTGTGGCTATGATCTTCCTGAACATACTGGTGTCACATGTAACTCTGGCCTCATTAAGGTTGAGTACACACAGTTATTTGGTCAATTATTGTGAGCCAAAACCTGATCTGGGTAGAAAACACAGAACAGGTTTCCTATATATCTTTCCTATATACCTTATCTCTGAGTAGGCTTTGTTACTGGGTTTGGGTCACAAAAACTGATGGAAATAACTGACCACATAACTGAAGTATGAGCCTAATTGGGGCAATGTCCTCAAAAATAAAAATGCATAAAAAATTGGATATTTTTAAAACCAACCTAAACTCTAATTGTGAGAGGAGCAAGGGAAAATGAATGTGGATAAATAGAAATGTCAAAAAAGCAATAAATGACAAAAATAATGCATTTAAATCATTAAAACGGGAGGGTAGCAAGGAAGCATTGAAAACTTTAAGGAAAAAAAATCGAATATGTAAAAGACAAAAGCAGCCAAAATTGAGACAGAGAGAGATTCTTTGCCAAAAAGAGTAAAGCTAACCCAAAAATGTTCTTCAATTATGTAAATGGTAAAAATTATAAATCTGACAGTGTTGACCATTTACAGAATGGTGAGGGGAGGAGTTTCAGACTGAGATTAGCCGGTAATACTGTGACCACACTTAGCTGGTGGTGATGACCTTTTGTAGCCGGACTGGTTCATTGAGGTGCAACAACCATCACCTGCTATTGTTCATGTTGTGGTCATAGTTTTAAGTGGTGTATATGGTTGAATTGTTGCCTCACATGTGGATGTCCAGTTACACTGAATTTCAGCGACACAGCTGTTCAGTACATCAAACTCACTGCTGAACTGGTCTCTCATGTGCGGATAGTCGTCTATCAATTTATCACAAATCACAATTTGTGTTGTCCCTCCTTATATTTTAATAATATTCAATAATGGTGATTTTATAATTTCTTACACAGTTCCGTTATTCAGTGATATTTATTTAGGGAGTGGAACGTAAACTACCCTTTGTTCAGTGAATGTAGTACAATAAGTCATATACACCCTAAAATTGTACCAATCAAACCATCTCATCCCCTACACATTACAGTCGTCCAAAAAATTTAAAAAAAAACTACGGCTTTCAGAATGTGGAGACACAAAAAAATACTTTATTATGTAAATCTGAAAACAACAAAAAATTTGGTATTGTCGCATCCGTAACAACCTGCTCTATAAAAATACCACATGATCTAACCTGTCAGATGAACTTTGTAAATAACAAAATATAAACAGTGCCAAAACAGCTATTTTTTGTTACCTTGCCTCACAAAAAGTGTAATATAGAGTAACCAAAAATCATATGTACCCTAAAATAGTACCAACAAAACTGCCATCTTATCCTGTAGTTTCCAAAATGGGGTAACTGTTTTGGAGTTTCTACTGTAGGGGTGCATGAGGGGGGCTTCAAATGGGACATGGGGTCAAAAGACCAGTCCAACAAAATCTGCCTCCAAAAACCATATGGTGTTCCTTTCCTTCTGCCGTGTGCCCGTACAGCAGTTTACAACCACATATGAGGTGTTTCTGTAAACTACAGAATCAGGGCCATAAATATTGAGTTTTGTTTGGCTGTTAACCCTTGCTTTGTAACTGGAAAAAAATGGATTAAAATGTAAAATCGGACAAAAAAGTGAAATTCTGAAATTTCATCTCTATTTGCCATCAATTCTTGTGGAACACCTAAAGGGTTAACAAACAGCTGAAGTTCCAAAATGGGGTCATTTTTGGGTGGTTTCTATTATGTAAGCCTCACAAAGTGACTTTAGACCTGAACTGGTCCTTAAAAAGTGGGTTTTGGAAATTTTCTGAACAATTTCAAGATTTGCTTCTAAACTTCTAAGCCTTCCCAAAAATAAAAGAAATAGCATTCACAAATTGATCCAAACATGAATTAGACATATGGGGAATGTAAAGTAATAACTATTTTTGTAGGTATTATTATCTATTATAGAAGTAGAGAAATCGAAATTTGCAAATTTTCCAAAATTTTTAGTAGATTTGGCATTTTATTTATAATTTTAATTGATTTTTACTCAATTTTACCACTATCATGAAGTACAATGTGACAAGAAAACAATCTCAGAATGGCATGGATAAGTAAAAGTGCTTTAAAGTTATCACCACATAAAGTGACACGTCAGATCTGCAAAAAATGGCCTGGACCTTAAGGTGAAAAATTGCAGGGTCCTGGAGGGGTTAAACACATAACAAGGAGTAGGAGAAGCATCAGGAGCTGTAGACGAAGGGAAGGAACAACAGCTTCCTTCTGGTGAGGTTGATGAGCCCTGACTGCTGGAAAAAAATGTGCGGGTTGCTGGAAGAAGCAGCAGTTGCTACATCAGGGTGCACCATTAAATTAGTGCCAAAGTTTTCCCAGGCCACTTTATGGTGACGCTCCATGTGTTGACGCAGGGCTGTGGTGTCAACATAAACACCCTGACCAATCTTCACCTTCTGCCCACATAACATGCATACCTTCACACTAACATCCTCCACCGACTTGACAAAAATGTATTTGCAGTTATGGGGTACTGCGATGGGGACGAGGTTCACAGCGGGGTTAGCCAATTGATATGTGGGGCGATGGGAACATGATATCATCCACCCCAATTGCGAGCTCCGAGTGAATCTCGTCCTCTGGAAACGGTTTATAGATGAAGTAGATGAATTGACATTATTTTTTAATTATGTAAATAAGAAACTGTATTAAATGGAGGATTATGAGAAAGAGGCAGAAGAATTACAACAAAAATGCAAGTTAAAAACTTTCAATAGCGATAGGTTGACAGAACAAAAAATATTAATAGGTGGACTAGATAGACATGATTTGATAAATAAGACATCTGGTGAAATAGTAGAGGGAAAGATTGAATCAATCATTACACAATATAACTGTCAGACTAAAATATCTAAAAATATTATTAAAAAACATTGGGATATCTTGAAAGAATCTAAAATAATAAGTGGATATATTCCAAATGTACCTAAATTTATATATAGGAAGGCCAGAAATGTAGGGAATAAGGTGGCATCAACCAACAGGTGTATAAATATACAGACAAATGATTGAAGAAAAATAAATCAATTACCAAAAGTTTATTTTCCCTGTGGTATGTTTTCAGTTTGTAAAATGTTGAAGATTATTAGGAAATCTGGGGAAGTCACACAGATAAAAAACACAGAGGGTACATATATTTATGATATAAGTGATTATATTACATGTAAAAGTCAAGGTATCATCTATTCGTTGACTTGTCCGTGTAGGAATATTTCTATAAAGTGTACCAAAAGGACACTGAGTAATAGATTGGGGGAACATATTTAAAATATTCACAGAAAATATGAAGGACACCCATTATCTTATTATTATAAGGAGTAACATGGTGGCCAAAGTATATGAACTCAATTTTGCGGATTAGAAGTAATAAAGGGCGACAAAAGAGGAAATTATATAAAAAGAATGTCTAAAGCAGAAACACATTGGATTCTTAACATGAATAGATTGGTACCAGAAGGGTTAAATTCATAAATTAAACGGCATTTGAATGAGGAAGTAAAAGAAGACACAAACAGCAGATAATGGAAAATGAATCAAGGGTTAAAAAAGAGACGGGAGGAGTATCCTATATAACATCAGGAGAGTCAGTTTACATCCCTGACTAAGTATATTGCATTATCTGCATTATTTTGCAGCATTTGCTGCATCTGTCAGTGTGAAACACAAGCATTAGATACCACTGTTATATTCTGCTATTAATAAACACCCATTTTGGGCCAAATATAAAATTTTCGGCCTTTGCTGTATCTGTCAGTGTGAAATACACTCGTTAGATACTGTTGTTATCTCCTGTTATAAAAAAAACATACATTTTAAGCCAAATACTAAATTTGCAGCCTTTGCTGCATCTGTCAGTGTGAAATACATGCATTAGATACTGCTGTTATCTTCTGTTATAAAAAAAACACCCATTTTGGGCAAGATCCTAAATTTGCGTAGAATGAGGAGAGCGTCGAATAAGGGACGTGACCCCAGTCGTAGTGCTGCTGGTGGAGCTCCTGTTGCAGGGAGAGGATGTGGTCGATCTGTGCCAGCTACACGCAAAAGTGAAACACCTTCCTCAGGTGCGAGTAGGCGACATAACCTTCAGCGTTATTTGGTCGGGCCTAAAGCAGCTCTACGAATGGTAAGGTCTGAACAAGTACAGGCGATAGTTTATGGTTAGATAGATTAGGTTGCTGACAGTGGCTCTGTCACCGCCAGATCTCTGAGAAGTTCTGATAGACATTCTTCAGTGCCTCCCGTATGATGTTCTTTTGTTTTGCTTTCACTTTGACAACTCTCCTCCCTCTCTCAGCTGTCATCTATTAGCAGTGATTACCTCCCTATATATCTCCTCCCATACTGCCTCACTTTGCAGTTTATACAACTTCCTGGATATTGTTCTCAGCTTGGAGTTGCTACAGCTGCTTCTTCAGATAAGTTTATGTCTGTATTTGTTGTTTTCCTGTTGGCTTGATTCTAGGTGATCCTGACTCCCTCCGTATTAAGTGCAGGGAGACGGTGGTCGTGTCCCCTCACTATTATAGGGTTTGCAGGTGTCACTCAGTCTAGGTACGTGGACATGCAACCTTCTATCATAAAGATCTTTGCATGAGCTGAGAAGACAGGGAGAGCTTCAGGGCTTTAATAGGGCTTACCATTTTGTTCCTTAGTTTTGGATCAAGCCAGTCGGATCCTTATTTGTAACTTCTTGTTTTCTGCTACACCATCCGTGACAGGCTCCAGTTTCTTCACATTGTCTCCCACCCAGTCTCCTGCTGAAAGATCAGAGTTAGCACCTGCAGCCGATGTCCATCAGTCGTTCACCTCACCCCCTTGCAAATCAGCCAAACAGTCTGAGCCCCAAGTCATGCAGCAGTCTCTACTGCTTTTTGAGGACTCTGCTAGCAGGGTTTCCCAGAGCCATCTACATAGCCCTTCCCCAGAAGTGGAAGGGATTGAGTGCACCAATGCCCAACCACTTATGTTTCAAGATGAGTACATGGGAGAACCACTGCAGCAGGTCTTGGATGATGATGAAACACAGGGGCAAACTGCTGTGGCTTTCTGCAGTGGGCAGACCGACAAGGAGGGCAGGGGTGAAGACTGGGTGGAAGATGATGTGGAGGATGATGAGGTCCTTGACCCCACATGGAATCAAGGTCATGCGAGTAACCTGTGTAGTTCGGAGGAAGAGGCGGTGGTCGCACAGAACCACCAACACAGCCACCAACACAGCAGAAGAGGGAGCAGGGTGCAAAAGTGGAGCGGCCTTGCTCTAGACAGGACGCCTCCTACTGCCCAATGCAGCAAGGGACACACCAAAGCCAGTTCCAAGGAGTTCCCTGGCGTGTCGGTTATTCAGTGATTGTGCTGACGACAAGACATGAGTGGTTTGCACGCTGTGCAATCAGAGCCTGAAGTGAGGCATAAACGTTCTCAACCTGAGCACAATCTACATGACCAGGCATTCAAGTGCAAAGGACGAGCTGTAGTGGACTAGACACTGCAAAAACCAAGAAAGGTCTCTGGCTCCTCCTGCTTCCTCTTCTGCTGCAGTCTCGGCCTCTTCATCCACCTCTGGAGTGACAATGGCACCTACAAACAGCAGTTACACAATTTTCTAGCCAGGGCACAGTTCTGGAGGATGATGAGGTAGAGGAGGAGGAGGAGTTGGAGGAGGAGGAACTGTGTTCACTGCAGGTTGGCACCCAAACCAGCTCATGGCCATCACTGGTGGGTGGCTGGGGAAAAACAGAGGACACAGACGATACACCTCTCACAGAGGACAGCTTGTCGTTGCCTCTGGGCAGCCTGGCACACATGAGCGATTACATAATGGAGTGTCTCCGCAAAAACCGCCGAGTTGGCCACATTCTAACTTGTGCTGATTACTGGATGGCTATGCTGCTGGATCCCAAGGACAACATACTGTACTTAATTCCGTCACTGGAGCGTGATCGTAAGATGCGCGAGTACAAGTGCAGGCTGGTAGACGCGCTGCTGATGGCATTCCCATCTGACAGCGGGGGCACAGTGGAAGCACAAGGCGAAGGCAGAGGAGGAGGATAAGGTCGCCAATGCAGCTAGGGCACACCAGCACCTCAGAAGGCAGGGTTAGCATGGCCGAAATGTGGAAAAGCTATGTCAGCACACCACAACAACCAGCCCCACCAGCTGATATGGAACATCTTAGAAGAAGGCAGCATTTCAGCAACATGGTGGAGCAGTATGTGTGCACATGCCTACACCTACTGAATGACGGGTCTGCCCCCTTCAACTTCTGGGTCTCTAAATTGGGCACATGGCCTGAGCTTGCCCTTTATGCCTTTGGGGTGCTGGCCTGCCCTGCAGCCAGTGTGTTTAGCATGGCAGGGGGCGTTATCACAGACAAGCGCAGCCGCCTGTCCACAGGCAATGTGGACAAGCTCACGTTCATTAAAATGAACCAGGCATGGATCCCTTAGGACTTGTACGTACCTTGTGCAGAATAGACATGTATACCGGCACTAAGCAGCCATTGTTAGACTGCAACGCAATTGCTCATGTTTGTATTTTGGATATTTCACACTCTTTTGGAGTGTACCTTAATTATTATTTTTTATTAAAAAATAAAATAAAAAAACAGTGTTGGCTATCTCATCCTCCTCCACCGCCGCTTCCATCTACACCGCTATGTCCACCGCCTCCTCAACCTCCTACTCCATATTGACTTCCACCTCATACATCAAGATACATTTTTTTAATTTGTACGTATTTTATTTTATGTCATTTTACTCATTTGTCTTTTACATTTTCTGGTGAAATTCACCAATTTTGGGCTGTGATATACCCCTGCTCTACCTAGTAGACAGGTAAACAAATTTAACAAATTTTTCTCTTACATTCTTGGGTGACATTTTACCATTTTTGCCGTGAATAAACCCCTGCTCTGCATAGGTGACAGGAACCGAAATTTTTAAAAATCATCTGTTCCATTGGTGGGTGACATTAACCCATTTCTGGCAATGAAAAACCCCTGCTCTGCATATGTGACAGGGGATAACATTTTTAAAATTTGTCTTTAATTGGGCCTTTCATTCGATCCTTCCGCTTTAATAACTTGTCCCACATTTCAGCTCAATCACATTGCAGCCATTGACATCCCCTGGATGTGGTATCCCTTTCTCATGCTCCCTCTCTGGCGTGAAACCCTGATTGACTGATAACTAGTGATGAGCGGCAGGTGCCATATTCGATTTCGACGAAATTCGCGAATATTCGTTTTATATTCGTCGAAATCGAATATTCGTCATTATTCTTGTTATCGCGATTAATATGCGATTTAAATAATCGAATTTCGATTTTAACTTAAAGGCTACTCTCCTATTGAAATCGCAATTCGATTTTTTCAAGTTATAATAATCGAATTTCGATTTTAACTTAGCACTGCTATATGCCATATTAGGCTAACTAATATGGCATATAGCAGTGCTAAGTTAAAATCGAAATTCGATTATTATAACTTGAAAAAATCGAATTGCGATTTCAACGTAATTCTCAAATCCGACAGTACATTCTAGTATATGGAGTCGTTCCCATGGTGATGGGGACGCTCCATAAGCATGGAATATGGCTTCAATGGCTTGGTAGAATTGGCGAATTGACGAATATATTCGTTATATTCCACAAAACGAATATAACGAATGTATTCGTCATATTCCACAAAACGAAGATAACGAAGTATTCTGCATCTTCATCTTAGCTACCTATTCATCAATTTCGCTAATTCTAGCAATGATATAGGAAAGTTGACTATAGAGACAGCTAAGTATAATTCGCTATGCGATTATATGACTGCTTTTTTTTATAAATAGTATAATTATAATAATTATCAGGTATTATAATTATTCTATTTATTTTTAAAAAAAAGCAGTAATATAATCGCATAGCGAATTAAACTTAGCTGTCTCTATAGTCAACTTTCCTATATCATTGCTAGAATTAGCGAAATTGATGAATAGGTAGCTAAAACGAAGATGCAGAATACTTCGTTATTTTCATTTTGTGGAATATGACGAATACTTCGTTATCTTCGTTTTGTGGAATATGACGAATACATTCGTTATATTTGTTTTGTGGAATATAACGAATATATTCGTCAATTCGCTAATTCTACCAAGCCATTGAAGCCAACCATATAGTAAACCTGTTCCAAGTTGGAATCGCAATTCGATTATTTCAAGTTATAATAATCGAATTTCGATTTTAACTTAGCACTGCTATATGCCATATTAGGCTAACTAATATGGCATATAGCAGTGCTAAGTTAAAATCGAAATTCGATTATTATAACTTGAAAAAATCGAATTGCGATTTCAACGTAATTCTCAAATCCGACAGTACATTCTAGTATATGGAGTCGTTCCCATGGTGATGGGGACGCTCCATAAGCATGGAATATGGCTTCAATGGCTTGGTAGAATTAGCGAATTGACGAATATATTCGTTATATTCCACAAAACGAATATAACGAATGTATTCGTCATATTCCACAAAACGAAGATAACGAAGTATTCGTCATATTCCACAAAACGAAGATAACAAAGTATTCTGCATCTTCGTTTTAGCTACCTATTCATCAATTTCGCTAATTCTAGCAATGATATAGGAAAGTTGACTATAGAGACAGCTAAGTTTAATTCGCTATGCGATTATATGACTGCTTTTTTTTTAAATAAATAGAATAATTATAATACCTGATAATTATTATAATTATACTATTTATAAAAAAAAGCAGTCATATAATCGCATAGCGAATTATACTTAGCTGTCTCTATAGTCAACTTTCCTATATCATTGCTAGAATTAGCGAAATTGATGAATAGGTAGCTAAAATGAAGATGCAGAATACTTCGTTATCTTCGTTTTGTGGAATATGACGAATACATTCGTTATATTCGTTTTGTGGAATATGACGAATACATTCGTTATATTCGTTTTGTGGAATATAACGAATATATTCGTCAATTCGCTAATTCTACCAAGCCATTGAAGCCATATTCCATGCTTATGGAGCGTCCCCATCACCATGGGAACGACTCCATATACTAGAATGTACTGTCGGATTTGAGAATTACGTTGAAATCGCAATTCGATTTTTTCAAGTTATAATAATCGAATTTCGATTTTAACTTAGCACTGCTATATGCCATATTAGTTAGCCTAATATGGCATATAGCAGTGCTAAGTTAAAATCGAAATTCGATTATTATAACTTGAAAAAATCGAATTGCGATTTCAACGTAATTCTCAAATCCGACAGTACATTCTAGTATATGGAGATGTTCCCATGGTGATGGGGACGCTCCATGAGCATGGAAGTCGGCAGAAGCGGCAACGGGCACTGACCGGAGCAGCCAGGAAGCCAGGAATCCAAAGGACAGGTAAGAACAACTTTAGGGAAGTGGGAAAGAAAAAAATATAACAATAAAAAAAAAAAAAAAAAAAATGAATATTCGAAATATCGAATTTATATCACTATATTCGAAATATTCGCGAATTAGCAAAGTGCCGATATTCGCGAAAAAAATTCGATATTCGAATATTCGCGCTCAACACTACTGATAACCATGATCAGCATGGTAGGTGCAGAAAACATCGAAAGTTGATAGAGAAGATAGCCAATTGGATAGTGGACGTCACGGGGACATGCGATCAAGCCGAAGTTATGTAAAGTTAACAAAGCGGCAGCAGGGCCTCTCCTGTCTAATATTTCTAAATCCAAAATTCCGCAGTGACATTCCCTATAATTTTTTAATAATCATTCCAATAACAGGGCCCCCTACTTTACTTGGAAGCTTCGGCTTCAATAATTTGTCCCACATTTCAGCTTGATAACATTGCAGCCATTGACCTCCCTTGGATGTTGTCTCCCTTTCTCACGCTCCATCTCCACCGTGGAAACCTGATTCGCTGCTAACCGCGATCAACATTGTAGGCGCAGAAAAAAGCATTGAAAATTGATAGAGCAGATATCCAATTGGATTGTGGACGTCACGGGGATGTGTGACATGGTAGAGCTGTATGTGTGCACACGCCTACACGTACTGTTTGATGGGTCTGCCCCCTTCAACTTCTGTGTCTCCAAATTGGGCACATGGCCTGAGCTTGCCCTTTAGGCCTTGTAGGTGTTGGCCTGCCCTGCAGCCAGTGTATTGTCTGAACGTGTGTTTAGCATGCCTGGAGGGGGTTATCACAGGTTATATTTCCCTATGTGTTGGGGTATACCACAATTTAAAATAAATGTATAAATAAATTAAAAAAACAAAAGCCAGTGTTTGCTACTTCCTCCTCCTCCACTGCAGCTTCCACCTACACCGCCACATCCACCACCTCCTCAACCTCCTACCCATATGGACCTTGCCCTTCAAGATCAAGATTCTTATTTTTTTTCACATATTTTATGTTATTTTAAGTCATTTCCCTATCCACATTTGTTTGCAGAGCACTTGCCATGCTCTTAACCACATTTTGATGCCATTTGCAGCCCTCTAGCCCTTTCCATGACTTGTTTACAGCCATTTTAGTGCTCAAAAGTTCGGGTCCCCATTGACTTCAATGGAGTTCTAGTTAAGTTCGGATCAAGTTCGGGTCCCGAACTCAAACTTTTTTGTGAAGTTCGGCCGAACCCGAACATCCAGGTGTCCGCTCAACTCTAGCAGTGATGCGACAGCGGAAGCCTAGTAAGGTATATGCTTGGTTTTTATGCTGTTAGTGCACGTTTACACCTATGTTTGATACTTCAATAGGTGTGGGTTTGGTGTCGTGTGTGATCTAAGCATATTATTTGTTGACTTGAAAAAAATGTCCACATAGCCAAGTATGACATTTTACCCCCAACACTCCTTGCTGCCTGCTTGCCACTACCTTTATGAACCTGTGCACCACTAGTTTTTAACTGACAAGTAGGCTTTTGAGTAGCAGTTGGTCTACCCTGGGCACATTTGGCTCCAGATCTCCCACTGCTTCCACCCTGCTGGGGGACCGTTGGGTTGTCAAAGGATCCCCCTCCCTCTGCGAACCTCATATGCCACATTCAGTCACAGCCAGGTCCCTGCACTAATCGGGTGTTCACTGCTCTGGTGCCCGCCCTTCAGCATGCTATACTTTTACGTCATATGTCAGGAAGGGGTTAAAGGGTAATGACCTCCAAATTGTAAGCAGCTGAGGTGCTGATCATCAACTTTAAAAAGCCATATTATGTTTGAGAATATGAGACATTCAGCTTTCTTTTTTATTTGGAAGAAAAACTGATTTACCTCTTTCATTCCCAGTGGAATTGTATGTGTTGTCGAGCCTATCCCATCTCTCTGATTTTTATAGAATCAATTCAGACCTGACTCTAATCTTTTTAAAACTTCAGTGAATTTCAAGAGTTTCTCATCTCTAATGCACAAATTCAATTACTGGCCACCAATATGCCTTTTTACTGTGATCACTAAAGTGTCTTGGGCTAAGCTGCCGTCTTTTTATGGCTGCCTAGTCTTGTCCTGCATGGATCACTTAAAATGAGAGCAAGGCTCCTGTTCTAACGCTCCCTCCTGATGATGCAATCAATAGCATCTACAGTCGTAGCCAAAAACTTTGAGAATTACATAAATATTGGAAATTGGGAAAGTTTCTGCTTAAGTTTTTATAATAGCAATTTGCATATACTCCAGAATGTTATGAGGAGTGATCAGATGAATTGCATAGTCGTTCTTTGCCATGAAAATTAACTTAATCCCCAAAAAAACTTTCCACTGCATTTCATTACTATCATTAAAGGACCTGCTGAGATCATTTCAGTAATCGTCTTGTTAACTCAGGTGAGAATGTTGACGAGCACAAGGCTGGAGATCATTATGTCAGGCTGATTAGGTTAAAATGGCAGACTTGACCTGTTAAAAGGAGGGTGATGCTTGAAATCATTGTTCTTCGATTGTTAACCATGGTGACCTGCAAAGAAAAGTGTGCAGCCATCATTGTGTTGCATAAAAATGGCTTCACAGACAAGGATATTGTGGCTACTAAGATCGCACCTCAATCAACAATTTATAGGAGCATCAAGAGCTTCAAGGAAAGAGGTTCTTGTTAAGAAGGCTTCAGGGCGTCCAAGAAAGTCCAGCAAGCGCCAGGACCATCTCCTAAAGAGGATTCAGCTGCGGGATCAGAGTGCCACCAGTGCAGAGCATGCTCAGGAATGGCAGCAGGCAGGTGTGAGCGCATCTGCACGCACAGTGAGGCAAAGACTTTTGGAAGATGGCCTGGTGTCAAGAAGGGCAGTAAAGAAGCCACTTCTCTCCCAAAAAAACATCAGGGACAGATTGATCTTCTGCAGAAAATATGGTGAATGGACTGATGAGGACTGGGGCAAAGTCATATTCTCCGATGAAGCATCTTTCCGATTGTTTGGGGCATCCGGAAAAAGGCTTGTCCGGAGAAGAAAAGGTGAGCGCTACCATCAGTCCTGTGTCATGCCAACAGTAAAGCATCCTGAGACCATTCATGTGTGGGGTTGCTTTTCATCCAAGGGAGTGGGCTCACTCACAATTTTGCCCAAAAACACAGCCATGAATAAAGAATGGTACCAAAACACCCTCCAACAGCAACTTCTTCCAACAATCCAACAACAGTTTGGTGAAGAACAATGCATTTTCCAGCACGATGGAGCACCGTGCCATAAGGCAAAAGTGATAACTAAGTGGCACGGGGACCAAAACGTTGACATTTTGGGTCCATGGCCTGGAAACTCCCCAGACCTTAATCCCATTGAGAACTTGTGGTCAATCCTCAAGAGGCGGGTGGACAAACAAAAAATCACTAATTCTGACAAACTCCAAGAAGTGATTATGAAAGAATGGGTTGCTATCAGTCAGGAATTGGCCCAGAAGGTGATTGAGAGCATGCCCAGTCAAATTGCAGAGGTCCTGAAAAAGAAGGGCCAACACTGAAAATACTGACTCTTTGCATAAATGTCATGTAGTTGTCGATAAAAGCCTTTGAAACGTATGAAGTGCGTGTAATTATATTTCACTACATCACAGAAACAACGGAAACAAAGATCTAAAAGCAGTTTAGCAGCAAACTTTGTGAAAACTAATATTTGTGTCATTCTCAAAACTTTTGGCCACGACTGTATAGCGTTTCAGTAGTTTAGAGGGATGGAGCAGCCTCTCTCAGGCATTGGCACCACTGCAAGTAAAATTGTAGGTGCCAACTGAAAATATATTGTACACTATACTACATGAGTACTTTGTGAGCAATCAAACAATTGCATATCAATGTCCCTTTGTGAGATAAAAAAAAATTACAGTATAATGTAAAGTATTATTAATTAAATAAATTTTAAAAATCTCCTGGTAAAAATGCACCATTTTGCATTGAAAAACAGCTTTTCAATGAAAACAAAAAACTGCAAAAATAAAAACCTCTCTGCATATATGGTATCACTACATCCAGAATGACCCACATTATACAATTAGCACATAATTTATCCGACTTGAACACAATTTATAATGTAAAAACTCAGTGGAAGTATTGCAGCTTTTCACCATATAATAAATTAATTCTCTATAAATGGTGCCATTAAAAACTACAATTTGTCCGGCAAACCCTTATACAGCTATATTGACGGAAAATGGAAAAATGATAGCCCTTGGAATGCAACAATGAAAAAATAAAAAAAATTGCTTGGTCACCAAGGCCCAAGTAGGCTGGGAACAAAAGCCTGTAATACACATGCCGATTTATTTTTTGGGGTTCATAGTAATGATCATTAGCGATCATCTGGCAGTCTAATAGTACCGCCCGATAAATGAGCAAACACTCGTTCATCAGGCAATCCACATCTTTTGACAGGTTAAAAAAATCATTGTTTGCAAGCGGTAGATTGTGGTGTCTAATCACAATCTGTAGCCGGCAAACAATGATTTGGTATAGGGAAGAGCAATGGTATAACAATCACTCAACCCTATACTGAGGAGGAAATCACTGCATGTAATAGCAGCAGTCTCCTCCGTGAAAGAGCAGACGATTGCTGGGAAGAAATGCTTCCTTCCTGACAATCGCCTGTTAAATCGGGCTGTGTAATACAACCTTAAGGTGTTAACATGGTAAGGGTGGGTTCACACTAGTGTTAGGGATTCCGTTATGGCTTTCCGTTATAACATGGTTCATCTTATGCCCATAGACTTGTATTATGACGGAATGCAAAACGGAAGCCTTTTAAAAGGCATTTTGTTTGCTCTCCATCCTAATAGAAGTCTATGGGAATCAAAACAGATCCGTCTGGGTCCCGTTATGCAAGACGGAAAACAAAGTCCTGTCGACTTGCATAACGGGACCCAGACGGATTTGTTTTGATTCCCATAGACTTGTGTGTTGCTTCTACTCGTCATCATGTGTTGATCCCATAGGCGTTTGTGATGTGCGATCATGTGCCTTCGAAAAGCAGTTGTACCGAGGTGGGTGTTGGACTTCCCACGACTCAGTTTCTTTTGGCACAGGTTGCAAATGGCATCGCTGTTGTCAGAGGCAGACACACAAAAGAAAATGCCACACTGCTGAGCTTTGCAATGACGGCATTCTGGTGGTGGCAACAGCATGCGTTGATTGGCGTGCTGTCTGGCTGACCCCGGGTGCCGATACATGCTGTCTGACTGTGCCACTAGCTCCTTGCGACGACCTCCCCCTGCTTCCAACTTGTCTCCTCCTTCTCTCTGTCTCCCATCTGAACTTTCCCCCTGTTCTTCTTCTCTTCGAGCAGGCACCCACGTGGCATCCACGGACACATCGTCATCATCAACCACTTCACTTGTATCTAAAACACTCAGCAAAGGAAGCAGCAGAAGGTACAACATCATCATCACACTGTACGTCCATGTGTGTAATGCTGCCTGACTGAGACATATCCCTGTTATCTACATCCTCTGGCAATTATGGTTGCGCATCACTAATTTCATACAACTGATGTGTAAATAACTCCTCTGACAGATCAAGTGAAGCAGCTGTGGTGGCTGTGGTGGTAGTGGTGGTGGTGGTGGCGAGCGGGAGAGTGGTGACCAAAGCTGGTGCGTCAAGGTTCTTAGTGAAAGCTGTTGAAGATTGGGTGTCCTGTGTAAGCCAGTCAACTATTTTCTCCGAATTTTTTGGGTTCAGGGTACGTGGCCTCTGAACACTGGGCATTATTCCAGGGCCAGTGGAAATCACAGCACCACAACCACGACGGCCCCTGCCTGTCATTTTTTTTTAGATAAGTGGTTTATGCGTGCAAGGTTCTGTGCCACCCTATATAGGTTGTGGGCACAGTACAGTCTGTGTGGGCCTGACACACATGGGCTTGCAATTTTCAAAAGTGATAATATCACCAAATTTTTTTTATATAATTTTTTTAATCTGCAAGGTATTTGAGTAAATTACACCCTGTAACGGTATGAGTGGAGGCCTAGCCAGTGTCCACAATACAGTATGTGTGGGCCTGACACACACGGGCTTGCAAATGTGATTATATCACAGAAACATTTTAAATATAATTTTTTTTATCTGCAAGGTATTTAAGTGAATAACACCCTGTAACGGTATGAGCGGAGGCCTAGCCAGTGGCCACAGTACAGTATGTGTGGGCCTGACACACACGGGCTTGCAAATGTGATTGCGTCACAGAAAAATATTAAATAGAATATATATTTTTTTCTGCAAGGTATTTTCTGTCATACCCTGTATGAATGGTGTTCACACAGTGCTGTCTGTGACTGAGCCTGCAGCCTCTCACACACGGGCAGACAGGCAACTGCAATATATATATATATATATATATATATATACTGTATATATATATATATATATATATTGCAGTTGCCTGTCTGCCCGTGTGTGAGAGGCTGCAGGCTCAGTCATAGACAGCACTATGTGCACTGCACACCATTCATACAGGGTGTGACAGAAAATACCTTGCAGATAAAAAAAGAATTCTATTTAATATATTTCTGTGACGTAATCACATTTGCAAGCCCGTGTGTGTCAGGCCAAAACATACTGTACTGTGGCCACTGGCTAGGCCTCCGCTCATACCGTTACAGGGTGTCATTCACTCAAATACCTTGCAGATGAAAAAAAAATCTATTTAAAATTTTTCTGTGATATAATCACATTTGCAAGCTCGTGTGTGTCAGGCCGACAGCCCCCCCTTTCTGGAATGACCATCCGGAGGCCTCTTTTTCTGTCCCATATAGATAGCACCCACTGGTGCACCTATTTATGTACTTTTTGAGAGAAACTGTTGATGTGGTCATGTCTTGTGTGATCTAGCCTGATCGGCTACACACACATTAGCATTGAACCTCTTGACATTCGACCCACACAACCCCCCTTTTTTCTACCATCTTCCCTTTTCTTTGGTAGCACAGGCCCCATCCATACTCCTGTGACCACCATTTATCTCCCCTGATGATTTTCCTTCACGAATTGAAACGTGACACGTAGCGAGCAACTTTTTTTAGGGTTTATTAGGGATTCTGCCCCCACAGGGTCAGGTATCCGGACGGGGACGCTCCTTGCGGGGCAAGCTCCTCGTGTAGATAGGTAGGGCGTATTAGCCCCTGCCCCTTCTCTTAGGGCTGTCTAGGGTCAATTACCCTGTCACCCACTCACGTGAAGGGGGCATACACACCTATCTCCTTCCAGTGTGGCTATCAAGTACCACAGGTCTGTCTCCACTGCTAACCATCTTCGAGAGAACGCCTGGTCTACCATTGGGTGAGAACGTTCCTGACTCTTTATACCATCCTTGCCACACTGTGTATATATGTATAGTTTATGCCCATAGGGCTGTCTTTCACTTGTTTTTTTTGTAGGGGCTCATCCTCTAGTGTCCGTCTATTTTAGAATATATCGTTATTGAATGCTAAGTTTTACCCCTCTGTTCCTTAGGGATCAGTAAATACGCTAATTAACCTTGGGAGTAGAGTTGAGCGAACACCTGGATGTTCGGGTTCGAGAAGTTCGGCCGAACATCCCGGAAATGTTCGGGTTCGGGATCCGAACCCGATCCGAACTTCGTCCCGAACCCGAACCCCATTGAAGTCAATGGGGACCCGAACTTTTCGGCACTAAAAAGGCTGTAAAACAGCCCAGGAAAGAGCTAGAGGGCTGCAAAAGGCAGCAACATGTAGGTAAATCCCCTGCAAACAAATGTGGATAGGGAAATGAATTAAAATAAAAATTAAATAAATAAAAATTTACCAAAATCAATTGGAGAGAGGTTCCATAGCAGAGAATCTGGCTTCCCGTCACCCACCACTGGAACAGTCCATTCTCAGATATTTAGGCCCCGGCACCCAGGCAGAGGAGAGAGGTCCCGTAACAGAGAATCTGTCTTCATGTCAGCAGAGAATTAGTCTGCATGTCATAGCAGAGAATGAGGCTTCACGTCAGCCACCACTGCAACAGTCCATTGGCATATATTTAGGCCCAGCACCCAGGCAGAGGAGGGAGGTCCCGTAACAGAGAATCTGTCTTCATGTCAGCAGAGAATTAGTCTGCATGTCATAGCAGAGAATGAGGCTTCACGTCACCCACCACTGCAACAGTCCATTGGCATATATTTAGGCCCAGCACACACAGGCAGAGGAGAGAGGTCCCGTAACAGACAATCTGGCTTCATGTCAGCAGAGAATTAGTCTGCATGTCATAGCAGAGAATGAGGCTTCACGTCAGCCACCACTGCAACAGTCCATTGGCATATATTTAGGCCCAGCACACACACAGGCAGAGGAGAGAGGTCCCGTAACAGAGAATCTGTCTTCATGTCAGCAGAGAATTAGTCTGCATGTCATAGCAGAGAATCAGGCTTCACGTCACCCACCACTGCAACAGTCCATTGGCATATATTTAGGCCCAGCACCCAGGCAGAGGAGGGAGGTCCCGTAACAGAGAATCTGTCTTCATGTCAGCAGAGAATTAGTCTGCATGTCATAGCAGAGAATGAGGCTTCACGTCACCCACCACTGCAACAGTCCATTGGCATATATTTAGGCCCAGCACCCAGGCAGAGGAGGGAGGTCCCGTAACAGAGAATCTGTCTTCATGTCAGCAGAGAATTAGTCTGCATGTCATAGCAGAGAATGAGGCTTCACGTCAGCCACCACTGCAACAGTCCATTGGCATATATTTAGGCCCAGCACCCAGGCAGAGGAGGGAGGTCCCGTAACAGAGAATCTGTCTTCATGTCAGCAGAGAATTAGTCTGCATGTCATAGCAGAGAATGAGGCTTCACGTCAGCCACCACTGCAACAGTCCATTGGCATATATTTAGGCCCAGCACACACACAGGCAGAGGAGAGAGGTCCCGTAACAGACAATCTGGCTTCATGTCAGCAGAGAATTAGTCTGCATGTCATAGCAGAGAATGAGGCTTCACGTCAGCCACCACTGCAACAGTCCATTGGCATATATTTAGGCCCAGCACACACACAGGCAGAGGAGAGAGGTCCCGTAACAGACAATCTGGCTTCATGTCAGCAGAGAATTAGTCTGCATGTCATAGCAGAGAATGAGGCTTCACGTCAGCCACCACTGCAACAGTCCATTGGCATATATTTAGGCCCAGCACACACACAGGCAGGGGAGAGAGGTCCCGTAACAGAGAATCTGTCTTCATGTCAGCAGAGAATTAGTCTGCATGTCATAGCAGAGAATGAGGCTTCACGTCAGCCACCACTGCAACAGTCCATTGGCATATATTTAGGCCCAGCACACACACAGGCAGAGGAGAGAGGTCCCGTAACAGACAATCTGGCTTCATGTCAGCAGAGAATTAGTCTGCATGTCATAGCAGAGAATGAGGCTTCACGTCAGCCACCACTGCAACAGTCCATTGGCATATATTTAGGCCCAGCACCCAGGCAGAGGAGGGAGGTCCCGTAACAGAGAATCTGTCTTCATGTCAGCAGAGAATTAGTCTGCATGTCATAGCAGAGAATGAGGCTTCACGTCAGCCACCACTGCAACAGTCCATTGGCATATATTTAGGCCCAGCACCCAGGCAGAGGAGGGAGGTCCCGTAACAGAGAATCTGTCTTCATGTCAGCAGAGAATTAGTCTGCATGTCATAGCAGAGAATCAGGCTTCACGTCAGCCACCACTGCAACAGTCCATTGGCATATATTTAGGCCCAGCACACACACAGGCAGAGGAGAGAGGTCCCGTAACAGAGAATCTGTCTTCATGTCAGCAGAGAATTAGTCTGCATGTCATAGCAGAGAATCAGGCTTCACGTCAGCCACCACTGCAACAGTCCATTGGCATATATTTAGGCCCAGCACACACACAGGCAGAGGAGAGAGGTCCCGTAACAGAGAATCTGGCTTCATGTCAGCAGAGAATTAGTCTGCATGTCATAGCAGAGAATGAGGCTTCACGTCAGCCACCACTGCAACAGTCCATTGGCATATATTTAGGCCCAGCACACACACAGGCAGGGGAGAGAGGTCCCGTAACAGAGAATCTGTCTTCATGTCAGCAGAGAATTAGTCTGCATGTCATAGCAGAGAATGAGGCTTCACGTCAGCCACCACTGCAACAGTCCATTGGCATATATTTAGGCCCAGCACACACACAGGCAGGGGAGAGAGGTCCCGTAACAGAGAATCTGTCTTCATGTCAGCAGAGAATTAGTCTGCATGTCATAGCAGAGAATGAGGCTTCACGTCAGCCACCACTGCAACAGTCCATTGGCATATATTTAGGCCCAGCACACACACAGGCAGAGGAGAGAGGTCCCGTAACAGACAATCTGGCTTCATGTCAGCAGAGAATTAGTCTGCATGTCATAGCAGAGAATGAGGCTTCACGTCAGCCACCACTGCAACAGTCCATTGGCATATATTTAGGCCCAGCACACACACAGGCAGGGGAGAGAGGTCCCGTAACAGAGAATCTGTCTTCATGTCAGCAGAGAATTAGTCTGCATGTCATAGCAGAGAATGAGGCTTCACGTCAGCCACCACTGCAACAGTCCATTGGCATATATTTAGGCCCAGCACACACACAGGCAGAGGAGAGAGGTCCCGTAACAGACAATCTGGCTTCATGTCAGCAGAGAATTAGTCTGCATGTCATAGCAGAGAATGAGGCTTCACGTCACCCACCACTGCAACAGTCCATTGGCATATATTTAGGCCCAGCACCCAGGCAGAGGAGGGAGGTCCCGTAACAGAGAATCTGTCTTCATGTCAGCAGAGAATTAGTCTGCATGTCATAGCAGAGAATGAGGCTTCACGTCAGCCACCACTGCAACAGTCCATTGGCATATATTTAGGCCCAGCACCCAGGCAGAGGAGGGAGGTCCCGTAACAGAGAATCTGTCTTCATGTCAGCAGAGAATTAGTCTGCATGTCATAGCAGAGAATGAGGCTTCACGTCAGCCACCACTGCAACAGTCCATTGGCATATATTTAGGCCCAGCACACACACAGGCAGAGGAGAGAGGTCCCGTAACAGAGAATCTGTCTTCATGTCAGCAGAGAATTAGTCTGCATGTCATAGCAGAGAATGAGGCTTCACGTCAGCCACCACTGCAACAGTCCATTGGCATATATTTAGGCCCAGCACACACACAGGCAGGGGAGAGAGGTCCCGTAACAGAGAATCTGTCTTCATGTCAGCAGAGAATTAGTCTGCATGTCATAGCAGAGAATGAGGCTTCACGTCAGCCACCACTGCAACAGTCCATTGGCATATATTTAGGCCCAGCACACACACAGGCAGAGGAGAGAGGTCCCGTAACAGACAATCTGGCTTCATGTCAGCAGAGAATTAGTCTGCATGTCATAGCAGAGAATGAGGCTTCACGTCAGCCACCACTGCAACAGTCCATTGGCATATATTTAGGCCCAGCACACACACAGGCAGAGGAGAGAGGTCCCGTAACAGACAATCTGGCTTCATGTCAGCAGAGAATTAGTCTGCATGTCATAGCAGAGAATGAGGCTTCACGTCAGCCACCACTGCAACAGTCCATTGGCATATATTTAGGCCCAGCACACACACAGGCAGGGGAGAGAGGTCCCGTAACAGAGAATCTGTCTTCATGTCAGCAGAGAATTAGTCTGCATGTCATAGCAGAGAATGAGGCTTCACGTCACCCACCACTGCAACAGTCCATTGGCATATATTTAGGCCTAGCACACAGGCAGAGGAGAGGTTCATTCAACTTTGGGTAGCCTCGCAATATAATGGTAAAATGAAAATAAAAATAGGATTGAATGAGGAAGTGCCCTGGAGTCCAATAATATATGGTTATGGGGAGGTAGTTAATGTCTAATCTGGACAAGGGACGGACAGGTCCTGTGGGATCCATGCCTGGTTCATTTTTATGAACGTCAGCTTGTCCACATTGGCTGTAGACAGGCGGCTGCGTTTGTCTGTAATGACGCCCCCTGCCGTGCTGAATACACGTTCAGACAAAACGCTGGCTGCCGGGCAGGCCAGCACCTCCAAGGCATAAAAGGCTAGCTCTGGCCACGTGGACAATTTAGAGACCCAGAAGTTGAATGGGGCCGAACCATCAGTCAGTACGTGGAGGGGTGTGCACACGTACTGTTCCACCATGTTAGTGAAATGTTGCCTCCTGCTAACACGTTGCGTATCAGGTGGTGGTGCAGTTAGCTGTGGCGTGTTGACAAAAGTTTTCCACATCTCTGCCATGCTAACCCTGCCCTCAGAGGAGCTGGCCGTGACACAGCTGCCTTGGCGACCTCTTGCTCCTCCTCTGCCTTGGCCTTGGGCTTCCACTTGTTCCCCTGTGACATTTGGGAATGCTCTCAGTAGCGCGTCTACCAACGTGCGCTTGTACTCGCGCATCTTCCTATCACGCTCCAGTGCAGGAAGTAAGGTGGGCACATTGTCTTTGTAGCGTGGATCCAGCAGGGTGGCAACCCAGTAGTCCGCACAGGTTAAAATGTGGGCAACTCTGCTGTCGTTGCGCAGGCACTGCAGCATGTAGTCGCTCATGTGTGCCAGGCTGCCCAGGGGTAAGGACAAGCTGTCCTCTGTGGGAGGCGTATCGTCATCGTCCTGCCTTTCCCCCCAGCCACGCACCAGTGATGGACCCGAGCTGCGTTGGGTGCCACCCCGCTGTGACCATGCTTCATCCTCATCCTCCTCCACCTCCTCCTCATCCTCGTCCTCCTCGTCCTCCAGTAGTGGGCCCTGGCTGGCCACATTTGTACCTGGCCTCTGCTGTTGCCAAAAACCTCCCTCTGAGTCACTTCGAAGAGACTGGCCTGAAAGTGCTAAAAATGACCCCTCTTCCTCCTCCTCCTCCTCCTCCTCCTGGGCCACCTCCTCTTCCATCATCGCCCTAAGTGTTTTCTCAAGGAGACATAGAAGTGGTATTGTAACGCTGATAACGGTGTCATCGCCACTGGCCATGTTGGTGGAGTACTCGAAACAGCGCAACAGGGCACACAGGTCTCGCATGGAGGCCCAGTCATTGGTGGTGAAGTGGTGCTGTTCTGTAGTGCGACTGACCCGTGCGTGCTGCAGCTGAAACTCCACTATGGCCTGCTGCTGCTCGCACAGTCTGTCCAGCATGTGCAAGGTGGAGTTCCACCTGGTGGGCACGTCGCATATGAGGCGGTGAGCGGGAAGGCCGAAGTTACGCTGTAGCGCAGACAGGCGAGCAGCAGCAGGATGTGAACGCCGGAAGCGCGCACAGACGGCCCGCACTTTATGCAGCAGCTCTGACATGTCGGGGTAGTTGTGAATGAACTTCTGCACCACCAAATTCAGCACATGCGCCAAGCAAGGGATGTGCGTCAAACTGGCTAGTCCCAGAGCTGCAACGAGATTTCGCCCATTATCGCACACCACCAGGCCGGGCTTGAGGCTCACCGGCAGCAACCACTCGTCGGTCTGTTGTTCTATACCCCGCCACAACTCCTGTGCGGTGTGGGGCCTGTCCCCCAAACATATGAGTTTCAGAATGGCCTGCTGACGTTTACCCCGGGCTGTGCTTAAGTTGGTGGTGAAGGTGTGTGGCTGACTGGATGAGCAGGTGGAAGAAGAGGAGGAGGAAGCCGAGAAGGAGGAGGTGGCAACAGGAGGCAAAGAATGTTGCCCTGCGATCCTTGGCGGCGGAAGGACGTGCGCCAAACAGCTCTCCGCCTGGGGCCCAGCTGCCACTACATTTACCCAGTGTGCAGTTAGGGAGATATAGCGTCCCTGGCCGTGCTTACTGGTCCACGTATCTGTGGTTAGGTGGACCTTGCCACAGATGGCGTTGCGCAGTGCACACTTGATTTTATCGGATACTTGGTTGTGCAGGGAAGGCACGGCTCTCTTGGAGAAGTAGTGCCGGCTGGGAACAACATACTGTGGGACAGCAAGCGACATGAGCTGTTTGAAGCTGTCTGTGTCCACCAGCCTAAATGACAGCATTTCATAGGCCAGTAGTTTAGAAATGCTGGCATTCAGGGCCAGGGATCGAGGGTGGCTAGGTGGGAATTTACACTTTCTATCAAATGTTTGTGAGATGGAGAGCTGAACGCTGGCGTGTGACATGGTTGAGACGCTTGGTGACGGAGGTGGTGGTGGTGGTGTTGGTGGTACATCCCCTGTTTGCTGGGCGGCAGGTGCCAACGTTCCTCCAGAGGCGGAGGAAGAGGCCGAGGCGGCAGCAGCAGAATAGGCCGAGGCGGCAGCAGCAGAAGAGGTAGCAGGGGGAGCCTGAGTGACTTCCTTGGTTTTAAGGTGTTTACTCCACTGCAGTTCATGCTTTGCATGCAGTTGCCTGGTCATGCAGGTTGTGCTCAGGTTCAGAACGTTAATGCCTCGCTTCAGGCTCTGATGGCACAGCGTGCAAACCACTCGGGTCTTGTCGTCAGCACATTGTTTGAAGAAGTGCCATGCCAGGGAACTCCTTGAAGCTGCCTTTGGGGTGCTCGGTCCCAGATGGCGGCGGTCAGTAGCAGGCGGAGTCTCTTGGCGGCGGGTGTTCTGCTTTTGCCCACTGCTCCCTCTTTTGCTACGCTGTTGGCTCGGTCTCACCACTGCCTCTTCCTCCGAACTGTGAAAGTCAGTGGCACGACCTTCATTCCATGTGGGGTCTAGGACCTCATCGTCCCCTGCATCGTCTTCCACCCAGTCTTGATCCCTGACCTCCTGTTCAGTCTGCACACTGCAGAAAGACGCAGCAGTTGGCACCTGTGTTTCGTCATCATCAGAGACATGCTGAGGTGGTATTCCCATGTCCTCATCATCAGGAAACATAAGTGGTTGTGCGTCAGTGCATTCTATGTCTTTCACCGCTGGGGAAGGGCTAGGTGGATGCCCTTGGGAAACCCTGCCAGCGGAGTCTTCAAACAGCATAAGAGACTGCTGCATAACTTGAGGCTGAGACAGTTTCCCTGGTATGCATGGGGGTGATGTGACAGACTGATGGGGTTGGTTTTCAGGCGCCATCTGTGCGCTTTCTGCAGAAGACTGGGTGGGAGATAATGTGAACGTGCTGGATCCACTGTCGGCCACCCAATTGACTAATGCCTGTACCTGCTCAGGCCTTACCATCCTTAGAACGGCATTGGGCCCCACCATATATCGCTGTAAATTCTGGCGGCTACTGGGACCTGAGGTAGTTGTTACATTAGGACGTGTGGATGTGGCAGAACGGCCACGTCCTCTCCCAGCACCAGAGGGTCCACTAACACCACCACGACCATGTCCACGTCCGCGTCCCTTACTAGATGTTTTTCTCATTGTTATGGTTCACCACAACAACAAATATATTATTTGGCCCAATGTATTGTATTCAAATTCAGCGGGATATAAATTTGAGGCCTAGTATTTAGGCGCTGGGTGACCGGTATGGATTTAGTGACAGAATTAGACTTGGAAATGCACAGAAGCGTGTGTGTGAAGTTATTCTGAATGACCCTATGTGCACCTTCAATATGATCTACCCTTTTAGGGATAGATTTCAAATAGCTCTGATATAGCAGAAACGACTAAATTATGAAATTGCTAAATTGGGAATTGTATTTCAACCCAGAACAAAAAATGTGCTTTGACGGACACTAAATAACTTTCCCAGCCACAACAGGACAGCGGTAACGAGAGATTTAGCGGGATATAAATTTGAGGCCTAGTATTTAGGCGCTGGGTGACAGGTATGGGTTTAGTGCCAGAATTAGACTTGGAAATACACAGTAGCGGGTGTGTGTGAAGTTATTCTGAATGACCCAATGTGCACCTTGAATATTATATACCCTTTTAGGGATAGATTTCAAATAGCTCTGATATAGCAGAAACCACTAAATTATGAAATTGCTAAATTGGGAATTGTATTTCAACCCAGAACAAGAAATGTGCTTGAACGGACACTAAATAACTCGCCCAGCTACAGCACTAAGGACAGATTTAGCGGGATATAAATTTGAGGCCTAGTATTTAGGCGCTGGGTGACAGGTATGGGTTTAGTGCCAGAATTAGACTTGGAAATGCACAGTAGCGGGTGTGTGAAGTTATTCTGAATGACCCAATGTGCACCTTGAATATTATATACCCTTTTAGGGATAGATTTCAAATAGCTCTGATATAGCAGAAACCACTAAATTATGAAATTGCTAAATTGGGAATTGTATTTCAACCCAGAACAAGAAATGTGCTTGAACGGACACTAAATAACTCGCCCAGCTACAGCACTAGGGACAGATTTAGCTGGATATAAATTTGAGGCCTAGTATTTAGGCGCTGGGTGACAGGTATGGGTTTAGTGCCAGAATTAGACTTGGAAATACACAGTAGCGGGTGTGTGTGAAGTTATTCTGAATGACCCAATGTGCACCTTGAATATTATATACCCTTTTAGGGATAGATTTCAAATAGCTCTGATATAGCAGAAACCACTAAATTATGAAATTGCTAAATTGGGAATTGTATTTCAACCCAGAACAAGAAATGTGCTTGAACGGACACTAAATAACTCGCCCAGCTACAGCACTAAGGACAGATTTAGCGGGATATAAATTTGAGGCCTAGTATTTAGGCGCTGGGTGACCGGTATGGATTTAGTGACAGAATTAGACTGGGATATGGCCAAAAAATAAACAGACTATTGCTGGTTAAATGCACTTGGTGTGACAGCTTCACCCTGATGTAGGCTTTAGCCAAAAAACAACCACACCATTGAGGGTTAAATGCACTTGGTGACAGGCGCAGCTTGCCCCTGATTTAGTATATGGCCAAAAAATGAACAGACTATTGCTGGTTAAATGCACTTGGTGTGACAGCTTCACCCTGATGTAGGCTTTAGCCAAAAAACAACCACACCATTGAGGGTTAAATGCACTTGGTGACAGGCGCAGCTTGCCCCTGATTTTGTATATGGCCAAAAAATGAACAGACTATTGCTGGTTAAATGCACTTGGTGTGACAGCTTCACCCTGATGTAGGCTTTAGCCAAAAAACAACCACACCATTGAGGGTTAAATGCACTTGGTCGCAGCTTGTGCTGGCGCACCACAAGACACAAAATGGCCGCCGATCACCCCAGAAAAATGTGACTGACAAACGGTCTGGGCAGCCTAAAAACAGTGAGCAATTGAGGATCAGCAGCTCAATGATCCACAGCTGCAGATCGATCAGTTAATCAAGTCCTTTGGAGGAGTTAATCTGCCTAATCTCGCCCTACTGTCGCAGCCGCAACCTCTCCCTACGCTAATCAGAGCAGAGTGACGGGCGGCGCTATGTGACTCCAGCTTAAATAGAGGCTGGGTCACATGGTGCTCTGGCCAATCACAGCCATGCCAATAGTAGGCATGGCTGTGATGGCCTCTTGGGGCAAGTAGTATGACGCTTGTTGATTGGCTGCTTTGCAGCCTTTCAAAAAGCGCCAAGAAAGCGTCACAAAAGCGCGAAGAAAGCGACGAACACCGAACCCGAACCCGGACTTTTACGAAAATGTCCGGGTTCGGGTCCGTGTCACGGACACCCCAAAATTCGGTACGAACCCGAACTATACAGTTCGAGTTCGCTCATCCCTACTTGGGAGTAAAAAGGCCTGATCGTCAAATCCGGCCTCTCTGTTTCTTCAGGCCCACACATACTGTATACTGGCTAGTGGCTAGTGGCTAGGCCTCCACTCATACCGTTACAGGGTGTCATACACTCAAATATCTTGCAGATAAAAAAATTCTATTTAAAATTTTTCTGTGATATAATCACATTTGCAAGCCCGTGTGTGTGTCAGGCCCACACAGACTGTAATGTGGCCACTGGCTAGGCCTCCACTCATACCGTTACAGGGTGTCATTTACTCAAATACCTTGCAGATAAAAAAAAATCTATAAAAAAATGTCTGTGATATTATCACTTTTGAAAATTGCAAGCCCGTGTGTGTCAGGCCCACACAGACTGTACTGTGCCCACAACTTTTATAGGGTGGCACAGAACCTTGCATGCATAAACCACTTATCGAAAAAAAAATGACAGACAGAGGCAGGCCACCCCGCAGGGGCCGTCGTGGTGCTGTGATTTCCACTGGCCCTGGAATAATGCCCAGTGTTCAGAGGCCACGTACCCTGAACCCAAAAAATTCGTAGAAAATAGTTGACTGGCTTACACAGGACACCCAATCTTCAACAGCTTTCGCTAAGAACCTTGACGCACCATCCTCCTCCAGCTCAGCTTTGGTCACCACTCTCCACTACCACCACAGCCACCACAGCCGCTTCACTTGATCCCTCAGAGGAGTTATTTACACATCAGTTGGAAGAAATGAGTGATGCGCAACCATTATTGCCAGGGGATGTAGATAACAGGGATATGTCTCAGTCAGGCAGCATTACACACATGGACGTACAGTGTGATGATGATGTTGTACCCGCTGCTGCTTCCTTTGCTGAGTGTTTTAGATACAAGTGAAGTGGTTGATGATGACGATGTGTCCATGGATGCCACGTGGGTGCCTGCTCGAAGAGAAGAAGAAGAGGGGGAAAGTTCAGAAGGGGAGACAGAGAGAAGGAGGAGACGAGTTGGAAGCAGTGGGAGGTCGTCGCAAGGAGCTAGTGGCACAGTCAGACAGCATGTATCGGCACCCGGGGTCAGCTAGACAATCAACGCATGCTGTTGCCACCACCAGAATGCCGTCATTGCAAAGCTCAGCAGTGTGGCATTTTTTTTGTGTGTCTGCCTCTGACAACAGCGATGCCATTTGCAACCTGTGCCAAAAGAAACGGAGTCGTGGGAAATACAACACCCACCTAGGTACAACTGCTTTGCGAAGGCACATGATCGCACATCACAAACGCCTATGGGATCAACACATGATGACGAGTAGAAGCAGCACACAAGCTCAAAGCCACCATCCTTCTCCTGGTCCAGCATCTTCAGCCACGTCAACCAATGCTATCCTCCTTGCCCCCTCTCAACCACCCGCCACTCCGCCTCTCACCTTCAGCAGTTCCATCTCATCTGCTCACAGTCAGGTGTCTGTAAAGGAAATGTTTGAGCGTAAGAAGCCAATGTCACAGAGTCACCCCCTTGCCCGGCGTCTGACAGCTGGCTTGACGGAACTCTTAGCCCGCCAGCTTTTACCATACCAGCTGGTGGAGTCTGAGGCCTTCAAAAAATTTGTCGCTATTGGGACACCACAGTGGAAGGTACCCGGACAATTTTTTTTTTTAAATAAGGCAATCCCAAACCTCTACTCAGTGATTGAAAAGAAAGTCATGGTATCTCTGGCATACAGTGTTGGGGCAAGGGTACATCTGACCACTGATACCTGGTCTGCAAAGCACGGTCAGGGCAGGTATATCACCTACACTGCGCATTGGGTCAACCTGCTGACGGCTGCCAAGCATGGAATGCGTGGCTCTGCAGCGGAGTTGGTCACTATCACCACCAGAAACAGCCTTGTTATCATCGTTTGCCGGACAATGCTGCAAGAGGAGTATGAGGAAGAGGAGTCAGAGGAGGAATGTGGCTTTGAGGAGAAGGAAAACCAACCACAGCAGGCATCCCAGGGTGCTCGTTGTTGTCACCTATCTGGGACCCGTGGTCTTGTACGTGGCTGGGGGGAAGAACAGACCGTCAATGACATCAGTGAGGAGGAGGAACGGGAAATGAGTAGCTGGGTGACCACGCTACTAGACCCCCGGTATAAGCAGAAAGTGGCGGAAATGTTACCAAATTGCCGGAAGTCAGAAAGGATGCAGCAGTTCAAAACTAAACTAAAAAATATGCTTTACACAGCTTATAAGGGGGATGTCACAGCACAACAGGAATCTAACAGGGGAAGAGGTGAAAGTAATCCTCCTCCTACCACGACCACGGCGGCAAGGACAGGACGCTTTACAGATGTGTTGTTGAAGGAGGACATGCAGAGCTAATTCAGTCCTACACATCGCCACAGCCCTTCGGGATCCAGCCTTAGGATCCATTCACACGTCCGTTGTTTGTTTCCTGATCTGTTCCGTTTTTTGCTGAACAGATCTGGACCAGATCTGGACCCATTCATTTTCAATGGGTCCTGAAAAAAATCTGACATTGTGCTGTCCGTTTTTTTTCAGGACCCATTGAAAATGAATGGGTCCAGATCTGGTCCAGATCTGTTCAGCAAAAAACGGAACAGATCAGGAAACAAACAACGGACGTGTGAATGGACCCTATGAGAAAGACTCGACCGACAGGTGGCAGACTACCTCGCCTTAACTGCAGATATCGACACTCACTGACAAAAGAAGTCGCCTTGGTCAAAAATGTGTTGATTACCTGACCTTCATTAAGATAAATGAGCCATGGATCCCGAAGGGACTGACAGTAGGGGATACGTTTGAATAACAAAAGGCCTGATGACATGCCTTGGCCTCAAAATGGTCCCCACGCTGCTGTATTTAATGTCTGCATACCGGATGACTTTTGTGAATTTTCCACCACCAACTAGGGTTCAAGCCGCAATGTTTTACTCACCTTTCTGCCTGGAAAACAGCAGCAGCTGCAACAATACCTAATTTTTCAGGCATGTGTACATGCCTAATTTTTCTGGCCTCTGGTGCTACACTGTGGCTGCAAAAACAAAACAAAAAAAAGGCACATACATGTGTCAATTCCCCTTCGTGATCGTTACCTTGTTGTGGTGAAGGGGCTTGCGTATCACAATGAAGCGATCATCACCTCTATGAGTGTGTTGGCAATGTTGGCACAACCCAGATAAGGCCGTTGCTTCATTATGATCAGACTAAAAGCGATCGGCTGGATAATTTTTCATGGAAAAAACATTATTATTTTTTATTTTTATTTTTTTAAGTTGTATGGGTTTTTAATACATAAAATAAAAAAATCATAATAAAGTCTCTTAATAGTTTGATAGAAATAATGCAGACAATTTAAAAAATCCCCATCAATGGGCGGAGCCTGCGCCGGTCTGAGATGGCCGCACTTTGCTGAGCTCCTGCACTACCGCCGTCTATACCACTAGCAATCTGCAGCTATCAGCCTCACCATGGTGAAAATTGGCAACCCTAAACTCGGCGAACACCCGACTCAGCAAAAGACCCTGCCAGCGAGCGGAGAAATGGACAAGTTTATTAAAAAAGCAGCGTCCTCGTTTGTGGCGCGAGAAACCAAGATGGCGCCGACTCAGCCTACACAGCCCCACAGAGCCAGCGCGCAGGAGAAGTCCGACGATGAAAGTGTCTCCGATGAGCCGCAAGGTAAAAGGACTCTCCCCATAACCCGGCACTACTTGAAACAGGCCCTGTGCAAGGCCATGGAGCCTGTCCTGAGCGAGATAGCGGCAATGCGCCAAGACATGAGGCAAGTGGGAGACAGAGTGGAGACCCTTGAGACCCAGCAGGTCATGGTTCTGGAACATCAGAGAGCCACGTCTACTTCACTACAAAAGTGCAGCGCTTACCTCAATGAGCTGCATAATGCCCTGGAAGACCAGGAGAACAGGGGGCGCCGCAACAACCTCCGGATACGTGGGATTCCTGAAACGGTTGCCCCAGGTGACGTCCCAAATGCGGTCAGACATCTCTGCGTTTCACTCCTGGGCCCAAATTTCACCCCAGAAATAACACTGGAGAGAGCAGAAGATCCCCAAAGCAGAAGATCCCCCCAGGGACATAATTAGTAAATTTCTAAACTTCCAATTGAAAGCTGCGGTTCAAGAAGCGGCCAGAAACCGCCCTGATATAGTTTTTGAAGGAGCGCAAGTATCCATTTATCAAGACTTAGCTCCCTCCACGCTCAGAAAGCGCCGGGTCATGAAACCCTTGACAGAATGGCTACGTGCTAATAGGATCCAATATAAATGGAACTTTCCATTTGGCATATCTTTTTCCCAAGATGGACGTCGTTTTAACATTTCTTCACACTCAGATCTGGATGCAATGTACGACGTTTTGCAAATCCCTCCCTTCCAGATTGAAAATTGGGACTTATTTCAAGATGTTGCTGCACTTCCAGAGGTCCTAACCGTTACGCCTTTCACCGTGATGCATACCCCTAAAGCCCATAAAACGGGTAAGAGAGGGAGGCAGATGACTCCAATGAGACTTACCCAAGACCGGTGAACTTTCTTTAGTCCATTCCTGTCTCTCGTTCGGTATATCCTGACTGCCAGAATTTCATTTACCTTTGAACGAACAACAGCGGACGTCTTACGGAACGGACTTGTCTCAGTGAAACCCAGAGAAGTTTTAACCATTTGATGTAACCTAATGTCTGTCTGTCTTCCCTTATGTTTCTCCTCCCTCGCTTCACCTGTGACCCTTCATCACTGACTCATGTCTGGTTCTTATTCTCCCGTTTTCTACCTAATTGGTCTGTCAGCTCTGTCCAATTTCTTAATACAAATTTTGCTCAGTCCTTGCCACTAGTTAGCTAGCCTTTTTCATAAATACTCAACACCTTCTCCCTTATTGTAGGGACCTCTCATCCCAAGTAGGCTGCTTATTATTGTACTAGACGGCACACAATTTGGTCTGTAGACCTTTTTCCCCCCAAGATGACTAGCTTAGGGGTGACCCTATGCTTGAAATGTTTTTTTCCTGTTCTAATGTTTTCTTTTTTTCCCCGGTTTGTTCTAAGGTACAAGATTCTATTGTCACAACTCAGTAGAGGTTTCCACTCTAGCTTATGGATCTCATCCTTTTCTTCTGACCAGCTGACCGACACCTCACCGGTAAGTGCTCTCCCCTGGGGGACTGACACATTGATGCGCCTTGATCCCCACTCACTAAACGACCATGGCTGATCTACACATTGCCACCTACAATGTGAGAGGATTTAACTCTCCTTCTAAGAGAAGCCAAATTTTGGCAATGCTACGCAAAGAGGGATCAGATGTGTTGCTTCTCCAGGAGACACACTTCCGGTTCAACCATTACCCCAACCTGGAATTTTCACATTATCCTGTATGGTTCCACTGTGGTGGTAATTCGTCGGCTTCCGGAGGTGTCAGCATCGGTTTTAAAAGAAAAATCCCTTTTAAATACTCAGAACATACTCAAGACCCAGAGGGGAGATATCTCTTAGTGAAAGGGAATATAGGCCCTCAGACATACACATTTATCAATCTGTACGCTCTCAACAACAAACAAACATCCTGGTTTGCCAGCTTGTATAAACTCATTGAGTCCTTTAAAGAAGGTATTGTGGTGCTGGGAGGCGACTTTAATATTGCGCTTGACCCTGGGCTAGATGTCTCTTCCCATAAATCAGCTCACTCCCTGAACTCACTGAGAAGGGTGAGAGAGGGTTTTTGGAACCTGCATCTGGTCGACTCTTGGCGTTCCCTTCATCCTAGCGATGTAGACTACACCTTCTTTTCACATGTGCACAATACGTACCACCGTATCGACTACTTATTTGTGTCCAAGGAGCACCTCCAGCACTGCTCAGAGGCCAAGATTGGATCTATTCACATTTCCGATCATGCACCTGTTTTTCTCACGGTCACGTCCCCTACACGCAATTTCTCATGCTTTAACTGGCGTCTGAACGAATCCATTATAGGAGACCCCAAAATCATTACAAAAATTTCTTCCCTACTAGAGGAGTACTTTAAACTGAATAACGACCCCTCTCTATCCCCTCAAACTCTCTGGGATGCACACAAACCTTTCATAAGGGGACACTTCATTAGTATTGGATCACACATTAAGAAAATCAGAGAACAGAAGATAGCATCTCTTCTTACTAGAATTAAAAAGCTAGAGACCCTACACAAACGTTCCCTAGCCGATTCTCAGCGTCAAGACCTCTCTAGTCTCAGAGCAGAACTGAAAGCTTTATTGGATGCTAAATCCGCCAAATACTATTTAAACTCGCAGCATAAATTTTATGCTCATGGCGATAAGACTACTAAGTTCTTGATGAATAGAATTAAGGCAAGAAGGGACAGCAATTACATACATCAACTAAGGTCCCCAAATGGTGATACAATTTTCGCCACAAACCAAATAGCTACCCAATTTAGAGCATTTTATGAAGAGCTTTATAACATCCCGCCCCCTCCATCCTCTGAGACTCATTTGTCTTCAATCTCCTCCTTTTTAGAGGCGAACACCCTCCCTCAGCTCACCGATAATCAGAAAACCTTACTGACAGCTCCTTTCTCAATCGAGGAGCTTTCCGTAGCTCTCTCCCAACTACCCCTGGGGAAAAGTCCTGGCCCTGACGGCCTTCCGTCATCATGCTACAAAGCCTTTAAGACCCAACTACTCCCACACCTTCTTAACGTATGCAATTCTGCATTGCAGGGTAGTGCCCTGTCTAGAGATATGACGACTGCACACATAGCACTGATCCCCAAGGAGGGAAAGGATCCCAAACTCTGCGCAAATTACAGACCCATTTCCCTTCTGAATTTGGATCTCAAACTGTTAGCTAAAATGTTGGCCAACCGACTGGCAAACTTCCTTCCCTCTTTGATACATGGGGACCAGGTGGGCTTTGTCCGCAATAGAGAGGGCAAAGATAACACTACGAGAGTTATCAACGCAATGTGTCATGCCAAACACACCTCCTCCCCTCTCCTTCTACTTAGCACCGACGCAGAAAAAGCGTTTGACAGGATCAACTGGATATATTTAAGACAAGCTCTGTTGGGCTTTGGTCTACCTGGTCCCTATGTTCAAGCAATCTTTGCTATTGTAGGGGATTAGCTCTTTCCCAGGGGTTGCAAACACAGATACGCCTCCTGTTTGGGGGTCATTCGCACAGATATCTTCAGGACACCAAGTTTCAGATCCAAACACTGTGCTTTATTGCGGCACATCCGCATGAACATAAACAATAATACAAAAATAACAAACACTTGCCCGGCTAGGCGCTAACTAAACAAATAGTTGCCTGACTCACCTAAAGTGTAGCACAGTTCACACCCGTGATGAGATGCGGCTTTCTGAGCCCAACCTTCAGCCTCCCGGCTGTACAGAGCAGTACACCCACTGTCTCCAGTTTAGTATTTCTTGTGGGGGATTGGGGCTCAATAGTCTGCCTGACTATGGCCCTGCGACCCTCCCAGGCGTCGCCGCGTCCCCCAACTCCAGGCTACCACCCAGCCTCGTGGCCCCTCAGCCTTGCCTGGCTGAGACCACTCTCACAGAGCCTCCAGGCCTCTGTCACAGTCTCTGTCCCAAGACAACACTTCCCCCTTGCTAACACCCTGGGAGGTGCTTTATGCCAGCCCTTATTGTCTCCAGCTCGCCTCACCTGTGGTGGAATGGGGGTGTGGACCGCACTATCCACCCCTTCCTTTCCTCTAAGCTGCGTGAGACCTGTCACTGTCTCACATACCCCCTCCCTTTGTTCAAGCCCGTGAGGGTGAACACCTGCATAACCAAGGGAGGCTGGTGAGAGGACATCCACCTGGCCTGGACGTGGGGAACAGCCACCCACCCTGCTCTTTGGCTGCTCCCAATAAGAACCGGCCCAGATTGGCTTTACAGCCACACTAAGTAACACAGTGTCAGCGAGCACTAGCTGCTGCTGACACAGAAAATTACCGGTTCTTATTTCACCGAGGCCAGGACCCTCGGTGACACGTACCTTCCCCTTGTTCTGCCAGACCCACGCCAGCAGAGCTTGGTTTATCACCCAAACTAGCCTCTTGCCCAATCTAATCTGCCTAATGGCCTCAAGTGCCCATCTCATGGCCAGATACTCTTTTTCCCTCTTTCTTTTTTGATCCTCTGGCTCCTGTACATGCGCCTCATGTCTTTTCTTGGACTGCTGCCCCTCTTGACTGAACTGTTCCCAGTCATGGTCACGTCCCGACACTTTCTCCTTTGCTTTGCAGGGCTCCTTCAGCAGAGCATGCTTGCACCTACTCGCTTCTTTTACTTGCATCTGGGTCACTTCTTCCTTCTTTCCAGCAGTAGTTACCTCAGCTACAATGGTAGTTTCAGAGACCTCTGCTCCTTTAGTGGCTTTTTCCACTTTGGCAGCGGCTCCCTTTGGTTTAACTTTGGTCTCTGGAGCACCTGGGGACTTCACGTCAACCAACACATCGGCCTTAACTTTTTCAGCCTTTGTCTTCTCAAAGTCTCCAGTCTCTTTGACCGCCTTCTCACCCTTCTCGGACATGGCACCATACACTTGCCCTGTTAATGCCTCCCCCTCTTTCTCACCGAGGCAGGAGACACCAGGGTTTTCAGCAGACTCCTCGTCTTCTGTCATTTTCTCCAGAGGCTCACCCAGGATACTGTTCTCCTTTTGGGGAGGAGTCAGGAGATACAGCCCATCGTAATAGCCCGGATCCAAAAACTGATCGTTCACCTCCTCGTACTTCTTCCCCAGCAGGCTGCTGGCTATTTGGAAGGCCTTGTAGGCAGAGGGGACGTCTTCCAGGCCTGGGCTACACTCTACCACGGGTTTGTGGTCTTCGGCATCCACATCAGCCCCATCAACTGGTTCAGCAGAAGCATCTTCCATCTTCTCTGCCACAGCCAGCACCCCAGTGCCACCATCTCCAGTCCCATTTTTAACAGGATCTGGCTTCATGACGTCTTGCAGAGAACTCCCCTCTTCAGGCTTCTCACCTTTCACCTGCTGCTCGAGAGCACCCTTCGATTTCTCCAACTCATCTTTTAAGCTCATGAGATTTTCCGTCTCTGCTCTGAGTTGCTTGTTCAGCCTCTCCAATTCAGCACGCTCACCAAGCGCGTCTTCCAGGGCTCTAGCCAAGGAGAGGGCCTTGGTCTCCTTTTTCCAAGCATCAGTCTCTGTTTGGTCACGTTTTTCACCATATCGAGCCGAGATGTATTTCACTTCAGCTAGGAGCCAGTCGAACTTCTCCTGTTTGCAGCTGTACTGTCGTGTCAGGTCATCTATAACTGCCTGGACATGGGCCTCAGACCCTAGGCTGACGTCACTCGACTTAATTCCCATCTCGTCAGATATAACTGTCTGGTTGCTACCGGTCACAGCACATAAGTCACCTATACCGCTCGTGTCATTATTAATTCTGACCTCTAGGAGCACCGATGAGCTAATCCCCCCCTGGGACACTTCCTTAGTAACCAACCAACCCTGTGGAGACTGCATTTCCACCTCTGGTACATGCGGTACACCCTCTAACCCCAGTGTATTTTCCTGTACTTTCAAACACTGAGCTGGAGCTGGGCTTTGCTCCACACTACTTATATGCATGTCTTCAAACCTTTTGATTAAGTCATATAGCGCTTCATGAAACATAGCAGAGGCAGAAAATAAAGTTTCATCATCATTTACATTTTTACCACCAGGGGGCGCTTCTCCCCTGACCACAACCTGCAACGAAACAGGTATATCACTCTCACCGCATATTTCATATGACATATTTTCCTTATGCACTTCCGCACTTTTGTCACCATCACTTTTCACTTGACCAGCACCATTGTTTCCAATGGTCAATATTCTCTCCCCATGCCGGTCAAAGTGCAGCTCCCTTAGATCCTCACTTAAAGGGACAGGTACCGGTTCTGCAGGAGTTTCGTCACTATCTGCAGAAGTGTCTACCTTACCCCACAGCAATAAACCGATATCGCGGCCCAACACTCCCTCATGCATGAGTGTCTCTGCAACATCAAGTTCACCCGTCTCTGTTCTCACTGGAGTCTCACGCTCAGTGAAAATCAGTGGACAGTCCTTATCCGCACGACTGTCCAGCATCTTTACTATTCCACCAGTCTCAGGTTTCAACATTGTGCTACCCCTTACCCGGGCCAGCATGGGATCCCGGATCCTAGTCATCCCAAAAGCAGCTTTGGTCATGGGCAACTGAGGAAACACAGAAACCTTCTCCCCTGCCGGTTTCTGCGAGGGAGCAATCACAGCAGGCTTATCCGCCTGTTCAGACACAGTTTTTTCTCTGTGTGACTTATCACCTACCGGCCCAGCAGGTAGCAACTGCCGCCTGCTCAATGTCACTGGGTCTGTTACACCCGGGAAAATCGGAACGGTCTTACCGATTGTCGTCACGGATTCGGCACTCACGGGAGATGAGGGGAGTCCAGGAATATCTCCAGCACGGTCATCACCCTTCTCCTTAATACAGTAGTTGCCACGGGAAACGCCTTGGCCTTGACTCCAGCCATTCTCCAGACAGTCACTCCATCCGCACCCTTTAAGACTTTGCGCACACGTGCAGGAAACATAGGATCTCCTGAGAGCTGCACCACTCTCCACCTCCTTTTCTTCCCGACGGTTGCCCTTGGCAACGGCATATCTTTGCTTTTTCTCCGTCGTTCCCAGCACACTGCCGACCTCTTGGAACTTTGTGCAGGGTCCATACAGCGTTAAGGACCCTCTATTCAGGGCTAGCTGCAGCTGCGCCTCCAGATTGGCCTGCCTCAGCTGCTCGGTGAGATCCTCCATCCACCCCATAGCAACAGACAGCCCAGGCACCAGAAAAATTTTCAGCAGCAAGTCCACTAACAGAGAGCCGGCCTCCAGGTGTCTCACTCTCAAGAGACAATTTCAGCATTCACAGTCTCTTTTGCATTGCAGACATTAAAGTTTCTTTCCCAGGGCTGCTGGCCCTTTAAATCCACACAGCAATTTCCTTTGCACTATAGCAGAATTCAGCAGCACCTGCTCTTGCCGTTGCCCCTAGCAACCAGTTATCTCCTTTCCGCAGGAACGCTTGCCCGCATCCGACACCAAATGTAGGGGATTAGCTCTTTCCCAGGGGTTGCAAACACAGATACGCCTCCTGTTTGGGGGTCATTCGCACAGATATCTTCAGGACACCAAGTTTCAGATCCAAACACTGTGCTTTATTGCGGCACATCCGCATGAACATAAACAATAATACAAAAATAACAAACACTTGCCCGGCTAGGCGCTAACTAAACAAATAGTTGCCTGACTCACCTAAAGTGTAGCACAGTTCACACCCGTGATGAGATGCGGCTTTCTGAGCCCAACCTTCAGCCTCCCGGCTGTACAGAGCAGTACACCCACTGTCTCCAGTTTAGTATTTCTTGTGGGGGATTGGGGCTCAATAGTCTGCCTGACTATGGCCCTGCGACCCTCCCAGGCGTCGCCGCGTCCCCCAACTCCAGGCTACCACCCAGCCTCGTGGCCCCTCAGCCTTGCCTGGCTGAGACCACTCTCACAGAGCCTCCAGGCCTCTGTCACAGTCTCTGTCCCAAGACAACACTTCCCCCTTGCTAACACCCTGGGAGGTGCTTTATGCCAGCCCTTATTGTCTCCAGCTCGCCTCACCTGTGGTGGAATGGGGGTGTGGACCGCACTATCCACCCCTTCCTTTCCTCTAAGCTGCGTGAGACCTGTCACTGTCTCACACTATGTATGCACAGGCCACTGCCCTGGTAATGGTTAATGGCAGTCTTTCATTACCCTTTCGTATACACAATGGCACCCGCCAAGGTTGTCCCCTGTCCCCCCTCCTTTTTGTTTTGGCAATGGAACCCCTTCTATCCACGTTTAGGAAAGATTATAATATCAGAGGCTTTACTTTGGGAGGAAGGGACCACAAAATTGCGGCATTTGCCGATGATGTTATGATCATGACAACAAACCCCACCACTTCCCTGTCTTATATACAAAATCACCTACAACAATATGGTTCCATCTCGAACTTTAAGATAAATACTAGCAAATCGCTGATCCTTACGCTTGGAATATCCACTCATACCAAGTCCCTACTGATGAAAAACTCCCCCTTTAATTGGTCTTCCCCAACTATCACTTATTTAGGAGTCAAGATCAGCCCCCAAATTTCGGATCTCTTCTCACTAAACTACATCCCCCTTAAAAACTCTCTAATTACAGCCATAGACAATTTGCAGACCAGGGCGCCTATGTTATCCTGGTTTGGGCGTAAAAATCTCCTTACCTCATTGATTTTACCGTGCCTGACGTACCTGCAACAGGTCCTCCCAATCCCTATACCCAATTCATTTTACACATCCCTGAAACAAAAGTTTAGAAACTTCATATGGAATGGCAAAAAGGCCAGACTTTCCTACAAACTTTTGGCCCATCCACGCCAGCTAGGCGGCATTGGCCTCCCAGACCCTGAACTGTATGGAAAAGCGATACTATTAGCTAGAGCAGTCGACTGGCTCCGCAACCCTACTGACAAACCTTGGGTAAGCCTAGAACAAAGCATACTAGACATTCCTTTTCGGACAGCCCTACTAGGACACCAATTTCCCCCACATATACCACTGCCTAACTATCCAATTCTAAAAGCAACACTAGATGCCTGGAGATGGCTGAACTCATCCCATTACTCAATTCCCTTCCCTTCCCCTATCCTGACGGTTGCAGATATCTTAGGTACATCCTCTCCATTATTACTGCAATCTTCCTCTAAACATATCAAATCCTCCTCTTTGCCCATTAGAAACCTCTTGGACCTCCCCGGGAAACTACTAGAGACTGAAGCCATACATACTTTACTTAACCCAAGCCCATGCGACCTTACCTTGATCCCTCATATTAGGTCCTTTCTAATAAGTAACAATACTGAAGGCGAACTCCTTCGTCCAATAGGTTGGTTTGAAGCCTTCATCATCAGTCCTAAACCCCCGAGAAAAATAATATCGCAAATACATGGCAAACTGCGTACCCCACCACTTATCGCCAAGCCATCTTTTATACACAACTGGGAAAGAGAAACTGGGTTAACTATATCTTTCAATGATCTGCCGACCTATTTAACACCCCCCATAAGGTTTCCCGATGCGTGCGCATCCAGGAAAATGGATACAAAATACTGACCCAATGGTATATTACCCCATCTAGATCTGCACACTTCGCTGTATCTTCCTCGGACAGGTGCTGGAGGTGCTCCGAGGAGACTGGGACCTTCCTCCATATTTGGTGGAACTGTCCAGTTATTAGCAAATGGTGGGCGGACATCTTTCGATTAACCACTTCAGCCCCGCTAGGTGAAACCCCCTTCATGACCAGGCCACTTTTTACACTTCGGCACTACACTCCTTTCACCGTTTATCGCTCGGTCATGCAACTTACCACCCAAATGAATTTTACCTCCTTTTCTTCTCACTAATGGAGCTTTCATTTGGTGGTATTTTATTGCTGCTGACATTTTTACTTTTTTTGTTATTAATCAAAATATAACGATTTTTTTGCAAAAAAATGACATTTTTCACTTTCAGCTGTGAAATTTTGCAAAAAAAACGACATCCATATATAAATTTTTCGCTAAATTTATAGTTCTACATGTCTTTGATAAAAAAAAAATGTTTGGGCAAAAAAAAAATGGTTTGGGTAAAAGTTATAGCATTTACAAACTATGGTGCAAAAATGTGAATTTCCGCTTTTTGAAACGGCTCTGATTTTCTGAGCACCTGTCATGTTTCCTGAGGTTCTACAATGCCCAGACAGTAGAAAACCCCCACAAATGACCCCATTTCGGAAAGTAGACACCCTAAGGTATTCGCTGATGGGCATAGTGAGTTCATAGAACTTTTTATTTTTTGTCACAAGTTAGCGGAAAATGATGATGATTTTTTTATTTATTTTTTTTCTTACAAAGTCTCATTTTCCACTAACTTGCGACAAAAAATAAAAAATTCTAGGAACTCGCCATGCCCCTCACAGAATACCTTGGGGTGTCTTCTTTCCAAAATGGGGTCACTTGTGGGGTAGTTATACTGCCCTGGCAATTTAGGGGCCCAAATGTGTGAGAAGAACTTTGCAATCAAAATGTGTAAAAAATGACCGGTGAAATCCGAAAGGTGCACTTTGGAATATGCGCCCCTTTGCCCACCTTGGCAGCAAAAAAGTGTCACACATGTGGTATCGCCGTACTCAGGAGAAGTTGGGCAATGTGTTTTGGGGTGTCATTTTACATATACCCATGCTGGGTGAGAGAAATATCTTGGCAAAAGACAACTTTTCCCATTTTTTTATACAAAGTTGGCATTTGACCAAGATATTTTTCTCACCCAGCATGGGTATATGTAAAATGACACCCCAAAACACATTCCCCAACTTCTCCTGAGTACGGCGATACCAGATGTGTCACACTTTTTTGCTGCCAAGGTGGGCAAAGGGGCACATATTCCAAAGTGCACCTTTCGGATTTTGCAGGGCATTTTTTACACATTTTGATTGCAAGGTACTTCTCATACATTTGGGCCCCTAAATTGCCAGGGCAGTATAACTACGCCACAAGTGACCCCATTTTGGAAAGAAGACACCCCAAGGTATTCCGTGAGGGGCACGGCGAGTTCCTAGAATTTTTTATTTTTTGTCACAAGTTAGCGGAAAATGATGATTTTTTTTTTTTTCTCTTTTTTCCTTACAAAGTCTCATATTCCACTAACTTGCGACAAAAAATAAAAAATTCTAGGAACTCGCCATGCCCCTCACGGAATACCTTGGGGTGTCTTCTTTCCAAAATGGGGTCACTTGTGGCGTAGTTATACTGCCCTGGCAATTTAGGGGCCCATATGTGTGAGAAGTACTTTGCAATCAAAATCTGTAAAAAATGACCGGTGAAATACGAAAGGTGCACTTTGGAATATGCGCCCCTTTGCCCACCTTGGCATCAAAAAAGTGTCACACATCTGGTATCGCCGTACTCAGGAGAAGTTGGGGAATGTGTTTTAGGGTGTCATTTTACATATACCCATGCTGGGTGAGAGAAATATCTTGGCAAACGACAACTTTTCCCATTTTTTTATACAAAGTTGGCATTTGACCAAGATATTTTTCTCACCCAGCATGGGTATATGTAAAATGACACCCCAAAACACATTCCCCAACTTCTCCTGAGTACGGCGATACCAGATGTGTCACACTTTTTTGCTGCCAAGGTGGGCAAAGGGGCACATATTCCAAAGTGCACCTTTCGGATTTTGCAGGGCATTTTTTACACATTTTGATTGCAAGGTACTTCTCACACATTTGGGCCCCTAAATTGCCAGGGCAGTATAACTACGCCACAAGTGACCCCATTTTGGAAAGAAGACACCCCAAGGTATTCCGTGAGGGGCATGGCGAGTTCCTAGAATTTTTTATTTTTTTCCGCAAGTTAGTGGAATATGAGACTTTGTAATGAAAAAAGAGAAAAAAAAAAAAATCATCATTTTCCGCTAACTTGTGACAAAAAATAAAAAATTCTAGGAACTCGCCGTGCCCCTCACGGAATACCTTGGGGTGTCTTCTTTCCAAAATGGGGTCACTTGTGGCGTAGTTATACTGCCCTGGCAATTTAGGGGCCCAAATGTGTGAGAAGTACCTTGCAATCAAAATGTGTAAAAAATGCCCTGCAAAATCCGAAAGGTGCACTTTGGAATATGTGCCCCTTTGCCCACCTTGGCAGCAAAAAAGTGTGACAAATCTGGTATCGCCGTACTCAGGAGAAGTTGGGGAATGTGTTTTGGGGTGTCATTTTACATATACCCATGCTGGGTGAGAAAAATATCTTGGTCAAATGCCAACTTTGTATAAAAAAATGGGAAAAGTTGTCGTTTGCCAAGATATTTCTCTCACCCAGCATGGGTATATGTAAAATGACACCCCAAAACACATTCCCCAACTTCTCCTGAGTACGGCGATACCAGATGTGTCACACTTTTTTGCAGCCTAGATGCGCAAAGGGGCCCAAATTCCTTTTAGGAGGGCATTTTTAGACATTTGGATCCCAGACTTCTTCTCACGCTTTAGGGCCCCTAAAAAGCCAGGGCAGTATAAATACCCCACATGTGACCCCACTTTGGAAAGAAGACACCCCAAGGTATCCAATGAGGGGCCTGGCAAGTTCCTAGAATTTTTTTTTTGTTCGCATAAGTTAGCGGAAATTGATTTTTTTTTTGTTTTTTCTCACAAAGTCTCACTTTCCGCTAACTTAGGACAAAAATTTCAATCTTTCATGGACTCAATATGCCCCTCAGCAAATACCTTGGGGTGTCTTCTTTCCAAAATGGGGTCAGTTGTGGGGTGTTTGTACTGCCCTGGCATTTGAGGGTCTCCGCAATCATTACATGTATGGCCAGCATTAGGAGTTTCTGCTATTCTCCTTATATTGAGCATACAGGTAATGAGATTTTTTTTTCCGTTCAGCTTCTGGGCTGAAAGAAAAAAAATGAACGGCACAGATTTCTTCATTCGCATCGATCAATGTGGATGAAAAAATCTCTGCCAAAAAAAAAAAATGGAGGGGAAAGGCGTCTGCCAGGACATAGGAGCTCCGCCCTACATCCATACCCACTTAGCTCGTATGCCCTGGCAAACCAGATTTCTCCATTCGCATCAATCGATGTGGATGAATAAATCATTGCCGGGATTTTTTTTTTATATATATATATATATATATACAAAATGCTTGCCAAAGCATAGGAACGCCGCCTCCTCCTCAGCTCGTATGCTTCGGCAAACGTATCTGTCACTGCAGAGGAGAAAATCCCGTCTTGCAGCGCCGCATACACCGACTTGCGTGTAATCTGACAGCAGCGCAATGCTTCTGTCAGAATGCACATCGGTGCTGCAGCTAGTTCATCGGTTGGTCCACCTGGAAGGTAAAAAGACAAAAAAAAAAAAAAAGAAAAAACCAGGCCACAACGCAATAATTTTATTAACTTTGGAACAGAACATGTAACTTTAACTTTTGGAACTAAACATTAACCTGTTTGCTTACCTGTTTTTTTTTTTTTTTTTATTTTTTTTTTTTTACCTTTATAGAACAAACCTCTCCTCCCCCATGGGTCAATGTGCAAAGCGCAAATCGCCCAAAGATGTGGCGAAGTGCGTTATGCACTTTGTCCCATGTGAAAGGAGACGTTTGCAGCAGCTGTGTGAGTGAATGGGCCCTAATAGCCCTGTGTGCCTATCCTGGTGAGATGTGATCCCTATGCTAGGTGTACCTGTGTGTGGTACTTTCGGAAACAATCCCCTAAGCATAGGGCAGGGTGGTCAGGACAGTCAGGACAGAAATACCGGGTGTCACGCCTTATTCCACTCCTGCTACAGACACGACATCTTTTTCGGGGTGACGGTTGGGTTGAGGTACCAGCAACGACATTGGGGAAATGTCGCTCGTGTAGACGGCTAACTACACTGGTGGATGGGGCCACGGAACCTTCTGGATACAGGAGGTTCTCAATGATCTCTTCCTGAAATTTGAGGAAGGATCCAGTTCTCCCAGCCTTACTGTAGAGAACAAAACTATTATACAGCGCCAATTGAATCAAATATACAGACACCTTCTTATACCAGCGTCTGGTTCTGCGGGAAACTAAATACGGAGACAACATCTGGTCATTGAAGTCGACCCCTCCCATGTGGAGGTTATAGTCGTGGACTGAGAGGGGCTTTTCAATGACACGGGTTGCTCGCTCAATTTGTATTGTCGTGTCTGCGTGAATGGAGGAGAGCATGTAAACGTCACGCTTGTCTCTCCATTTCACCGCGAGCAGTTCTTCGTTACACAGTGCGGCCCTCTGCCCCCTTGCAAGACGGGTGCTAACGAGCCGTTGGGGGAAGCCCGCGCGACTAGTTCGCGCGGTACCACAGGCGCCAATCCGTTCTAGAAACAAATGCCTAAAGAGGGCCACACTTGTGTAGAAATTGTCCACATAAAGATGGTACCTCTTGCCGAATAAGGGTGACACCAAGTCCCAAACTATCTTCCCACTGCTCCCCAGGTAGTCAGGGCAACCGACCGGCTCCAGGGTCTGATCTTTTCCCTCATAGACACGAAATTTGTGGGTATAGCCTGTGGCCCTTTCACAGAGCTTATACAATTTGACCCCATACCGGGCGCGCTTGCTTGGGATGTATTGCTTGAAGCCAAGGCGCCCGGTAAAATGTATTAGGGACTCGTCTACGCAGATGTTTTGCTCAGGGGTATACAAATCTGCAAATTTCTGGTTGAAATGGTCTATGAGGGGCCGAATTTTGTGGAGCCGGTCAAAAGCAGGGTGGCCTCTGGGACGGGAGGCGGTGTTGTCACTAAAGTGCAAGAAACGCAGGATGGTCTCAAATCGTGTCCTGGACATTGCACCAGAGAACATGGGCATGTGATGAATTGGGTTCGTGGACCAATATGACCGCAATTCATGTTTTTTTGTCAGGCCCATGTTGAGGAGGAGGCCCAGAAAAGTTTTAAATTCGGAAACTTGGACTGGTTTCCACCGGAAAGGCTGGGCATAAAAGCTTCCCGGGTTAGCGGTTATAAATTGTGTGGCATACCGGTTTGTCTCTGCCACGACTATGTCTAAGAGCTCCGCAGTCAAGAACAGCTCAAAAAATCCCAGGGCCGAACCGATCTGAGCCGTCTCAACCCGAACTCCAGACTGGGCGGTGAAAGGGGGAACTACAGGTGCGGCTGAAGTTGGGGGCTGCCAATCAGGGTTTGCCAGCACCTCTGGGATTCTAGGGGCTCTACGGGCACGTCTTTGCGGTGGCTGCGACGGGGTCACTACTGCTCGTGCCACCGTACCAGCTTCAACTGCCCTTCTGGTGCTCGCTACTTCACCAGGTTGTACGGCAGTGCTGGTACTAGGTCCAGGATGGGCTGGTCTGCTGGTGTATGCCTCACCACGTAATCCGGCAGCACCAGCCCCACTCTGATGCTCTTGAAGCGGATCCTGCGCAACCTGCGGTCTAGCAACACGGGGCCGGGTACGCCTGGTTCTATCAGGGACCTCAGCCTCCTCGTCCGAACTTTGGGTCAGAGAGCCGCTGCTTTCTACAGGTTCGTATTCTGACCCGCTGGATTCATCAGATGAGGGTTCCCACTCCTCATCCGACTGGGTCAGAAGCCTGTAGGCCTCTTCAGAGGAATACCCCCTGTTTGACATGTGGGCAACTAAATTTAGGGGTATTCCCTGAGACTACCCAGGTAAAAAAAGCAAGCCTGTCTTACAAAGGGGAGGCTAGCGAAGTACCGGAGGCCGCTGCGGTTGATAAAAAATATCAAAAGTGATTTTTTTATCGCCGCAGTGCGTGTAAAGTGGATGTGCAGCGATCAAAAAAAAATTTTTTTTTGTCACTGCGGTGGGGCGGGTGTGGGCGAACGCACGTGTGGGCGACCGATCAGGCCTGATCGGGCAAACACTGCGTTTTGGGTGGAGGGCGAACCTAAAGTGACACTAATACAGTTATAGATCTGACCGTGATCAGTTTTGATCACTTCCAGATACTATAAAAGTACAAATGCTGATTAGCGATACGCTAATCAGCGAATAACGGACTGCGGTGCGGTGGGCTGGGCGCTAACTGATCCCTAACTACCTAACCAAGGGACCTAAACTATACCTAAAACCTAACGGTCAATACCAGTGAAAAAAAAAAAGTGACAGTTTGCACTGATCACTTTTTTTCCTTTCACTAGTGATTGACAGGGGCTAGAAGGGGTGATCAAAGGGTTAATAGGGGTTCAGGGGGGTGATCTGGGGCTAAGTATGTACTGTTGGTGTACTCACTGTGAAGCCTGCTCCTCTGCTGGATCCAACCGACGAAAAGAACCAGCAGAGGAGCAGGCAGCCATATAACAGATCATATTTACAAATATGATCTGCTATACGGCTCTGTGATTGGCTTTTTTGAAAATCAGCAACCTGCCAGCCAATGATCGCTGGCTGGCAGGTCCTGACGAAATACTCCTCTATGAAATGCCGGCCCGCGATGCGCATGTGCGGGCCGGCTGCGGCGAAATCTCGCGTCTCGCGAGATGACGCGCCGATGCGTCCAGGAGGAGAAAAGCAACCACCTTCCGGACGCATCGGCGCGTTAGGCGGTCCGGAGGTGGTTAAGCAACCAAATATGCCGTGAATCTGTAAAGATGTCTCCACTTGGCGCATTGCTGTCCCACTATAAAGACGCAAATCAACCCCCTCCAAATTATCTCTTCAAACAGCTCTTGATTGCAGCTCGTTTACTCGTCCCCAAACACTGGCTTCAGACCTCATTGCCAACAATTGAGCAGTGGAAGCTTAAGGTGGACCAGCTCTATCGTTTTGAAGAGCTATCTGCTTGGGAATCTCGCACACACCCAGCCTTTTTGAAGCGTTGGTCACTCTGGTCCACCTTTAGATTCTCCAATAGCTCATAGACACTTTCTCCCCCCCCTGGCTGTCTATACAACCTATCTCAGATGCTCTGTTGTCATATCCCACATAAAGCTCGAGCTTTCTAAGCTTAGACTGACCCTTACGTATAGGTTTGCTTCCGACATCTTAACCCGAACAACATTTAAGCTACTCAGGACTAGGCAGATCCGCACATAGTTATAGGCCCCAGAATCTGATGGGAGAGTTTTCTCCACACACAAGTAGTTGTGAATATGGTCAGAATAATCATACAATGTACCTGATCTGCATATGTTGGTCACCTGAGTGCGTGCTTCCTCTACATTGATGCCTGAATCTTATGCTATCGAATATTATGTACCTTTTCCATGTTACATTTTACCCTGTAACCTACTGTCATGCTTTACGGCTTTGAAAACAAAATAAATATGTTTAATAAAAAAATTAAAAAAAATCCCCATCAATTCCAATACAAAGCAAGTACAGAGCTCAGAACTAAATTATTTTAGGGTGTCGTTAATTCGACAATGATTAATCCAGTGTTTCCCAACCAGTGTGCCTCCAGCTGTTGCAAAACTACAACTCCCAGCATGCCCGCACAGCCAAAGGCTGTCCAGGCATGCTGGGAGTTGTAGTTTTGCAACAGCTGGAGGCACACTGGTTGGGAAACACTGGATTAATCAATTCGACACACGTCCCCGGAAAAGGGACGTAACAGGGATTAAACTGATGAGAATAGTACTACAGAAAATACCACTCATATCGGGAGTGACAGTAAATTGCACGGCGCAGACGCAGTGACCGTGGCGTGGATTCAAACAAAGGGGAGGGAGCCAGCGTTTTTTTAACCATCTCCCCGTTCGAAAAATCTATTTAATAAATGGACCCCAGATTGGGGATGTCACGTAACAGGGATTAAACTGATGAGAAGAGAACTACAGAAAATACCACTCATATCGGGTGCGACAGTAAATTGCACGGCGCAGACGCAGTGACCGTGGCGTAGATTCAAACAAAGGGGAGGGAGCAAGCGTTTTATTAACCATCTTCCCGTTCGAAAAATCAATTCAATTCACCTTTCGGGGACCCTTAGTGTTGTACGTGGCTGGGTGGAAGAAGAAACCTTCAATGACATCAACGGGACATGGCTAGCTTGGTATCCAACCTTGTGCAAATGGGAAGTTTGCGGTTGGGCAAATGGACTGTTTGCGGTTGTTTGCGGTGCATTAAAAGGGGAGTTTGGTCTGTCAATGTCTGTGAAGCGGGCGTAACCCTTACACTACCTGATCGATACAACATCATACCTGATCGTATACACACACTGGATGTTTTAAACCACGTTGTTAAAAAAAAAAAATTGCGATTGTTAGGTGATTTATGCCCTTTGCGTCAACTATGTAATTTTCCATGGGAGTTTTGTCATGGATCCCCCTCCGGCATGCCACAGTCCAGGTGTTAGTCCCCTTGAAACAACTTTTCCATCACTACTGTGGCCAGAAAGAGTCCCTGTGGGTTTTAAAATTCGCCTGCCTATTGGAGTCAATTGCGGTTCGCCCGGTTCCCCTATTCGCGAACACTTGAAGAAATTCACGTTTGCCGTTCGCGAACGGAAAATGTTATGTTCGTGACATCTCTAGTCAGAGGATGAGAGTTACATAGTGGGATAAGCAGGGTCCCCAGCAGCACAGGATTTCAGGAGAGGAGTCAGCTGATCTTGTGGCCGGTCACAGGGTGAGAGTTACTTACTGGAAGGGGCAGGATCCAAGCAGCACAGAGGATTTCAGAAAAGGAGTGTGCATATCTTGTGAGAGTGGGGGGTGGGGGTACCAGGCGGAGAGTTACATACTGGAAGGAGCAGGATCCAAGCTCACATAGGATTTCAGGAGAGAAATGTGCTGATCTTGTGGAGGACACAGGCTGAGAGATACATACTGGAAGGAGCAGAGTCCCCAGCAGCACAGTGTATTTCAGGAGAGGAGTGTGCTGAGCTGTGTATCTAATTCTATCTTGTGTAATATAGTCTGCTCAGCTGTGTATCTAATTCTAGCAGGTGTGATACTGTCTATGAAGCTATTTTATGTATCTGTATAGAATGTGATACAGATACAGAGATAAGGAGCTCTTCTTTGTGTACATACACTCCTGAGCGGCCACTGCTGAGATAAGAGAGGTGGGGGAGGTGCTGCTGTATTTCAGTCCCCCCATTCTCTTTCACAGAAGTGAGTTATCTGTCCGGATGTGATGTGTGTGGTGAATAATAATAATAAATATTATTATTATTATAATATAAAAAAAATTTTTGGGGGATATTATCTATTTAGCGCCACCATATTCCTCAGCACTTTACAATTCAGAGGGTCCATGTATAGAGTTGAGCGAACACCTGGATGTTCGGGTTCGAGAAGTTCGTGTCAAGGAACCATGAACCAGACGTACAACAAGAGATAAGTGGAAAAGAAGAAGGTTTTATTGAAGAGCAAGCCGTAAGCAAAGTCCAAACGGATGGCTAAACCGAAGCAGGGTCTTGCGGAGACAGAGGTCAGGAACCAGAAGGGTAGTCAGACGTAGCCAGGATCAGGAACCAACGGGGTAGTCAGACGTAGCCAGGATCAGGAACCAACGGGGTAGTCAGACGAAGCCGGAATCAGGAACCAACGGGGTAGTCAGACGAGGCCAGGATCAGGAACCAGAAGCAGCAGCAGTCTTGGAAGCATGTGAACACAGGAGGACCAAGCAAGGAACTGAAGCCACAGACCTCCTATATATATGAGCTAGGCATCCAGCTCCTCCCAGTGGGAAGGAGGAGCCGCAGGGTGGGAGGCTACAAGAAAACCCAGAAACCAAGATGGCCGCCAGCACATGTCAAACGAAGGGAACAGCAAGGAGGTAAGACCATGACAGTACCTCCCCCTCAAGGGCCCCTCCTCCGCGGAGTAAGGAACGGTTTCTGAGGGAAGCGTGCGTGGAAGGCTCGGAGCAAGACAGGAGCATGGACATCTGCGGAGGGAACCCAGGAACGCTCCTCTGGACCATAACCACGCCAATGGACCAAAAACTGCACCCGGCCGCGGACCAGGCGTGAGTCCAGGATATTGCTCACCTCATACTCCTCACGATTGCCCACTTGGACCGGACGAGGCCGAGGAATCGAGGAAGTGAAACGATTACACACCAGTGGCTTCAACAGGGAGACATGAAACACGTTGGAGATCCGCATGCCAGGAGGAAGCGCAAGGGCATAGGCTACCGGGTTTACCCTGCGAAGCACTCGGAAGGGACCAACAAAGCGAGGCGCCAGCTTGGGAGTGGGCACTCGAAGGTTGAGGTTGCGGGTGGACAACCATACGCGGTCTCCGACCTGGTAGGAAGGAGCGGGCGCTCGTCTGCGATCAGCCTGGAGTTTCTGGCGCTGCGCAGAGACCTCAAGGGACCTCCGGATCTGTACCCAAGAAGCACGTAGGACGGAAAGGTGATCCTCCACAGCCGGAATATCCTGGGGAGAGAATACCTCCGGTAACACGGCAGGTTGGAACCCATAATTGGCCATGAAGGGAGACGTCCCAGAGGAAGAGTTCACCGCCGTGTTCCTGGCAAACTCAGCCCAAGGCAGGAGGTCAACCCAATTGTCTTGGTGATCGGAGACATAGCAACGAAGGAATTGCTCCAAGGCCTGATTGGATCGTTCTGCGGCCCCATTGGACTGAGGGTGGTAGGCCGAGGAGAAAGAGAGATGAATCCCCAACTGGGAGCAAAAGGCGCGCCAGAACCTGGACACAAACTGACTCCCCCGATCCGACACAATCTCCTTGGGCAAACCGTGCAACCGGAAGACCTCCCTGGCAAAAATCGAGGCCAACTCTTGTGCAGAGGGTAACTTCTTGAGAGGAACACAGTGGCACATCTTGGAAAACCGATCCACTATCATGAGAATGACCGTATGGCCTCGGGATGCAGGGAGGTCCACAATGAAATCCATCCCCAGGTGTGACCATGGACGCTCCCCGGTGGCTATGGGTTGCAAAAGGCCCAACGGAAGGTGCCGAGGGGACTTACTCTGGGCACAAACGGAGCATGCCGCTACATATGCGGCGATGTCGGAACGTAGGGAAGGCCACCAGAACAGACGTGAAACAGCCCAGGACAGCTGATTCTTTCCAGGATGCCCCGCGGCCTTGGAGTTATGGTAGGTTCGCAACAACCGAGTGCGCAACTCCTCAGGCACAAAACACCTGCCGTTGGGTCTCCCAGAGGGAGCACCAGATTGAGCCGCCAAAATCTGCTCACCCAGGGGAGAGGTCAGGCTGGTGCGAATGGCGGCCAGGATCTGATTCGGAGGTATGACCGAAGTCGGAATCGACTCCTCCCCGGACAGCTCGGAGTACTGCCGTGATAAGGCATCCGCTCTGATGTTCTTGGAACCGGGTAGGTAGGAGACCACGTAATTAAAACGTGACAAGAACAGAGCCCATCTGGCCTGACGTGGTGTCAATCTCTTGGCCTTAGAGAGGTAGGTCAGATTCTTGTGGTCCGTCAGGATGAGAACCGGAACCACCGAGCCCTCGAGCAAGTGCCTCCATTCTTTAAGGGCCTGCACGATGGCCAATAACTCCCTGTCACCAATCTGATAGTTGCACTCCGCGGAAGACAGTTTCCGGGAGTAAAACCCACAAGGAAGCAGAGGACCCTCCGGTGTACTACGCTGAGACAGGAGGGCGCCTACTCCCGTCTCAGACGCGTCCACCTCGAGGACAAACGGCAACCCAGGGTTGGGATGCGACAGAATCGGAGCCGACACAAATGCGGACTTTAGAGCCTCAAAAGCTCGGATGGCCTCGGGCGGCCAGACCTGGGGATTACTTCCCTTCCTGGTCAGATCCGTGAGAGGCTTGGCTAGCATGGAAAAGTCCCTGATGAACTTCCGATAATAATTGGCGAAGCCCAAAAAGCGCTGCAGGGCACGAAGACCACTGGGCTGGGGCCACTGTAAGACAGCCGAAACCTTCTCAGGATCCATGGAGAACCCCTCAGCGGAAATGATGTAACCTAAGAAGGTTACCTGGGATCGGTGAAATTCACATTTCTCAAGCTTACCGAACAGCTTGTTCTCTCGTAACCTTTGCAACACTCGTCTGACATCCAGAATGTGGGCCTCCATGGATTCAGAATATACCAAGATGTCATCCAAATAGACCACCACACACTGCTGCAACAGGTCACGGAAAACATCGTTGATGAATTCCTGGAAGACTGCGGGCGCATTGCACAACCCAAAGGGCATAACCAAGGATTCATAATGACCGGTCCTGGTGTTAAACGCGGTCTTCCACTCATCGCCCGCCTTGATCCTTACCAGGTTATATGCCGCCCTCAGGTCGAGTTTGGTAAAGACCGTGGCCCCTTTGAGGCGATCGAACAGCTCGGAAATCAAGGGTATCGGGTAAGCGTTCTTGATCGTGATGCGGTTGAGACCCCTGTAATCGATGCAAGGCCTCAACTCACCGCCCTTCTTTTTCACAAAGAAAAATCCAGCCCCTGCCGGGGACGAGGATTTGCGAATGTGTCCGCGTGAAAGCGCCTCCCTCACGTACTCCTCCATGGCCTCATTCTCCGCTACCGACAGTGGATAGACTTTGCCACGAGGAGGAACGGCACCAGATTGTAACTCTATGGCACAATCGTATGGGCGGTGCGGAGGTAGGGCAACCGCACGCACCTTATCGAATACATCCCGGTACTCCTCGTATTCAGGAGGCAACAGAGAGTCCAAGGAAGTACTCAGCAACTTGACAGGCCCATGGATGCAACTAGCCCCACACTGCGGTGACCACGAGAGGATCTCGGCCGATTTCCAATCGAAAGTCGGATTATGCTTCTGGAGCCAGGGGTACCCCAAGACCACCGAGTAGTGTGGAGACGAAATAACCTGGAGACAGACCGACTCTCTGTGAACGGCACCAATGGCCATCCCCACTGGAAGGGTCTCATGAGTCACATGTGGCGGCAGAAGGGGTCTGCCGTCTATCGCCTCAAGAGCCAGTGGGGAACCTCGAGGCTGCAGAGGAATGGAATTGGCGGCAGCGAACACACTATCAATGAACAAACCACCAGCACCAGAGTCCACCAACGCCTGGGTCGTCACCGAGCCCCCGACCCAGGAGAGGACAACAGTAATCAGTGGTTTGTCAACACGGGAAACCGGGGACGAGGAGACTCCACCCAAGATCTGCCCCCGACAGGACCTCAGGTGCGAGCGTTCTCCCGGACGGTTCGGACATGCCAACCGAAAATGCCCACCGAGACCACAGTACATGCATCGGCCCTCGCGTCTCCGGAGTGCCCTCTCCCCCTCGGACAGGCGAGCAAACCCCCGCTGCATGGGTTCACCCCCAGACAAGTCATCCCCAGGAGGCGTGGGAGGAGAGGGAGGCACGGGTGGGACAGCAAACGTAGGCGCCAATCTGTTAGGAGGCCTCCGCAGGCTCTCCTTAAAGGAAGGTCTCTCCCTGAGTCTGGTGTCAATCAAAATCAGGAAAGAAATAAGAGACTCGAGCTCCACTGGTAGGTCCTTAGCTGCAACCTCATCCTTCAAGGCATCCGAGAGACCATGAGAGAAAGCAGCGACCAGAGCCTCATTATTCCAGCCCACCTCTGCTGCCAGGGTACGAAACTCAATGGCGTATTCAGCTACGGATCGTGAACCCTGTCTGATGGACATAAGGAGCTTCGCAGCAGAGGCAGCACGAGCCGGCACATCGAATACCTTCCGAAGAGAAGCAACAAAACCGGAAAACTCGGCAACCACCGGATTGTTGTTCTCCCATAAAGGGCTGGCCCAGGCCAAGGCCTTGTCCGAGAGCAGCGAGATCAAGAAGCCCACCTTTGATCTCTCAGTAGGAAAGGCATGTGGCAGCAACTCGAAGTAAATGCCCACCTGGTTAAGGAAACCTCGGCACTGAGTTGGCTCTCCCCCAAAGCGCTGTGGAAGGGGGGCAGAACCGGTCATACCCCGAAACACCACAGGCGCAGCAACAGGTGTCGGGGTAGACTCTGGCGCAACAACCGGAGCGGCAGTAGGAGCGGGCCCAGGAGCGACAACCGACCCATCGGCAACGGAAGCTAAATGAGCCGTGCGTTCAAGCAGGGTTTGCAACGCCACAGCGAACCGACCCAACAGGTGATCCTGCTGATCAAGTCTGGCAACCAGCGTAGGTAGCGAGGGTGGCCCTGTACCGTCAGAATTCATGGTTTGGTCCTAATGTCAAGGAACCATGAACCAGACGTACAACAAGAGATAAGTGGAAAAGAAGAAGGTTTTATTGAAGAGCAAGCCGTAAGCAAAGTCCAAACGGATGGCTAAACCGAAGCAGGGTCTTGCGGAGACAGAGGTCAGGAACCAGAAGGGTAGTCAGACGTAGCCAGGATCAGGAACCAACGGGGTAGTCAGACGTAGCCAGGATCAGGAACCAACGGGGTAGTCAGACGAAGCCGGAATCAGGAACCAACGGGGTAGTCAGACGAGGCCAGGATCAGGAACCAGAAGCAGCAGCAGTCTTGGAAGCATGTGAACACAGGAGGACCAAGCAAGGAACTGAAGCCACAGACCTCCTATATATATGAGCTAGGCATCCAGCTCCTCCCAGTGGGAAGGAGGAGCCGCAGGGTGGGAGGCTACAAGAAAACCCAGAAACCAAGATGGCCGCCAGCACATGTCAAACGAAGGGAACAGCAAGGAGGTAAGACCATGACAGTTCGGCCGAACTTCCCGGAAATGTTCGGGTTCGGGATCCGAATCCGACCCGAACTTCGTCCGGAACCCGAACCCCATTGAAGTCAATGGGGACCCAAAGTGTTCGGCACTAAAAAGGCTGTAAAACAGCCCAGGAAAGGGCTAGAGGGCTGCAAAAGCAGCAACATGTAGGTAAATCCCCTGCAAACAAATGTGGATAGGGAAATTAATATAATAAAATAAAAATAAAATAAATAAAAATTAACCAATATCAATTGGAGAGAGGTCCCATAGCAGAGAATCTGGCTTCACGTCACCCACCACTGTAACAGTCCATTGTCATATATTTAGGCCCCGGCACCCAGGCAGAGGAGAGAGGTCCCATAGCAGAGAATCAGGCTTCACGTCACCCACCACTGGAACAGTCCATTGTCAGATATTTAGGCCCAGGCACCCAGGCAGAGGAGAGGTCCCGTAACAGAGAACCTGGCTTCATGTCATCAGAGAATCAGTCTTCATGTCATAGCAGAGAATCAGGCTTCACATCACCCAACACTGGAACAGTCCATTGTCAGATATTTAGGCCCAGGCACCCAGGCAGAGGAGAGAGGTCCCGTAACAGAGAATCTGGCTTCATGTCAGCAGAGAATCAGTCTGCATGTCATAGCAGAGAATCAGGCTTCACGTCACCCACCACTGGAACAGTCCATTGTCAGATATTTAGGCCCAGGCACCCAGGCATACATAGAAACATAGAAACATAGAATGTGTCGGCAGATAAGAACCATTTGGCCCATCTAGTCTGCCCAATATACTAAATACTATGGATAGCCCCTGGCCCTATCTTATATGAAGGATGGCCTTATGCCTATCCCATGCATGCTTAAACTCCTTCACTGTATTTGCAGCTACCACTTCTGCAGGAAGGATATTCCATGCATCCACTACTCTTTCAGTAAAGTAATACTTCCTGATATTACTTTTAAACCTCTGCCCCTCTAATTTAAAACTATGTCCTCTTGTAGCAGTTTTTCTTCTTTTAAATATTCTTTCCTCTTTTACCTTGTTGATTCCCTTTATGTATTTAAAAGTTTCTATCATATCCCCTCTGTCTCGTCTTTCTTCCAAGCTATACATGTTAAGGTCCTTTAATCTTTCCTGGTAAGTTTTATCCTGCAATCCATGTACCAGTTTAGTAGCTCTTCTCTGAACTCTCTCCAAAGTATCAATATCCTTCTGGAGATATGGTCTCCAGTACTGAGCACAATACTCCAAATGAGGTCTCACTAGTGCTCTGTAGAGCGGCATGAGCACCTCCCTCTTTCTACTGGTAATTCCTCTTGCTATACACCCAAGCATCCTGCTAGCATTTCCTGCTGCTCTGTGACATTGTCTGCCTACCTTTAAGTCTTCTGAAATAATGATCCCTAAATCCCTTTCCTCAGATACTGAGGTTAGGACTGTATCACTGATTTTATATTCTGCTCTTGGGTTTTTTACGTCCCAGGTGCATTATCTTGCACTTATCAACATTAAATTTTAGTTGCCATATTTTTGACCATTTCTCTAGTTTTCCTAAGTCCTTTTCCATTTGGTGTATTCCTCCAGGAACATCAACCCTGTTACAAATCTTTGTATCATCAGCAAAAAGACACACCTTACCATTGAGGCCTTCTGCAATTTCGCTGATAAAGATATTAAACAATATGGGTCCCAGAAAAGATCCCTGAGGTACCCCACTGGTAACAAGACCTTGGTCTGAATATACTCCATTGACTACAACCCTCTCTTGTCTGTCCCTCAGCCACTGCCTAATCCATTCAACAATATGGGAGTCCAAGCCCAATGACTGCACTTTATTGATAAGCCTTCTATGTAGGACAGTATCAAAAGCCTTACTAAAGTCTAGATAAGCGATGTCTACTGCACCTCCTCCATCTATTATTTTAGTCACCCAATCAAAAAAATCAATAAGATTAGTTTGACATGATCTCCCTGAAGTAAACCCATGCTGTGTTTCATCTTTCAATCCATGGGATTTTAGATGGTCCACAAACCTCTCCTTAAGTATGGTTTCCATTAATTTCCCCACTATTGATGTCAGGCTTACTGGCCTATAGTTGCCCGATTCCTCCTTACTACCTTTCTTGTGAATGGGCACAACATTTGCTAATTTCCAATCTTCTGGGACGACTCCTGTTGCCAGTGATTGGTTAAATAAATCTGTTAATGGTTTTGCTAGTTCACCGCTGAGCTCTTTTAATAGCTTTGGGTGTATCCCATCAGGCCCCTGTGACTTATTTGTATTAATTTTAGACAGTTGACTTAGAAACTCTTCCTCTGTAAAGACACATGCGTCAAAAGATTTGTCAGTCTTCTTTCCTAACTGAGGTCCTTCTCCTTTATTTTCATAAAAAACTGTAAAAACTGAACAGAAGTATTTATTGAGGCAGTCAGCTAGTTCTTTATCTTCTTCCATATACCTTCCTTCTTTAGTTTTTAATTTGGTAATTCCTTGTTTTAGTTTCCTTTTTTCATTTATGTATCTGAAGAATGCCTTATCGCCTTTTTTCCCTGACTGAGCTAATTTCTCTTCTGCCTGTGCTTTAGAAGCTCTTATAACTTGTTTGGCCTCTCTCTGCCTAATCTTATAAATTTGTCTGTCATCCTCATTTTTTTTTTTTTTATAATTCCTAAATGCTATCTTTTGGTTTTTAATGATTTTGGCCACTTCTGCTGAGTACCACAGTGGTCTCTTCCTTTTTTTGCTTTTACTGACAAGCCTAATGCAATTTTCTGTTGCCTTCAATAGTGCCACTTTTAAGTAGTCCCATTTCTCCTGGACTCCAATGAAACTGTTCCAGTCTGATAGGGACTCATGTACCACTAATCTAATTTTAGAAAAGTGAATTTTTCTAAAATCTAAAACTTTTGTTTTTGTGTGGTGTGACTCAGTCACTGTACTTATAGTAAACCACACTGACTGGTGATCACTAGATCCCAAGCTTTCCCCTACAGTAATATCAGATACTAAATTCCCATTTGTGAATACTAAATCTAAAATGGCCTCCTTCCGGGTTGGCTCCTCCACTACTTGCCGTAGAGATAATCCCAGTAGGGAATTTAGAATATCTGTACTCCTGGCAGAACTAGCTATTTTGGTTTTCCAGTTTACATCTGGAAGATTGAAGTCTCCCATAATGATAACTTCCCCCTTCAATGTCATTTTAGCTATTTCCTCAACTAGTAGATCATCTAATTCTTTGACTTGGCTAGGTGGTCTATATATCACACCTACACGAGTTACCTGATGATTATCAAGCTGCAAGGTAACCCAAACTGACTCCAAATTGTTCTCGCTAACTTGTATCAAATTAGATTTTATGCTATCTTTCACATACAGGGCCACCCCTCCCCCCTTCTTGCCTACTCTGTCTTTCCTATATAGAGAGAACCCTGGTATTGATGTATCCCAGTCATTACTCTCCTTGAACCACGTCTCAGTAACAGCCACTACATCTATATTCTCAGATGCCATTATAGCCTCAAGTTCATTGATCTTATTCCCTAGACTGCGAGCATTTGTAGACAAGACTCTGAGCTTGTCATTTCTTAACCTTTGTGCTACTGGCCTCTTCTGGCATTGTTCCGGGGGGCAGTCGGACTGCTGGATTATCTCTCTTTTGCCCCCCTTTCCTAGTTTAAATGCTTCTTAGCAAATACTTGGAACTGTTCACCGAGGACATTCGTTCCCTTGAGAGAAAGATGCAAACCATCTTTCTTGTACAGTTCTTTTCCATTCCAACAAGAGCTAACATGAGACACAAAGCCAAACCCTTGGTTCAGACACCATTCACCAAGCCATACATTGAATTCCTTAATGCGCATCTTCCTGTCATGCTGAAGGTTCTGCACAGGCAAAACTGCAGAGAATGAAACAGTTGATGCAACCTCCCGTATATCCTTTCCAAGTGTGTGAAAAGCTTCCTTCACCTTTGAAACCTCATTGCATGCCAGATCGTTTGTCCCAAGATGGAGAATAACATCCACTTCCCTTTCCTGCTTTGCTTGCTTAAAGGGGTTATCCCATCATAATGATCACTGTTAAATCTGTTAATGATTTGACAGTGATCATTTTTCTAAATGTACTTTATTAACAAATCCCCACCGATTAGGATAAAATTCATACCCACTTACCTGATTGTTGTGACTCGGTCTCCCCTGGTTACGACCACTGCTCTTCTCCAAAAGCCGGAAGGTCGCGCTTGCCCAGAAGACTCCTTCTTTTCTCCCGGCCGGTCCGCTCGCTGTTCTGAATGCGCACGCTGCCGCGCATGCGCGACGGTGACTTCTTCCCGGCCAGAATAGTACAGAGCTGCGAACGCGCACGCCGGCTCTGTAGGAATAAGTCACCATTGCGCATGCGCGGCGGCGTGCGCATTCAGTCCAGCGCGCAGCATGGCCGGGAGAAGACTTCAATCAAGATGAAGCCTGCCCCCAGCCAGAATCCAGGAAGTGAACGCGCGGTGGCAGCAGGTAAGTATAAAAACGCTAAGTGGGATAACCCCTTTAACAATATTTAGGATCCGTCGTCTATCCCTGCTAGCGGTAGCACCAGGGAGACATCTCACAGCACCATTCTCCTCAAACTTCACACCTCTTATGATGGAATCGCCCACCAACAGCTGCTTACTATCAATCCTCACCTTCTCCTTTTTGTCTTTGGCTGCAGTCTTGCATACTTTAGGCTTGGGAGATGATTGTTTCTCACCCACTGTGCTTGAGCCATCCTCCATGTTGCTCTTGCACTCTGAAAGTGCTGCAAATGAATTATGGAGAGCCACAGACTGTGGGACATGCCTTCTATCCACAACTCTCAGTCTACCAGAACCTACAGTAACCCATCTTCCATTTCTAGGGGGCCTCTGTGGCAGTGGCATTGCAATGTTCTCAGCCTGAGTTTGTTTAGTAGTTAATTTAAAAATCTCATATTTCAAAAAGGTAATTTCCTGCTGCATTATGGAGAGCTGTCTACAGATCAGACAGTATCCAAACCTCTGAAGAGTGGAACCTGAAATAAAAGTATAACAATTCCTGCACAGAACCAGGTCTGCCATTGTAAAGAGGGGAAAGATTTTAAACAAACAAATCTTACTTGTTTAGATTGTATCCACCTCCAGATTACCTCCTGAGTATCTCCTGAATATCTCCAATGCACTTAGACCAGCAGCACTTGAATTAGCAGCAAGCAGAGGAGAGAGGTCCCAGAACAGAGAATCTGGCTTCATGTCAGCAGAGAATCAGTCTTCATGTCATAGCAGAGAATCATGCTTTACGTCACTCAACACTGGAACAGTCCATTGTCAGATATTTAGGCCCAGGCATCCAGGCAGAGGAGAGAGGTCCCGTAACAGAGAATCTGGCTTCATGTCAGCAGAGAATCAGTCTTCATGTCATAGCAGAGAATCAGGCTTCACGTCACCCAACATTGGAACAGTCCATTGTCATATATTTAGGCCCCGGCACCCAGACAGAGGAGAGGTTCATTCAACTTTGGGTTGCCCCGCAATATAATGGTAAAATGAAAATAAAAATAGGAATGAATGAGGAAGTGCCCTGGAGTACAATAATATATGGTTAAGGGGAGGTAGTTAATGTCTAATCTGCACAAGGGATGGACAGGTCCTGTGGGATCCATGCCTGGTTCATTTTTATGAACGTCAGCTTGTACACATTGGCTGTAGACAGGCGTTTGTCTGTAATGGCGCCCCCTGCCGTGCTGAATACACGTTCAGACAAAACGCTGGCCGCCGGGCAGGCCAGCACCTCCAAGGCATAAAAGGCTAGCTATGGCCACGTGGACAATTTAGAGACCCAGAAGTTGAATGGGGCCGAACCATCAGTCAGTACGTGGAGGGGTGTGCACACGTACTGTTCCACCATGTTAGTGAAATGTTGCCTCCTGCTAACACGTTGCGTATCAGGTGGTGGTGCAGTTAGCTGTGGCGTGTTGACAAAACTTTTCCACATCTCTGCCATGCTAACCCTGCCCTCAGAGGAGCTGGCCGTGACACAGCTGCCTTGGCGACCTCTTGCTCCTCCTCTGCCTTCTCCTTGAGCTTCCACTTGGTCCCCTGTGACATTTGGGAATGCTCTCAGTAGCGCGTCTACCAACGTGCGCTTGTACTCGTGCATCTTCCTATCACGCTCCAGTGCAGGAAGTAAGGTGGGCACATTGTCTTTGTACCGTGGATCCAGCAGGGTGGCAACCCAGTAGTCCGCACACGTTAAAATGTGGGCAACTCTGCTGTCGTTGCGCAGGCACTGCAGCATGTAGTCGCTCATGTGTGCCAGGCTGCCCAGAGGTAAGGACAAGCTGTCCTCTGTGGGAGGCGTATCGTCATCGTCCTGTGTTTCCCCCCAGCCACGCACCAGTGATGGGCCCGAGCTGCGTTGGGTGCCACCCCGCTGTGACCATGCTTCATCCTCATCCTCCTCCACCTCCTCCTCATCTTCGTCCTCCTCGTCCTCCAGTAGTGGGCCCTGGCTGGCCACATTTGTACCTGGCCTCTGCTGTTGCAAAAAAACTCCCTCTGAGTCACTTCGAAGAGACTGGCCTGAAAGTGCTAAAAATGACCCCTCTTCCTCCTCCTCCTCCTCCTCCTGGGCCACCTCCTCTTCCATCATCGCCCTAAGTGTTTTCTCAAGGAGACATAGAAGTGGTATTGTAACGCTGATAACGGTGTCATCGCCACTGGCCATGTTGGTGGAGTACTCAAAACAGCGCAACAGGGCACACAGGTCTCGCATGGAGGCCCAGTCATTGGTGGTGAAGTGGTGCTGTTCCGCAGTGCGACTGACCCGTGCGTGCTGCAGCTGAAACTCCACTATGGCCTGCTGCTGCTCGCACAGTCTGTCCAGCATGTGCAAGGTGGAGTTCCACCTGGTGGGCACGTCGCATATGAGGCGGTGAGCGGGAAGGCCGAAGTTATGCTGTAGTGCAGACAGGCGAGCAGCGGCAGGATGTGAACGCCGGAAGCGCGAACAGGCGGCCCGCACTTTATGCAGCAGCTCTGACATGTTGGGGTAGTTGTGAATGAACTTCTGCACCACCAAATTCAGCACATGCGCCAGGCAAGGGATGTGCGTCAAACCGGCTATTCCCAGAGCTGCGATGAGATTTCGCCCATTATCGCACACCACCAGGCCGGGCTTGAGGCTCACCGGCAGCAACCACTCGTCGGTCTGTTGTTCTATACCCCGCCACAACTCCTGTGCGGTGTGGGGCCTGTCCCCCAAACATATGAGTTTCAGAATGGCCTGCTGACGTTTACCCCAGGCTGTGCTGAAGTTGGTGGTGAAGGTGTGTGGCTGAATAGATGAGCAGGTGGAAGAAGAGGAGGAGGAAGCTGAGTAGGAGGAGGTGGCAACAGGAGGCAAAGAATGTTACCCTGCGATCCTTGGCGGCGGAAGGACATGCGCCAAACAGCTCTCCGCCTTGGGCCCAGCCGCCACTACATTTACCCAGTGTGCAGTTACCCTGGGTTCACACCTGAGCGTTTTACAGCGCATTCCTACGCGCTGTAAAACGCTCAACAAGGAGAAACCAATGATTCCCTATGGGGACGGTTCACACCTGGGCGTTTTACAGCGCGTACGATCGCGCTGTAAAACGCCCTACGCTCCAAAAAGTACATGAGCTTCTTTGGGGCTTTTTGTCGCGCGTTCCCGTACATAGACATTCGGGAACGCGCGACAATGGGCGTTCGCTTGTCTCTGTATGCGTGATTGCAAGCGCCGGTACAATCGCGCATACAGAGCGCTCCTTTCAGAACGCTCAGGTGTGAACCAAGGGTTAGGGAGCTATAGCGTCCCTGGCTGTGCTTACTGGTCCACGTATCTGTGGTTAGGTGGACCTTGCCACAGATGGCGTTGCGCAGTGCACACTTGATTTTATCGGATACTTGGTTGTGCAGGGAAGGCACGGCTCTCTTGGAGAAGTAGTGACGGCTGGGAACAACATACTGTGGGACAGCAAGTGACATGAGCTGTTTGAAGCTGTCTGTGTCCACCAGCCTAAATGACAGCATTTCATAGGCCAGTAGAAATGCTGGCATTCAGGGCCAGGGATCGAGGGTGGCTGGGTGGGAATTTACGCTTTCTCTCAAATGTTTGTGAGATGGAGAGCTGAACGCTGCCGTGTGACATGGTTGAGATGCTTGGTGACGCAGGTGGTGGTGTTGGTGGTACATCCCATGTTTGCTGGGTGGCAGGTGCCAACGTTCCTCCAGAGGCGGAGGAAGAGGCCGAGGCAGCGGCAGCAGCAGAAGAGGCCAAGGCGGCAGCAGCAGAAGAGGTAGCAGGGGGAACCTGAGTGACTTCCTTGTTTTTAAGGTGTTTACTCCACTGCAGTTCATGCTTTGCATGCAGGTGCCTGGTCATGCAGGTTGTGCTAAGGTTCAGAACGTTAATGCCTCGCTTCAGGCTCTGATGGCACAGCGTGCAAACCACTCGGGTCTTGTCGTCAGCACATTGTTTGAAGAAGTGCCATGCCAGGGAACTCCTTGAAGCTGCCTTTGGGGTGCTCGGTCCCAGATGGCGGCGGTCAGTAGCAGGCGGAGTCTCTTGGCGGCGGGTGTTCTGCTTTTGCCCACTGCTCCCTCTTTTGCTACGCTGTTGGCTCGGTCTCACCACTGCCTCTTCCTCCGAACTGTGAAAGTCAGTGGCACGACCTTCATTCCATGTGGGGTCTAGGACCTCATCGTCCCCTGCATCGTCTTCCACCCAGTCTTGATCCCTGACCTCCTGTTCAGTCTGCACACTGCAGAAAGACGCAGCAGTTGGCACCTGTGTTTCGTCATCATCAGAGACATGCTGAGGTGGTATTCCCATGTCCTCATCATCAGGAAACATAAGTGGTTGTGCGTCAGTGCATTCTATGTCTTTCACCGCTGGGGAAGGGCTGGGTGGATGCCCTTGGGAAACCCTGCCAGCGGAGTCTTCAAACAGCATAAGAGACTGCTGCATAACTTGCGGCTCAGACAGTTTCCCTGGTATGCATGGGGGTGATGTGACAGACTGATGGGCTTGGTTTTCAGGCGCCATCTGTGCGCTTTCTGCAGAAGACTGGGTGGGAGATAATGTGAACGTGCTGGATCCACTGTCGGCCACCCAATTGACTAATGCCTGTACCTGCTCAGGCCTTACCATCCTTAGAACGGCATTGGGCCCCACCAAATATCGCTGTAAATTATGGCGGCTACTGGGACCTGAGGTAGTTGGTACACTAGGACGTGTGGCTGTGGCAGAACGGCCACGTCCTCTCCCAGCACCAGAGGGTCCACTAACACCACCACGACCATGTCCGCGTCCGCGTCCTTTACTAGATGTTTTCCTCATTGTTATCGTTCACCACAACAACAAAAATATTATTTGGCCCAATGTATTGAATTCAAATTCAGGCCTTTTTTTAAAGACAACTAACACTATCTGGCTATCTATTTAGGTACCGTATTACACTAATACAGGCACAGCAGTAACCACAGATTTAGCTGACTATAAATTTGAGGCCTAATATTTAGGCGCTGGGTGACAGGTATACGTTTACGGACAGAATTAGACTTGGAAATGCACAGTAGCGTGTGTGTGAAGTTATTGAGAATGACCCTATCAGCACCTTGAATCTAATATACCCTTTTAGGGATAAATTTAAAGTCGGCCTGATACAGCAGAAACCACTAATTTAGAGAATTGCTAAATTGGGAATTGTATTTCAACCCAGAACAAAAACTGTGCTTTGACGGACACTAAATAACTTGCCCAGCCACAGCAGTAACGACAGATTTAGCTGACTATAAATTTGAGGCCTATTATTTAGGCGCTGGGTGACAGGTATACGTTTACACACAGAATTAGACTTGGAAATGCACAGTAGCGTGTGTGTGAAGTTATTGAGAATGACCCTATCAGCACCTTCAATCTAATATACCCTTTTATGGATATATTTAAAGTAGCCCTAATACAGCAGGAAACCACTGATTTAGGGAATTGCTAAGTTGGGAATTGTATTTCAACCCTGAACAAAAATATATCCTTTGCCAGACAGCAGACAGTATTACAATTGGCTAGCCACAGCTGAAACACCAGATTTAGGGTACTGCTATTTTGGCAATTGTATTTCACCCCTCAATAAAATAGCAAGCACAGCCAAGCCCCTGATGTAGTATATGGCCAAAAAATAACCACACTATTGATGGTTAAATGTACCTGGTGGCAGCTTGTGCTGGCGCACCACAAGACACAAAATGGCCGCCGATCACCCCAGAAAAAAGTGACTGAAAAACGCTCAGGGCAGCCTAAAAACAGTGAGCAATTGAATAGCAGCAGTTCAATCATCCACAGCTGCAGATCGATCACTGAATGAAGTCTTTTGGAGGAGTTAATCACTGCCTAATCTCGCCCTAACGTCGCAGCTGCAACCTCTCCCTACGCTAATCAGAGCAGAGTGACGGGCGGCGCTACGTGACTCCAGCTTAAATAGAGGCTGGGTCACATGCTGCACTGGCCAATCACAGCCATGCCAATAGTAGGCATGGCTGTGACGGCCTCTTGGGGCAAGTAGTATGACGCTTGTTTATTGGCTGCTTTGCAGCCTTTCAAAAAGCGTCAAGAAAGAGATGAACACCGAACCCAAACCCGGACTTTTACGAAAATGTTCGGGTTCGGGTCCGTGTCACGGACACCCCAAAATTCGGTACGAACCCGAACTATACAGTTCGGGTTCGCTCATCCCTATCCATGTACAAAACAAAAGATATCACAAAGTTACCAGCTAATATGGAACTAAAACACTAGGAGTGAGGCTCCTGCTGGCAAGAGCTTACAATCTATTAGGAAGTGCGGGTGACACAAAAATGTGTGAATGCGTCATCTCCAGACTGACTCTTACAACTCTTTTCAATGTTATGTATTCATCAGTGTCACTTATCATCTCTGCTTTCAGGAAACTCTCGTCTATATTGTGCGTGTTTCATGCAGTTCTCGCCCCATAGAAGTGAATGGGGCTTGCAATAAAAATGGATGGCATCTGGATACGCATACATATCTAATCCTATAATTTGTGATACTGTCTGCTGAGCTATGTATCTAATCCTATCCTGTGTGATACTGTCTGCTGAGATGTGTATCTAATCCTATCCTGTGTGATACTGTCTGCTGAGCTGTGTATCTAATCTTATCATGTGTGATACTGTCTACTGAGCTGTGTATCTAATCCTATCCTGTGTGATACTGTCTGCTGAGCTGTGTATCTAATCCTATCCTGTGTGATACTGTCTACTGAGCTGTGTATTTAATCCTATCCTGTGTGATACTGTCTGCTGAGCTGTATATCTAATCCTATCCTGCGTGATACTGTCTGCTGAGCTGTGTATCTAATCCTATCCTGTGTGATACTGTCTGCTGAGCTGTGTATCTAATCCTATCCTGTGTGATACTGTCTGCTGAGCTGTGTATCTAATCCTATGCTGTGTGATACTGTCTGCTGAGCTATGTATCTAATCCTATCCTGTGTGATACTGTCTGCTGAGATGTGTATCTAATCCTATCCTGTGTGATACTGTCTGCTGAGCTGTGTATCTAATCTTATCATGTGTGATACTGTCTACTGAGCTGTGTATCTAATCCTATCCTGTGTGATACTGTCTGCTGAGCTGTGTATCTAATCCTATCCTGTGTGATACTGACTGCTGAGCTGTGTATCTAATCCTATCATGTGTGATACTTTCTGCTGAGCTGTGTATCTAATCCTATCCTGTGTGATACTGTCTGCTGAGCTGTGTATCTAATCCTATCCTTTGTGATACTGTCTGCTGAGCTGTGTATCTAATCCTATCCTGTGTGATACTGTCTGCTGAGCTGTGTATCTAATCCTATCCTGTGTGATACTGCCTGCTGAGCTCTGCATCTAATCCTATCATGTGTGATACTGTCTGCTGAGCTGTGTATCTAATCCTATCATGTGTGATACTGTCTGCTGAGCTGTGTATCTAATCCTATCCTGTGTGATACTGTCTGCTGAGCTGTGTATCTAATCCTATCATGTGTGATACTGACTGCTGAGCGGTGTATCTAATCCTATCCTGTGTGATACTGTCTGCTGAGCTGTGTATCTAATCCTATCATGTGTGATACTGTCTGCTGAGCTGTGTATCTAATCCTATCCTGTGTGATACTGTCTGCTGAGCTGTGTATCTAATCCTATCCTGTGTGATACTGTCTGCTGAGCTGTGTATCTAATCCTATCATGTGTGATACTGTCTGCTGAGCTGTGTATCTAATCCTATCCTGTGTGATACTGTCTGCTGAGCTGTGTATCTAATCCTATCCTGTGTGATACTGTCTGCTGAGCTGTGTATCTAATCCTATCCTGTGTGATACTGTCTGCTGAGCTGTGTATCTAATTCCCCCTTTTTTCTGTCTCTTTCATTCTTACAATTCCCTCCGGAGAGGAAGGCTTTATGTTAAGGAACAGATCTGAGCAGGAGGTCAGATGGAGGGAGAGAGAAGAAGGTCCTTGCTGGGTGCAGAGGTTTGAGGTTGTTTTCGGCAGTGCAGGAAAATAGGGTTGATAGATGTGGAAATCAGAAACATTGTTTGCAGTGAATATTTCATTAGTTACAATTCTGGTATAAGTTGATTTTGTGCACTTTTGGTGGAAGTTTGCATTTTGGATGAAGACCAATGTCTCAGAAGAAGCAAAGCCTTCCATTTACACTTCTAGGTGTGCACAATAGAGGAGCGGCTGGATTTCCCTTAATCGGGGACTAATCAAAGAACAGCTGAATACAAGGGTGAATAGTCAGAGCCAACAAGCGGGTAATAAAGACGCAGGGAATGGAGACTGGAACGTTGACATAGGCAGTAAATATGAGGCCTGGACACTTAGATGATAGGAAAGTTGTGAGAAGCTGAATGCTGACATCCCAGGGCTAAACACAGCCAATTGTCAGCCAAAGCCAGTGTGTATAATGGTGTGTTAATTGGCAGAAGAAATGCTATTATGGCCAATCTATGACTATCTGTGGTCATCGGGTAGTTTAGTTTGCAATCCAACATACTGATCTCTACACTAACGAGGGTGATGTTTGGCTATGATGGCCAACTAAAGTGTAGGCTTCAATACACCCTGAGCATTTCTTATTCTGCTTTTGTGTGTCATCATCATCCATGATCCTCAGGTCATTGAGTAGATAAACCACATCTTCTCTGTCACTTATGACTATGTACATTTTTTAATTTTTAAATAAACTGAAGAAGGAATGTTGGAAGATTTATTAAGAAAACACGACATAATATATGGACACACTAGATACCATTTCTTGGTAAAATAATATCACTAAATATGTAGTAAAATCATTAGGAAATCTATAAAACCTGACTTTAAGAAAATATCACTTGTTTGATACATATACATAGTAAAGCTAAAGATGCTGAAATGTCTATTAGTCCTGTAATGAAGAATATAAACTGCAACCAGAGATACTTTTTTATTTTTAAACTACATAAAAAAATTCACTTAATTTTCACTTTCAAATGTTGCCATCAACTGTTTATCCACAATCTTATTCTGTTGCAGCTTGTTTGATCAATAGTCTGACAGATTAATACACAACAGTTTTAAACAAGAGAGCATATAAACAGAAAATCAATTAAAAAAAATTGCATATTTTCTAAATTTTTGTATCTCTTCAATGGTTTTAATTTGTTTGTCTTCCACATACTTCTCTGCATTTTTTGTAATAAAATATATTCAGAATTAGACATCAAAATGTAATTTGAACTTGGCAGTAAAATAAATTGTAAGAAACAATTATCTGGTTTTCTTTCCATACTGTCAATGACTAAAGAGATTTAACAGGTGGAAACAATGGGTTAAATTAAGTGGTCTGTTGCCTTATATTTCTTAACCAATTAAAAGAAAAGACAATAAAAAGGTCGCGTTTAAGCTCTCGGTTGCTGAAAATGAAAGAAATAGAGTGTAGACTTGGGTAGGCAGTAATGAAAATATAACATACTAAAGTAAATATTGGATTCTCAAATTTCATCGTAAGAATTACCAAGACGAAAGATGCAAAATACAAGGCATAAAACAATAAGAATGAGATCATGTTCCAAATGACACAGAGGTGGATATCTCGTTGAGCGATGCTGAAGCCGGAATCTCTGCTGTTCATATTCGTGGTGTGTCTCAGGAGTGACACAATGATAAGATAAACGGAGACACAAAATACCATGAATGGTATGATGGATCCGGCAAAAATAATGATGAACAGACGGACAATATTTACTTTCTCTACCTGGTTTCCATCGTTGGTGCCATTAACAACGTGTATACAAGTTACAGACCAACTATAAGGCAAACTGAAAAGGAAGGAGATGACCAATGAGATGAGAAGCAGCCAAGTGACCATCTTGGAGATGTTCATCTTGAGTCTCATAAAGAGTCTGTTGCTGTAGTTTGAGATTTTCACACAGTAGAAGACACAAAGCACCGAGCCCCACCAAAAACTGCAGAAGATCACGCATACTATAAAAGTCCCTAAATATTCATCAATTTGGAACACAGACCAACCAAACATTAAAAAACAAATATGTTTCATATGTATACTTAGAAGTATGAACCTCACCAGTCCCAAACCAGTAATAAGAACATTGATGGTTTCAAGAGTTCGAAATTTTATGCACTTAACCGCCTCCGGACCGCCTAACGCAGATGTGCGGTCCGGAGGCGGCAGCCCTGCGCACAACGACGCATATACGCGTCATCTCGCGAGGGCTGGGATTTCCTGTGAACGCGCGCACACAGGCGCGCGCGCTCACAGGAACGGAAGGTAAGCGAGTGGATCTCCAGCCGGCCAGCGGCGATCGCTCGCTGGCAGACTGGAGATCTGATTTTTTTAACCCCTAACAGGTATATTAGACGCTGTTTTGATAACAGCGTCTAATATACCTGCTACCTGGTCCTCTGGTGGTCCCTTTTGTTAGGATCGACCACCAGAGGACACAGGTAGGTCAGTAAAGTCGCACCAAACACCACACTACACTACACCCCCCCCCCGTCACTTATTAACCCCTTATTAACCCCTTATGAACCCCTGATAACCCATGATCACCCCATATAAACTCCCTGATCACCCCCCTGTCATTGATCACCCCCCTGTCATTGATCACCCCCCTGTCAGGCTCCGTTCAGACGTCCGTATGATTTTTACGGATCCACGGATACATGGATCGGATCCGCAAAACACATGCGGACGTCTGAATGGAACCTTACAGGGGGGTGATCAATGACAGGCGGGTGATCACCCATATACATTCCCTGATCACCCCCTGTCATTGATCACCCCCCTGTCATTGATCACCCCCCTGTAAGGCTCCATTCAGACGTCCGCATGTGTTTTGCGGATCCGATCCATGTATCCATGGATCCGTAAAAATCATACGGACGTCTGAATGGAGCCTTACAGGGGGGTGATCAATGACAGGGGGGTGATCACCCATATACACTCCCTGATCACCCCCTGTCATTGATCACCCCCTGTAAGGCTCCATTCAGACATCCGTATGATTTTTACGGATACATGGATACATGGATTGGATCCGCAAAACACATGCGGACGTCTGAATGGAGCCTTACAGGGGGGTGATCAATGACAGGGGGGTGATCACCCATATAGACTCCCTGATCACCGCCCTGTCATTGATCACCCCCCCTGTAAGGCTCCATTCAGACGCCCGATTGTTTTTTGCGGATCTGATCCATGTATCCATGGATCCGTAAAAATCATACGGACGTCTGAATGGAGCCTTACAGGGAGGGCGATCAATGACAGGGGGGTGATCACCCTGATCACCCCCTGTCATTGATCACCCCCCTGTAAGGCTCCATTCAGACGTCCGCATGTGTTTTGCGGATCCGATCCATGTATCCATGGATCCGTAAAAATCTTACTAACGTCTGAATGGAGCCTTACAGGGGGGTGATCAATGACAGGGGGGTGATCACCCATATACACTCCCTGATCACCCCCTGTCATTGATCACCCTCCTGTAAGGCTCCATTCAGACGTCCGTATGATTTTTGTGGATCCGATCCATGTATCCATGGATCCGTAAAAATCATACGGACGTCTGAATGGAGCCTTACCAGGGGGGTGATCAATGACAGGGGGGTGATCAGGGAGTCTATATGGGTGATCACCCCCCTGTCATTGATCACCCCCCTGTCATTGATCACCCCCCTGTCATTGATCACCCCCCCTGTAAGGCTCCATTCAGAATTTTTTTTGGCCCAAGTTAGCGGAAATTTTTTGTTTGTTTTTGTTTTTTCTTACAAAGTCTCATATTCCACTAACTTGTGTCAAAAAATAAAATCTCACATGAACTCACCATACCCCTCACGGAATCCAAATGCGTAAACATTTTTAGACATTTATATTCCAGACTTCTTCTCACGCTTTAGGGCCCCTAAAAAGCCAGGGCAGTATAAATACCCCACATGTGACCCCATTTCGGAAAGAAGACACCCCAAGGTATTCCGTGAGGGGCATATTGAGTCCATGAAAGATTTACATTTTTGTCCTAAGTTAGCGGAAAGTGAGACTTTGTGAGAAAAAAACAAAAAAAAAATTCCGCTAACTTATGCAAAAAAAATAAAATTTCTATGAACTCGCCATGCCCCTCATTGAATACCTTGGGGTGTCTTCTTTCCAAAGTGGGGTCACATGTGGGGTATTTATACTGCCCTGGCTTTTTAGGGGCCCGAAAGTGTGAGAAGAAGTCTGGGATCCAAATGTCTAAAAATGCCCTCCTAAAAGGAATTTGGGCACCTTTGCGCATCTAGGCTGCAAAAAAGTGTCACACATCTGGTATCGCTGTACTCAGGAGAAGTTGGGCAATGTGTTTTGGGGTGTCATTTTACATATACCCATGCTGGGTGAGAAAAATATCTTGGTCAAATGCCAACTTTGTATAAAAAAATGGGAAAAGTTATCTTTTGCCAAGATATTTCTCTCACCCAGCATGGTTATATGTAAAATGACACCCCAAAACACATTCCCCAACTTCTCCTGAGTACGGCGATACCACATGTGTGACACTTTTTTGCAGCCAAGGTGGGCAAAATGCCCTAAAATCCCCTAAAATGCCAGGGCAGTATAAATACCCCACATGTGACCCCATTTTGGAAAGAAGATACCCCAAGGTATTCCTTTTTTGGCGCAAGTTAGCGGAAATTGATTTTTTTTTTTTTTCCCACAAAGTCTCCCTTTCCACTAACGGACTCACTATGCCCCTCAGTGATTACCTTGGGGTGTGTTCTTTCCGCAATGGGGTCATTTGTGGGGTGCATTTTGGGCGGGGCTAAATTGTGAGCAACCCCGTAAAGCCTAAAGGTACTTGTTGGACTTTTGGCCCCTTTATGCACCTAGGCTGCAAAAAAGTGTCACACAGGTGGTATCGCCGTATCAGGAGAAGTAGGCAAATGTGTTTTGGGGTGTATTTTTACATATACCCATGCTGGGTGAGAGAAATATCTCTGTAAATTGACAACTTTGTATAAAAAAAATTAAAAAGTCTTTTACAGAGATATTTCTCTCACCCAGCATGGGTATATGTAAAAATACACCCCAAAACACATTGCCCTACTTCTCCTGAGTACGGCGATACCACATGTGTGACACTTTTTTGCAGTCTAGGTGCGCAAAGGGGCCCAAATTCCAATGAGTATCTTTACGATTTCACTGGGCATTTTTTACACATTTGGATTCCAAACTACTTCTCACACTTTAGGTCCCCTAAAATGCCAGGGCAGTGTAAATACCCCACAAGTGTACATCATAGACTTTTTCCAGGGTGCGGGGGCTCACAGAGAGGGCTCTGAGTGCCGCCTCTGGCACCTGTGCCATAGTTTCACCACCACTGGTCTAGACCATCAGGGATGCTGACGTTTACCTTCTTTTTCCTAGATAGACCACTAGTGAAATTGACATTAGCTGTTTTATATCTCTACACAAACAAGGATACTGATGTTAACTTTTTGATAACACTTCATACAGAAATTAGGCTAATATGGTACATTTTTTGGGTGCTGTAGAGTACCTCAATTAGATAATACAAAGTCTACTCCCTAACTAGAAGTAACACTGCCTGGAACACACATATACATTATTATTTGTATTCATTAGTAGTGGTAGTAGTATAATTATGATTTTATATATGTTAAATGCCATTAGTGGTGAGGTAAAGATCCAGAACATTTCTGTACAGATGTCTTTTAGCAAATATTTGCATATTCCACCAATGTTCCTATTTTTTGATGTGTCAAGTGTAACATATCCAAATGAAACTATTTTTGTGATTTGTAGCTGAGTATACAAATAGCATGCAAACTAACCCCTGTCTAGTACACCCTGGTGTCAGAGGAAGCCATGATAGATACAGTCTAACTCCTCTGTGATTCACATGGGAGGTCTGGTGTTGGCTGCTTACAGAGAATCCTAGATTTCAGACAATCAGAACACAATCCTTGAACACAAGATGTTTTCAGAAAAAATAGCTCTTCTGTCTATTTCTACCCTTATAGTCATCATTGGGTTTTTGCTAAATGGATTTATTGTTACGGTGAACTTGTTTAACCACTTCAGCCCCGCTAGCTAAAACCCCCTTCATGACCAGGCCACTTTTTACACTTCGGCACTACACTACTTTCACCGTTTATCGCTCGGTCATGCAACTTACCACCCAAATGAATTTTACCTCCTTTTCTTCTCACTAATAGAGCTTTCATTTGGTGGTATTTCATTGCTGCTGACATTTTTACTTTTTTTGTTATTAATCGAAATTTTAAGATTTTTTTGCAAAAAAAATGACATTTTTCACTTTCAGCTGTAAAATTTTGCAAAAAAAAGACATCCATATATAAATTTTTCGCTAAATTTATTGTTCTACATGTCTTTGATAAAAAAAAAAATGTTTGGGCAAAAAAAAATGGTTTGGGTAAAAGTTCTAGCGTTTACAAACTATGGTACAAAAATGTGAATTTCCGCTTTTTGAAGCAGCTCTGACTTTCTGAGCACCTGTCATGTTTCCTGAGGTTCTACAATGCCCAAACAGTACAAACACCCCACAAATGACCCCATTTCGGAAAGTAGACACCCTAAGGTATTCGCTGATGGGCATAGTGAGTTCATAGAACTTTTTTTTTTTTTCACAAGTTAGCGGAAAATGATGATTTTATTTTAATTTTTTTTTTCTTACAAAGTCTCATATTCCACTAACTTGCGACAAAAAATAAAAAATTCTAGGAACTCGCCAGGCCCCTCACGGAATACCTTGGGGTGTCTTCTTTCCAAAATGGGGTCACTTGTGGCGTAGTTATACTGCCCTGGCAATTCAGGGGCCCAAATGTGTGAGAAGTACTTTGCAATCAAAATCATTTCCGCTAACTTGTGCCAAAAAAAATCTTCTATGAACTTGCCATGCCCCTCAAAAGTGATCTTTATAGCGCTGCAGCGATTTTATAGTGTTTTTGCAGTGATCAGAAAAAAAAAAGTCTGTCACTGCGGTGGGGAAGACTGAATGCAAGTGTACGCACAAGATCAGGCCTGATCGGGCGAACACTGTGTTTTTTGTAGAGCCTTTAGAACATGTCTTATTCTTGTCCTCAATTGCGGACAAGAAAAGGAATTTTTTATATAGTTCTGGCAATGTGCGGATCCGCAAAATGCGGAAAGCACATTGCCGGTGTCCGTGTTTTGCAGATCCGCGGTGTCCGTGTTTTGCGGATCCGCTGATCCGCAAAACACATGCGGATGTCAGAATGGAGCCTTACAGGGGTGTGATCAATGACAGGGGGGTGATCAATGACAGGGGGGTTAATAAGTGACAGGGGGGCGTGTAGTGTAGTGTGGTGCTTGGTGCTACTTACAGAGCTGCCCGTGTCCTCTGGTGGTCGATCCAAGCAAAAGGGACCGCCAGAGGACCAGGTAGCAGGTATATCAGACGCTGTTAGCAAAACAGCGTCTGATATACCTTTCAAGGGTTAAAAAAAATCACATCTACAGTCTGCCAGCGAATGATCGCCGCTGGCAGGCTGTAGATCAACTAGTTTACCTTCCGATCCTGTGAGCGCGCGTTCACAGGAAATCTCGCGTCTCGTGAGATGACGTGCTGGCGCGTCAAAGAGGAACAGACCGACCGCCCGTAGGATGCATCCCTGCGTTAGGCGGTCAGTAGCTGGTTAAACAGTGGGACGTAAGAAAGATTTCTGGAGTACAAATTGATGAGCAAAGGCAAATTACAATATGGACAATGGCAGTCCAAACTGCCCACCACCTTAAAGGGGTTAAAAAAAATGCAGAAGCGCTCCAGTATCCAAATCTCCAAGTCTTTATTAGCAAATCACTTAAAGGGATTCTATCAGCTAGTACATAAGGCCAAAAAAAGACATTTGTCCATCCAGTTCGGCCTGTCATCCTGCAAGTTGATCCTGAGGAAGGCAAAAAAACCCTGTGAGGTAGAAGCCAATTTTCCTCACTTTAGGGGAATAAAAATTCCTTCCCGACTCCAATCAGGCATCAGAATAAATCCCTGGATCAACGATCTCTCTCTAGTAGCTATAGCCTGTAATATTATTACGCTCCAGAAATACATCCAGGCCCCTCTTGAATTCCTTTATTGTACTCACCATCACCACCTCCTCAGGCGGAGAGCTCCATAGTCTCACTGCTCTTACCGTAAAGAATCCTCTTCTATGTTTGTGTACAAACCTTCTTTCCTCCAGAGGCAGAGGATGTCCCCTCGTCACAGTCACAGTCCTGGGGATAAATAGATGATGGGAGAGATCTCTGTACTGACCCCTGATATATTTATACATAGTAATTAGATCTCCCCTCAGTCGTCTTTTTTCTAAAGTGAATAACCCTAATTTTGATAATCTTTCAGGGTACTGTAGTTGCCCCATTCCAGTTATTACTTTAGTTGCCCTTCTCTGGACCCTCTCTAGCTCTGCTATGTCTGCTTTGTTCACAGGAGCCCAGAACTGTACACAGTACTCCATGTGTGGTCTGACTAATGATTTGTAAAGTGGTAGGACTATGTTCTCATCACGGGCATCTATGCCCCTTTTGATGCAACCCATTATCTTATTGGCCTTGGCAGCAGCTGCCTGACACTGGTTTTTGCAGCTTAGTTTGCTGTTTATTAAAATTCCTAGATCTTTTCCATGTCAGTGTTACCGAGTGTTTTACCATTTAGTATGTACGGGTGACTTGCATTATTCCTTCCCATGTGCATAACTTTACATTTGTCAGTGTTAAACCTCATCTGCCACTTATCTGCCCAAGCCTCCAGTCTATCCAGATCGCTCTGTAGTAGTATACAGTCCTCATCAGTGTTAATTACTTTACACAGTTTAGTGTCATCTGCGAAAATTGATACTTTACTGTGAAAGCCTTCTACAAGATCATTAATAAATATACTGAAGAGAATAGGGCCCAATACTGACCCCTGAGGTACCCCACTAGTGACAGTGACCCAATCTGAGTATTTACCATTAATAACCACCCTCTGTTTTCTATCACTGAGCCAGTTACTTACCCACATACAGATGTTTTCTCCCAGTCCAAGCATTCTCATTTTATATACTAACCTTTTATGCGGTACAGTGTCAAATGCTTTGGAGAAGTCCAGATACACGACATCCATTGATTCGCCGCTGTCAAGTCTAGAACTTACCTCCTCATAGAAACTGATTAAATTTGTTTGACATGACCGATCCCTCACGAAGCCATGCTGATATGGCGTTATTTGCTTATTTCCGTTAAGATGCTCTAACATAGCATCTCTTAGAAAACCTTCAAACAGTTTACCCACAACAGATGTTAAACTTACCGGCCTATAGTTTCCAGGCTCTGTTTTTGGACCCTTTTTGAATATTGGCACCACGTTTGCCATGCGCCAATCCTGTGGGACATTCCCTGTCAATATAGAATCTGCAAATATTAGAAATAAGGGTCTGGCTATGACATTACTTAATTCCCTTAGGATACGGGTGTGTATGCCATCCGGTCCTGGCGATTTGTCTATTTTAATCTTTTTAAGTCGCTGATGTACTTCTTCCTGGGTCAGGCAGGACACTTTTAATGGGGAATTTATTTTTACATTCTGCATGTCATCTGACAGTTTATTTTCCTCAGTGAATACATTGGAGAAAAAACTATTTAACAGCTTTGCTTTCTCCTCGTCGCTCTCTGCGACTCCCCCCTCATTACTCTTTAACGGGCCGACACCTTCAGATTTATACTTTTTAACATTTATATAATTGAAGAACATTTTAGGGTTAGTTTTACTCTCTTTGGCAATTAATCTCTCGGTCTCTAGTTTGGCCGCTTTTATTTGTTTTTTATATGTTCTATTTTTTTCCTTATAGTTTTTCAGTGCTTCCGTGCTACCTTCCTGTTTTAGTGTTTTATATGCTTTCTTTTTGTCATTTATTGCTTTCTTTACAGTTCTGTTTATCCACATTGGTTTCTTTTTGTTCCTTAACCTTTTATTCCCATACGGTATGTACCTCTCACAATGAGATTTTAGGATGCTTTTAAAGATATCCCATTTTGTGGCTGTATTTTTATTTGTGAGGACTTTATCCCATTTAGTTAGGCCTATGGCCTCTCTTAGTTGGCTAAATTTAGCTTTTTTGAAGTTTGGTATTTTTGTTCCTCCCTGTAGAAACGCTCTTTTGAATGATAATTGGAAGGTTATTACTTTGTGGTCACTATTTCCCAGGTGTCCCCCAACCTGCACGTCTGTTGTTCTGTCAGGCCTATTGGTTAATACTAAGTCCAGTATGGCCGTCCCTCTAGTCGGGTCCTGAACCAGTTGGGAGAGGTAATTGTCTTTGGTTATTGCCAAGAATCTGTTTCCTTTATGAGATATACAAGTTTCAGTTTCCCAGTCTATATCTGGGTAGTTGAAGTCCCCCATAATAACCACCTCATTATGATTTGCCGCCTCGTCTATCTCGTTTAGTAGTAGATTTTCTGTGGACTCTGGTATATTAGGTGGTTTATAGTAAACTCCTATTAGTAATTTATTGTTGTTTTTAGCTCCATGTATCTCTACCCACAGTGACTCCACATGTTCATGTCCCTCACTTATATCTTCGCGGAGTGTGGGCTTTAGACAAGACTTTACATAAAGGCAACCCCCTCCCCCTCTCCGGTTTTGACGATCCTTTCTAAACAGGCTGTAACCCTGTACATTAACTGCCCAGTCATAGCTATCATCCAGCCATGTCTCAGTTATTCCCACTATGTCATAGTCCTCCTCACACATCACTAATTCCAGTTCCCCAGTTTTATTAGTCAGGCTTCTGGCATTAGTATACATACATTTGAGAGGTTTATGTATATTTTTTACTCTACACCTTTCCTTCTGAACTGTTCTAGTCCCTCCTTCCATTCCTCCCCCAGTCCCACTACCTTGCCCCCGGTCTCTATCTGCACTATCTTCCCATTCTATAACATAATTACCCTCCCCCCAGTCCCTAGTTTAAACACTCCTCCAACCTTCTAGCCATCTTCTTCCCCAAAACAGCTGCCCCTTCCCCATTGAGGTGCAGCCAGTCCCTACGATAGAGCCTGTAGCCGATAGAGAAATCGGCCCAGTTCTCCAGGAACCCAAACCCCTCCTTCCGACACCAGTTCTTGAGCCACTTGTTAATTTCCCTAATCTCCCGCTGCCTCTCTTGTGTGGCCCGTGGTACAGGTAGTATTTCGGAAAATACTACCTTTGAGGTCCTTGCCCTCAGCTTTTGACCTAAATCCCTGAAATCATTTTTAAGGACTCTCCACCTACCCCTAACTTTGTCATTGGTTACGATATGGACCATGACCGCTGGATCTTCTCCAGCCCCTCCCAGTAATCTGTCAACCCGATCCGCGATGTGTCGAACTCTAGCGCCAGGAAGACAGCACACTGTTCGGCGATCACGGTCTTTGTGACAGATTTCCCTATCTGTTCCCCTAATAATTGAGTCTCCCACTACCAGCACCTGTCTGGCCTGCCCTGCTCTCCTGGTCCCCTGCTTACCGGTGCTGGCATTCCCCTGACTGGCAGAGGAAGTGTCCGGCTGCGGCAGTGCCATCCCTGGACTGACATCCCCCTCATCTGCCAAACGTGCAAACTTGTTGGGGTGTGTCAGATTAGGGCTAGCCTCCCTGGCACTCTTCCCTCTACCCCGCTTTCTAACTGTTACCCAGCTAGCTACCTCACTTTCCTCAGCCTCCTCTCTGTCACCCTCCTCCTCATCTACCCCAAAGAGTGCTTGCTCGGTGAGAAGCAAACTCTTTTGCAAATTGTCAATTAGGGATGAGCGAACTCGAACTGTATAGTTCGGGTTCGTACCGAATTTTGGGGTGTCCGTGACACGGACCCGAACCCGGACATTTTCGTAAAAGTCCGGGTTCGGTGTTCGTTGCTTTCTTGGCGCTTTTGTGACGCTTTCTTGGCGCTTTTTGAAAGGCTGCAAAGCAGCCAATCAACAAGCGTCATACTACTTGCCCCAAGAGGCCATCACAGCCATGCCTACTATTGGCATGGCTGTGATTGGCCAGAGCACCATGTGACCCAGCCTCTATTTAAGCTGGAGTCACATAGCGCCGCCCGTCACTCTGCTCTGATTAGCGTAGGGAGAGGTTGCTGCTGCGACCAAGTGCATTTAACCCTCAATGGTGTGGTTGTTTTTTGGCTAAAGCCTACATCAGGGCGAAGCTGTCACACCAAGTGCATTTAACCAGCAATAGTCTGTTTATTTTTTGGCCATATACTACATCAGGGGCAAGCTGCGCCTGTCACCAAGTGCATTTAACCCTCAATGGTGCGTTTGTTTTTTGGCTAAAGCCTACATCAGGGTGAAGCTATCACACCAAGTGCATTTAACCAGCAATAGTCTGTTAATTTTTTGGCCATATACTAAATCAGGGGCAAGCTGCGCCCGTCACCAAGTGCATTTAACCAGCAATAGTCTGTTCATTTTTTGGCCATATACTACATCAGGGGCAAGCTGCGCCCGTCACCAAGTGCATTTAACCCTCAGTAGTGTGGTTGGTCAAGCTGTCACACCAAGTGCATTTAACCAGCAATAGTCTGTTCATTTTTTGGCCATATACTACATCAGGGGCAAGCTGCGCCCGTCACCAAGTGCATTTAACCCTCAGTAGTGTGGTTGGTCAAGCTTTCATACCAAGTGCATTTAACCAGCAATAGTCTGTTCATTTTTTGGCCATATACTAAATCAGGGGCAAGCTGCGCCCGTCACCAAGTGCATTTAACCAGCAATAGTCTGTTCATTTTTTGGCCATATACTACATCAGGGGCAAGCTGCGCCCGTCACCAAGTGCATTTAACCCTCAGTAGTGTGGTTGGTCAAGCTGTGACACCAAGTGCATTTAACCAGCAATAGTCTGTTCATTTTTTGGCCATATACTACATCAGGGGCAAGCTGCGCCCGTCACCAAGTGCATTTAACCAGCAATAGTGTGGTTATTTTTTGGCCATATCCCAGTCTAATTCTGTCACTAAATCCATACCGGTCACCCAGCGCCTAAATACTAGGCCTCAAATTTATATCCCGCTAAATCTCTCGTTACCGCTGTCCTGTTGTGGCTGGGAAAGTTATTTAGTGTCCGTCAAAGCACATTTTTTGTTCTGGGTTGAAATACAATTCCCAATTTAGCAATTTCATAATTTAGTGGTTTCTGCTATATCAGAGCTATTTGAAATCTATCCCTAAAAGGGTATATAGTATTCAAGGTGCACATAGGGTCATTCAGAATAACTTCACACACACACGCTACTGTGCATTTCCAAGTCTAATTCTGTCACTAAACCCATACCTGTCACCCAGCGCCTAAATACTAGGCCTCAAATTTATATCCAGCTGAATTTGAATACAATACATTGGGCCAAATAATATTTTTGTTGTTGTGGTGAACGATAACAATGAGGAAAACATCTAGTAAGGGACGCGGACATGGTCGTGGTGGTGTTAGTGGACCCTCTGGTGCTGGGAGAGGACGTGGCCGTTCTGCCACATCCACACGTCCTAGTGTACCAACTACCTCAGGTCCCAGTAGCCGCCAGAATTTACAGCGATATATGGTGGGGCCCAATGCCGTTCTAAGGATGGTAAGGCCTGAGCAGGTACAGGCATTAGTCAATTGGGTGGCCGACAGTGGATCCAGCACGTTCACATTATCTCCCACCCAGTCTTCTGCATAAAGCGCACAGATGGCGCCTGAAAACCAACCCCATCAGTCTGTCACATCACCCCCATGCATACCAGGGAAACTGTCTCAGCCTCAAGTTATGCAGCAGTCTCTTATGCTGTTTGAAGACTCCGCTGGCAGGGTTTCCCAAGGGCATCCACCTAGCCCTTCCCCAGCGGTGAAAGACATAGAATGCACTGACGCACAACCACTTATGTTTCCTGATGATGAGGACATGGGAATACCACCTCAGCATGTCTCTGATGATGACGAAACACAGGTGCCAACTGCTGCGTCTTTCTGCAGTGTGCAGACCGAACAGGAGGTCAGGGATCAAGACTGGGTGGAAGACGATGCAGGGGACGATGAGGTCCTAGACCCCACATGGAATGAAGGTCGTGCCACTGACTTTCACAGTTCGGAGGAAGAGGCAGTGGTGAGACCGAGCCAACAGCGTAGCAAAAGAGGGAGCAGTGGGCAAAAGCAGAACACCCGCCGCCAAGAGACTCCGCCTGCTACTGACCGCCGCCATCTGGGACCGAGCACCCCAAAGGCAGCTTCAAGGAGTTCCCTGGCATGGCACTTCTTCAAACAATGTGCTGACGACAAGACCCGAGTGGTTTGCACGCTGTGCCATCAGAGCCTGAAGCGAGGCATTAACGTTCTGAACCTGAGCACAACCTGCATGACCAGGCACCTGCATGCAAAGCATGAACTGCAGTGGAGTAAACACCTTAAAACCAAGGAAGTCACTCAGGCTCCCCCTGCTACCTCTTCTGCTGCTGCCGCCTCGGCCTCTTCTGCTGCTGCCGCCTCGGCCTCTTCCTCCGCCTCTGGAGGAACGTTGGCACCTGCCGCCCAGCAAACAGGGGATGTACCACCAACACCACCACCTCCGTCACCAAGCGTTTCAACCATGTCACACGCCAGCGTTCAGCTCTCCATCTCACAAACATTTGAGAGAAAGCGTAAATTCCCACCTAGCCACCCTCGATCCCTGGCCCTGAATGCCAGCATTTCTAAACTACTGGCCTATGAAATGCTGTCATTTAGGCTGGTGGACACAGACAGCTTCAAACAGCTCATGTCGCTTGCTGTCCCACAGTATGTTTTTCCCAGCCGCCACTACTTCACCAAGAGAGCCGTGCCTTCCCTGCACAACCAAGTATCCGATAAAATCAAGTGTGCACTGCGCAACGCCATCTGTAGCAAGGTCCACCTAACCACAGATACGTGGACCAGTAAGCACTGCCAGGGACGCTATATCTCCCTAACTGCACACTGGGTAAATGTAGTGGCAGCTGGGCCCCAGGCGGAGAGCTGTTTGGCGCACGTCCTTCCGCCGCCAAGGATCGCAGGGCAACATTCTTTGCCTCCTGTTGCCACCTCCTCCTTCTCGGCTTCCTCCTCCTCTTCTTCCACCTGCTCATCCAGTCAGCCACACACCTTCACCACCAACTTCAGCACAGCCCGGGGTAAACGTCAGCAGGCCATTCTGAAACTCATATGTTTGGGGGACAGGCCCCACACCGCACAGGAGTTGTGGCGGGGTATAGAACAACAGACCGACGAGTGGTTGCTGCCGGTGAGCCTCAAGCCCGGCCTGGTGGTGTGCGATAATGGGCGAAATCTCGTTGCAGCTCTGGGACTAGCCAATTTGACGCACATCCCTTGCTTGGCGCATGTGCTGAATTTGGTGGTGCAGAAGTTCATTCACAACTACCCCGACATGTCAGAGCTGCTGCATAAAGTGCGGGCCGTCTGTTCGCGCTTCCGGCGTTCACATCCTGCCGCTGCTCGCCTGTCTGCGCTACAGCGTAACTTCGGCATTCCCGCTCACCGCCTCATATGCAACGTGCCCACCAGGTGGAACTCCACCTTGCACATGCTGGACAGACTGTGCGAGCAGCAGCAGGCCATAGTGGAGTTTCAGCTGCAGCACGCACGGGTCAGTCGCACTACAGAACAGCACCACTTCACCACCAATGACTGGGCCTCCATGCGAGACCTGTGTGCCCTGTTGCGCTGTTTCGAGTACTCCACCAACATGGCCAGTGGCGATGACGCCGTTATCAGCGTTACAATACCACTTCTATGTCTCCTTGAGAAAACACTTAGGGCGATGATGCAAGAGGAGGTGGCCCAGGAGGAGGAGGAGGAGGAAGAGGGGTCATTTTTAGCACTTTCAGGCCAGTCTCTTCGAAGTGACTCAGAGGGAGGTTTTTGGCAACAGCAGAGGCCAGGTACAAATGTGGCCAGACAGGGCCCACTACTGGAGGACGAGGAGGACGAGGATGAGGAGGAGGTGGAGGAGGATGAGGATGAAGCATGGTCACAGCGGGGTGGCACCCAACGCAGCTCGGGTCCATCACTGGTGCGTGGCTGGGGGGAAAGGCAGGACGATGACGATAGGCCTCCCACAGAGGACAGCTTGTCCTTACCCCTGGGCAGCCTGGCACACATGAGCGACTACATGCTGCAGTGCCTGCGCAACGACAGCAGAGTTGCCTACATTTTAACCTGTGCGGACTACTGGGTTGCCACCCTGCTGGATCCACGCTACAAAGACAATGTGCCCACCTTACTTCCTGCACTTAAGCGTGATAGGAAGATGCGCGAGTACAAGTGCACGTTGGTAGACGCGCTACTGAGAGCATTCCCAAATGTCACAGGGGAACAAGTGGAAGCCCAAGGCCAAGGCAGAGAAGGAGCAAGAGGTCGCCAAGGCAGCTGTGTCAATGCCAGCTCCTTTGAGGGCAGGGTTAGCATGGCAGAGATGTGGAAAACTTTTGTCAACACGCCACAGCTAACTGCACCACCACCTGATACGCAACGTGTTAGCAGGAGGCAACATTTCACTAACATGGTGGAACAGTACGTGTGCACACCCCTCCACGTACTGACTGATGGTTCGGCCCCATTCAACTTCTGGGTCTCTAAATTGTCCACGTGGCCAGAGCTAGCCTTTTATGCCTTGGAGGTGCTGGCCTGCCCGGCGGCCAGCGTTTTGTCTGAACGTGTATTCAGCACGGCAGGGGGCGTCATTACAGACAAACGCAGCCGCCTGTCTACAGCCAATGTGGACAAGCTGACGTTCATAAAAATGAACCAGGCATGGATCCCACAGGATCTGTCCGTCCCTTGTCCAGATTAGACATTAACTACCTCCCCTTAACCATATATTATTGGACTCCAGGGCACTTCCTCATTCAATCCTATTTTTATTTTCATTTTACCATTATATTGCGAGGCTACCCAAAGTTGAATGAACCTCTCCTCTGTCTGGGTGCCGGGGCCTAAATATATGCCAATGTACTGTTCCAATGTTGGGTGACGTGAAGCCTGATTCTCTGCTATGACATGCAGACTGATTCTCTGCTGACATGAAGCCAGATTCTCTGTTACGGGACCTCTCTCCTCTGCCTGGGTGCTGGGCCTAAATATATGCCAATGGACTGTTGCAGTGGTGGCTGACGTGAAGCCTGATTCTCTGCTATGACATGCAGACTAATTCTCTGCTGACATGAAGACAGATTCTCTGTTACGGGACCTCTCTCCTCTGCCTGTGTGCTGGGCCTAAATATATGCCAATGGACTGTTGCAGTGGTGGCTGACGTGAAGCCTCATTCTCTGCTATGACATGCAGACTGATTCTCTGCTGACATGAAGCCAGATTGTCTGTTACGGGACCTCCCTCCTCTGCCTGGGTGCTGGGCCTAAATATATGCCAATGGACTGTTGCAGTGGTGGGTGACGTGAAGCCTCATTCTCTGCTATGACATGCAGACTGATTCTCTGCTGACATGAAGACAGATTCTCTGTTACGGGACCTCTCTCCTCTGCCTGGGTGCCGGGGCCTAAATATCTGAGAATGGACTGTTCCAGTGGTGGGTGACGTGTAGCCAGATTCTCTGCTATGGGACCTCTCTCCAATTGATTTTGGTTAATTTTTATTTATTTAATTTTTATTTTAATTCATTTTCCTATCCACATTTGTTTGCAGGGGATTTACCTACATGTTGCTGCCTTTTGCAGCCCTCTAGCTCTTTCCTGGGCTGTTTTACAGCCTTTTTAGTGCCGAAAAGTTCGGGTCCCCATTGACTTCAATGGGGTTCGGGACGAAGTTCGGATCGGGTTCGGATCCCGAACCCGAACATTTCCGGGATGTTCGGCCGAACTTCTCGAACCCGAACATCCAGGTGTTCGCTCAACTCTAGTCACAGGTCGATCAGTGGCTAATCCCGCTCAATTCAACAGTTGGTTAAGTGGTGTGCGACAACGGTGCCAATCTGCTGAGCATGCTGAATCAGGGCAAAATGACACACGTACCGTGCATGGCACACATCCTGAACTTAGTCGTGCAGCGATTTGTTGCCATATACCCCGGGTCCAGGACATCTGGCGGCAGGCCAGGAAAATCTCTAGCCATTTTAGAAGATCTTACATGGCCATGGGTAACCTTGCTAACGTTCTGCGGCGATACCACCTGCCCATCAGACGTCTGATTTGTGACTGCCCGACGTGCTGGAACTCCACCTTGTATATGCTTGATAGGCTGCTCCAGCAGAAACGTGCAGTTGACGAGAACGACTACCTGTACGAACTCTGCGGCAGGTTAGGTTCTGGGGAGCTTGTATTTTTGTCACCACACCAGTGGCTGCTCATGTGCGACGCATGCAGACTTCTGCGGCCATTTGACGAGGATGGTGCCGGGGCGGAGGAGGAGCAAGAACAGCATGCTTTAAACTTTTCAGGGATCCTTGGTGTTGTCCGTGGCTAGGGGGAGGAGACCGAGGACGGAATTATCCTAGATGATAAGCAGGAGCCAGGCCACTCCACCGCTTCCAGTTTAGTGCAAATTGGGGCCTTTATGCTCCAGTATTTGAAGAGGGACCCCCGTATAAAAAGCAAAAAGGGCAAAGACCAGTACTGGGTGGCAACATACTTAGACCCCCAGTACAAACACAAAATGGCAGACATATTGCCGGCATCACAGAGGGCTGTCAGAATGCAACACTTCCAGGCCTTGCTTCAAGAAATGCTGCATTCTGCTTTTGCGGGCGCTGGCAGAAGAATTTCCACTCACAAAGAAACAGTTGCGAGTACCAATCCAAAAGCGCATGCAAGAAGAGGACGGTTTGAAGATGTGTTGGTCACTTCGGATATGAGATCATTCTTGCAGCCAACCTATCGACATCTGCCCTGCGGATCCAGCCTCAGGGAATGCCTAGACCAACAGGTGTCCAACTACACCGGGTTAACGGCCAATGTGGACGCTCTGAGAAGCGAGAAACCCCAGGGTATGTAGGCTTGACCTGTGGCCAGAGCTGGCACATTTACCATGGAACTTTTGGCTTGCCCCTCGTCGAGTGTCCTGTCTGAAAGAACATTCAGCGCAGCAGGGGGACCGATAAGCGCACTCGCCTAGCTCATGACACTGTGGACTACCTCACATTTCTAAAAATGAATGAGGCATGGATCTCTGAGGATTTCAACACATGTGACGAGTTGACCACGTAATTGTATTTCCTCATGACAGCCCACAAATATCCGCCACCACCCAGAACAAATAATGGTCCCTGTCTTAGGTATATATAGCGGCATAAAAGGCCTTTTCTGTCCGTTGAAAGCCTAATGTTTTGGTCCTCCTATGATGACCACATGTTTCATATTATCATTAGGGCTTTTTTCAAGAGGGGGGATTTCGTTAGCCATGTTTTTAATCCAATTTTATATTTTTAGCTCTTTTAAACATATGTATTTGACATATATTTGTAGTGGCCTGCAGTAAAATTGATATCCATTATCCGTGTAATATACCTCCGGCCACATAATCACTTGATCTTTTCTGTCCGGTCAATGCCTAATGTTTGGGGCCTGTAGTCCAGTGGCCTACAGTAAAATTGATATTCATTGACCGCATAATGTACCTCGAGCCACATAATCAGAATTTCTTTTATGTCAGGCGAATGTCTAATTTTTAAGGCCCATACTCCTGTGGCATAAAATAAAAAATTTCTAGGCTCCAACAGGGCACATTTAAGAGAATTTCCCTTTAAGACGCATAAAAATGTCGCCTGATTAAAACACATATTTTTTGTTGGAATTTTTGTCATTGATCTCCCTCTAGTATGTCACTGTCCATTTTGTGGGACTATTGGTGGACTTCTACTAAGTATTTGGTGGCTGCAAATATGAGCTGAAAGTTTTTCAGGTTCGCCTCTCATTAAAGTGAATTTGATCGTGTTCGCAAACCGTCCCGGCCGATGTTCGTCCATCACGGAAAGTAACTGCACCGCAGAATGTACTTTTTTATTACACTTATACACCCCAAAAAAGTAATTGTGGGTGATCCCTCGTTCTTTGCTCCATGTCCTAACATGTGCAGCAGCCATTTTCGGAAAAATGCAATTCGGTGCGAATCAAATTTTTCCTGAAATTCAGATCGAATTCCACTTCGTCAACTTTGATTCGCTCATCTCTAATTGTAATGTATTGTCTATCAACATTGGGGCTCATGCACACGACCATTGTTTGGGTCACCATTTGAGCCGCATTTTTGCAGCTCGAATGTAGACCCATTCAATTCAATGGGGCCGCAAAAGGTGCAGACAGCACACTGTGTTCTGTTCACATCCGTTGCTCCGTTCTGTGGCCCCGCAAAAAAAAGTAGAACATGTCCTATTCTTGTCTATTTTGCGGTCAAGAATAGGCATTTCTATCATGAGCTGCCCGTTCTGCAAATTGCGGAATGCACACGTCCAGCACCCGTGTTTTGCAGGTCCGTGATTTGCACACCCGTGATTTCCAGACCACAAAAAATGGTGCAGTCGTATGCATGAGCCTTACACTGAAAGAGTGCCTATAAGACACTGACTGGGGGCTAGATCTCATAGGTTTCTGTAGCTGGCAGGATATGATGCCTTTGAAAGGCATCCGTCTGCCATAACAGCCATTGGGTCCCTGTCTCCGAAGTGCAATAACCCAAAGGGGTTGGAGAGAGAGCCTGTACCCTCTGCAAACCCTATACATGCCATGATCACGTGCACGTGGCATTCAAGAGGTCAATATGCCAGCATCTGTGTATTTACTGATGCTGGCATATGCAACAGGGTCTCAGCTGTCAGTAATAGCTTGGTCACTTCTGCTGATCGAGTAGGCGCAGCTCCTGGCCTTAAGTCATGTCCCAGGTTGGCTACTGGTTAACCCCCAAAAGATAATTAAATCCCAACCCAGTGAAGAAAGAAATAATCGGAAATAGATGATTCAGGCCTGATGCTGAATATCATGGCATCACTCACAGATAATTTGGTGCACTACTCAGTTTATTGGTGTAGTGATCACCTATATGCTGGTTTAATTCAATTGAACAAATCCCCCCAAAAATTTGAAACCATGTGGAGAAAGAAATAAAAAGAAATGGATAACTGAGGTCTGATGCTTAATATCATGGTATCACCCAAAATTGACCCCCAAAAAATAGAATTCCAACCGTGTGAATAAAGAAATAAAACGGAAATGGATGATTGAGGCTTGATGCTAAATATCATGGTATCACTCACAGATAATTTGGTGCACTACTCAGTGTTTTAGTGTAGTGATCACCTAAATTCTGGCTTAAAGGGAACCTGTCACTGTGATTTTGTGTATATAGCTGAGGACATGGGTTGCTAGATGGCCGCTAGCACAGCCGCAATACCCAGTCCCCATAGCTCTGTGTGCTTTTATTGTTTAAAAAATTTTTTTTTATACATATGCAATTTAACCTGAGATGAGGCCTGTCCCTGACTCATCTCACGTACAGGACTCATCTCAGGTTAATTTGCATATGTATCAAATCGTTTCTTTTACACAATAAAAGCACACAGAGCTTTGGGGGCTGGGTACTGCAAATGTGTTAGCGGCCATCTAGCAACCCATGTCCTCAACACAATACACAAAATCACGGTGACAGGTTCCCTTTAATTAAATTGAACAACCCCTCCAAATATAACATTTGGAACTGTGTGAGATAGGAATAAGCAAATTTAGGCCTCTTGCACACGAACGTGTGCACCCCTTCGCCATGCTGCGGCCCGCAAATTGTGGGCCTTAATGCACGAACACCCACCGTGGGACAGCCGCAGTGGATCGCAGACCTAATCACTTTAATGGGTCCACAATCCGGCCGTTCCGCAAAAAGATAGGATATGTTAGATCTTTTTGCAGAATGGAAGTACGGGACGAAACCCCACGGAAGCACTCCGTAGTGCTTCCGTAGGGTTCCGTTCCGTGCTTCCATTCGGCACCATTCCACATGTCTGGATTTGCGGACCCATTGAAGTGAATGGAATGCACACAAAATGCTGCCCGTGTATTGCGGATCCTCAAATGTGGTCCGCAATACAGTCACGGAGCGCACACGTTCATGTGCAATAAGCCTTAGCCCTAATATTCCGTTATTAATCACTGATGTTTTTGATGTGGTTTTTAAAACTTAAATAAAAAATTCCCTGGAGTTTTTCAGGTGTTTTCACTTGGAAAATATGAAAGTAATGTCCTTTTAGGTAGCTGCTTTGGAGGTTTGCAGCAACTACAGTTGTGCTAGGAGACAAAGCCAGCGTCAGCTCCTCACCTCTCACTCCCTGGCTGACAGCATTCCCCGCCTGTCCCTATTCTGCACACACAATTCTTCTTCTTTTTTATTCTAACCTTTCCTTTCAATGTTCCTGGCTGTAGAATACAAGCTTGATTGTGATTTTTGACTGTCCCTGACTCCCTAAGAATGTATTTCTGGCAGACGCTGTTAGGCTACTTTCACACTAGCGTTGTTTGAATCCGGCGTTCAATTCCGACACCGGAACTGCCCGCCGGATCAGGAAAAACGTGTGAAAACTGATTACATTTGAATCCTGATCAGGCTTTCGATCACAATGGAAAAATGCATTGGAAAAAACGGATCCGCCATTTATGGACTTTAACTTTTTTTTCCTATTTTTCGGGTTTAACATGCAAAAGCCGGATCCGTTTTGACTGAACACACGGCGCCGGATCCGGCGTTAATGCAGGTCAATGGGAAAAAAGCCTGATCAGGCGTTCAGTCAAAGTGTTCAGGATTTTTGGCCGGAGGTAAAAATACTGCATGCTACGTTTTTCTGAAAAGCCTGATCAGTCAAAAAGACTGAACAGAAGACATCCTGATGCATCCTGAGAGACGGACTCTCCATTCAGAATGCATTAGGATAAAACTGATCAGTTCTTTTCCGGATTTGAGCCCCTAGGACGGAACTCAGCGCCGGAAAAGAAAAACGCTAGTGTGAAAGTAGCCTAAGACGCATCCACCCTCATTCACAGCCCAACAGAGGATGACATTCTGCTCATTCTTCTAGGGCACCTCCCTGCCTGCTGCAGCACCGATTGGCTTATCTGGGCTGACTGTTGGCCTGTGAGGCAATCAGAGCAAGCCTTCCCTCACTTCCTCTTAGGGTCATGTGAGCACCCTTCTTCTTCCCCCCCTAGTGCTTTTTTTCTGGCCGACATGTGCAGCAAAAAGGCACTATGTGCCATTTTACTGGTTTTCTCCAAAATGAACCTGAAAAGGTTCGGGTTCGCCTGACATCATAAAAAATGAACCTAGTTGGTTACAAACTGGTTTGCTCATCTTTAACCCCTTAGTGACCACCATTTCGCCTTTTTACGGCGGCCCAGTCTAAGCGCCGCATGGGTCCCCCGTGCAGCTGGGAGCAGGGACCCAGCTCTCACATTAAACTGGCAGGAGTGCCGATCCAGGCTGTTTAAAACTTTACATGCTGCGGGCAATGGCGCCCGCCGCATGTAAAGTGCTGACAGAGGGAGTGGACTCCCTCTGTCTCCCATTGGCACCCTGCAAATGTGATCGCGGGGTGCCGATGTGTGTGAAAGTTGGCAGGGGTCTGATGTGGGCCCCAGACCAACCTTCAGTACTTTCCAGCAGGCTGCGCAGCCAGCTTGTTAATGTTAGAATAGCATTGCCATTAAAACGCAATGCACTATAGGGATAGTGCATTGCATATTGCAAGTAATCAAAATACTGTCTATTATAGTCCACTTGTGGGACTATTAAGTGGTGAAAAAAACAAAAAAAACACATTTATTAAATAAAAAAATTCCATTAAAAAAAGTATGCTTTTTTCCCATTAAAAAGACGCTTTTCAATGAAAAAAAATAGCAAACAAATCTCCCTCATATGTTTGGTATTGACGTGTCTGTAACGACCCGGACTGCATAAATATCACATAAATTATCCCCTACAGTGAACGCCGTAAAAAAATAAATAAATACAGAATTGCTAATTTATTCTTAGTTGCCACTGAAAAAACTTAATAACAAGCGATCAAAAATAATACCAATGAAAAATAGAAGTCGTCGCGCAAAAATCAAGCCCTCACACAACTCCATAGAAAGAAAATAAAAAAGTTAGAGCTCTTGGAACGCGAGGATGATACAAGGAAGACACTTGGTCAATAAGGCCCAAAACAGGCTGGTCACTAATGGGTTAATCTCATAGCTTCAATAATGTTAAAAAGGACGAGTCAAATGATGATATTTACTTGTACATACACAGGAACACCAGGGCTGGGTTTTGCATTAGAATTTGAATGATATTTTTTAGGCCATGAAATGCAGAAATAAAAAAGCATATTGAATAAATTAGCAAAATCTTGTCTCGCCACCTCATCAGAATAGATCGACCACAAGTCTGTGTAGAGACGCCACATCCATCGAGGGGAACAAAATGCACAGTATTGGAGGTTTTTTTTCTGTATTTTGCCTTGTTGAACTGCTGATTCATTCATTCATTGCAGCTATTAAAGTTACGGTTAAGCACTGAAGATCGCTGGCCACTCCCGACCTCATTATCAGTGCTCTCTGAATGGCAAGGTTTCTCTTTTTGCCTTGAAGTCTATTCTATTAAATAGAGCTAAGCAAATCAAAGTTGATGATGTGGAATTCAATCCGAATTTCAGGAAAAATTCGATTTGCACCGGATCCGAATTTCCTTGTGCTTGGTGATAACAAATCAAATTTTTATAAAAATAGCTGCTGCATGTGTGAGGACATGGTGCATGGAACTCTTAAAGGTGGGATCACCCATAATGCCATGCATGCAGCCAATCAGCAGCCAGCCAGCCCTGTGATGTCACAGCCTCTTAAAATAGCCTCAGCCATCTTGGATTTTGCCATTTTCCAGTGTATTTAGTGCAGTGAGAGACGTCAGCAGGCGCTAGGGACAGTGCTCGGAAAGACTTGAGTGTGCTAAAAAAACGATCTACAAGTTCAGGGAAAGATTATTCAAGCTGTAGGGAAAGGATAGGGAGGAATCATTCCATAGCATTTATGTAGAACAGGGTTCAGTAGCGGAGGTTACAGCCTGGGTAATAGGAACAATCCTATTACACCTTGCTGCACTGACTGAGGACCCAAATTGCCATTATACAGCTCTGTCATTCCAGAAAACCGTTCTTGCTATTGGGGTGCAATATTTTTACGTCTTATTTGCCCTTGTGCAGTGCAGTTACATGTTCTAAAGCATTGTTTGGGTTGTATTAGTGGGGAGAAAGGGCTTATTAGCCGTTGTGTGGAGACGTGTGAAAATTGCAGCCCTTTTTGGCGTGTATTAGTGGCAAAAGTAAAATATATTTGGCTTTCAGCGGTGCAGTTATAGAAAAATAGAAACATAGAATGTGTCGGCAGATAAGAACCATTTGGCCCATCTGGTCTGCCCAATATACTGAATACTATGGATAGCCCCTGGCCCTATCTTATATGAAGGATGGCCTTATGCCTATCCCATGCATGCTTAAACTCCTTCACTGTATTTGCAGCTACCACTTCTGCAGGAAGGCTATTCCATGCATCCACTACTCTCTCAGTAAAGTAATACTCCCTGATATTACTTTTAATCCTTTTACTCTAATTTAAAACTATGTCCTCTTGTAGCAGTTTTTCTTCTTTTAAATATTCTCTCCTCTTTTACCTTGTTGATTCCCTTTATGTATTTACAAGTTTCTATCACATCCCCTCTGTCTCGTCTTTCTTCCAAGCTATACATGTTAAGGTCCTTTAATCTTTCCTGGTAAGTTTTATCCTGCAATCCATGTACCAGTTTAGTAGCTCTTCTCTGAACTCTCTCCAAAGTATCAATATCCTTCTGGAGATATGGTCTCCAGTACTGAGCACAATACTCCAAGTGAGGTCTCACTAGTGCCCTGTAGAGCGGCATGAGCACCTCCCTCTTTCTACTGGTAATGCCTCCCCCTATACACCCAAGCATTCTGCTAGCATTTCCTGCTGCTCTATGACATGGTCTGCCTACCTTTAAGTCTTCTGAAATAATGATCCCTAAATCCCTTTCCTCAGATACTGAGGTTAGGACTGTATCACTGATTTTATATTCTGCTCTTGGGTTTTTAAGTCCCAGGTGCATTATCTTGCACTTATCAACATTAAATTTTAGTTCCTAGATTTCTGACCATTCCTCTAGTTTTCCTAAATCCTTTTCCATTTGGTGTATCCCTCCAGGAATATCAACCCTGTTACAAATCTTTGTGTCATCAGCAAAAAGACACACCTTACCATTGAGGCCTTCTGCAATTTCGCTAATAAAGATATTAAACAATATGGGTCCCAGAACAGATCCCTGAGGTACCCCACTGGTAACAAGACCTTGGTCTGAATATACTCCATTGACTACAACCCTCTGTTGCCTGTCCCTCAGCCACTGCCTAATCCATTCAACAATATGGGAGTCCAAGCTCAAAGACTGCATATGTTATGTTCTAAAGCCTTTTGTAGGGTGAATTAGTGGCAAAAGTATATATATTTGCCGTTCAGCGGTGCAGTTATATGTTCTAAAGCCCTTTTTGCCGTGGCAAAAGTAAAATATATTTGCTGTTCAGCGGAGGCTCAACAGACAGAATCCATTTTTTGTGGGTTATTGTTCTGACGGATCAAAGGAAGGGCAAAATAATCAGTGACGTCAACACAAACTTACTGCTGACACCCTCTCCACTCTGTTGGGGGGCTCTACTTGTATAAGCATTTAATAGAACAGGTTCTGTAGACATCTGTGTGGAATCAGCTGACGACGGTGTAAAAAGAGTGCACTTCTTCTTGGTGCTAACATCGACCTGTAAGGCTGAGTTCATACTTGAGTTTTTTGGTCAGTTTTGGCCCTGTGACTGCCCAAATAAGTCAAGTGTGCAGTGATTCTAAGAGCAGACTCCCTATACATGTAACTGCAAGGCACAGTGTTATACACCACTATAAAGGCTCTCTGCAGCCAAAAAATTGCAGTTTTTAAACGCGATTCGCCACAAGAAAATTCAGATCAAAGCAAATTTTTTCAATAAATTCGGCCAACCGGCCAAATCGAATTTTTTAAAAATTTGCTCATCTCTAATCATAATATTCTTGAACTATAGAACAAGTTTTTCAATGTTTGTCTTATGTCTGAAGGTCTCTATTTTCTAACTTCCCCTATCTCTTCCTCCAATATCTGCATGCCAAACCACTGTATTACAGAGTCTACCACCTAAAAGTTGCCTGGTCCATTGGGTACTGCATGCACCCTTTATAAAGCTAAGGAAGTTGGCACTTGCCATCATGATCAGCAGCAATCAGAACCCAACAGAATTAATTTTCTTTTGCTAAATGGTTGGTGCCGCTCATTAGCTAATGTATATCAACTAGAGATGAACAAAGTTTACAAAAATTCGATATGGCTGCTTCACAGAATTTCACAAAGAATTTTTTTTGTAAGTAGCGGGCACAATGACGGGGAACGACAATTGCGCCCCCTGTCATTGAACCCCTCAGATGCCATGTTCATCGCTGATTGTGGCATCTGGGATGACAAATTAGGGTTTCAGGGGTTATTCAGTTAATAAAATATAATAATACTCACCTTATCCATTTGAGCATGAAGAGGCCTCTGTCACTATCTTAATTGAAGATACAGCACAAAGGAGTAAGTGGAGTTCATTGAGGGCATGCTCAACCAGCCAGATTTACCAGCATCTGTTCCATGACATGAAGCAGTGAAATGACGTTGTTCATCCTGTAGTCCTGGTGACTGACAAATAACATGGCCTCCTCCAAGGGCCTGAGAAAATGGCAGGTGTCACTCATGAGCTGCCACTGTCTGTCCGCTTGGATCATCAAGAAACCGTTCATGGTCTTTCTCTGTTCGTATAGTCGGTACAACATATAGAGGGAGGAATTCCAACGGGTGGAAAAGTCACATATCAGAGTATGTTGGGGGATGCCGTTCTGCCGCTGCAACTCAAGGAGGGTATGCTTTGCTGTGTACGAGTGGCTGAAGTGCATGCAAAGTTTCCTGGCCATTTTTAGGATGTATTGCAGATGGGTGGAAGACTTCAGGAACCGCTTGACAACCAGATTGAACACATGTGCCATGCAGGGGGCATGTCTCAGCCCTCCTTGATGCAGCACCGACACCATGTTCTTCCCGTTGTCAGTCACCATGATTCCAATTTTGAGCTGTCGCGGAGAAAGCCAGGATTCGATTTCTTGATGAAGGACACGGAGCAGTTCCTCCCCTGTGTGACTCCGTTCACCCAGGCAAACCAGGTGCAGAACATCATGAGAGTGATGAGAGGGGTCACACATGGCTTGCATACACTACATACCTCCAACATAATTCTTGGATCTCTACATGAAAATAATATATTTGATGTAAATCGTGAGAGGGGCATAGTTGGAGACATTTGCAGTGTCCCACTTAGTGATTGTCGTGGTGGGCACTTCAAACTTCTGTATATATCATGTCAATGTATTGCTGTGTAAACTGTAAATTCCTTATGCCAGGCTGTTTTAGAGGAGAGTGTCATTACATCTATTCACCCCTAGGTGGTGATGGCAGCACTTTTATATATATCAGAGGGTTTGCTAATACAAGGGAGAACAGGAGAACAGTGGAAGAACAGGAAGGAAGCTAGTTATGTGTGAGGAGATGTGGAGCAGCACCTGTCCAGGATGTAGCTGCCATTTTAGCCCCTTGGCTGTGACCCGGCTGAGGGAGCATGGAAACCAGCCTTACAGCTACCTATCACAGACCAGAATTGCTTATGGATATAGAGTGAGTCTAGTGGAGATAGAAGCAGCATTAGCTCATGGGCTCCACACCAGTTACCTGGAGAAGCCTAAAAGCGCTAGGACATAACCGGATGACTATACGCGTGGGTTGTGTATTACCACATTCTGGTATGGACATTGTGAAACAGAGTTAAGGAAAACATCCTGTACAAAAAATGGGGCAGAGGTTTTTGCCTGCCGTTAGGGAGACCGCCCTGTGGATTGCTAATTACAAGTAAGAAGTTATTATATCAAGTACATGGCTGCTAGAGTGTGGACATAGTGTAGACAGATATAAAAAGGAATCAGCATGTTTGCAATAAAAAATTTCACCAATGAAAGGATAAAGGAACTCGGTTCATACAGAAGAAAGTCTCCAATGACCCAGCAATTTTCCCAAAAAAAGCCTGTTTTACATAAAAAATTTCACTACTATGTAATTCAGTCCATACAGCAAAAGGAGGTGTGCAGTCACCCATACATTCTTCCAAAATAAGCCTGTTCCACATTAAAAATGTCATCAATGAAAGGATAATGGAATTCGGTTCATACAGAAGAAAGTCTCCAATCACCCATCAATTTTCCCAAAAATAGCCTAGCCATAGTTTTACATTAAAAATTTCACCAATAAGTAATTGGGTCCAAACCGCAAAAAGGGATTTACCACATATAACTGTACCGCTGAACGGCAAAAAGGTCCTAATTTTTTTCCCACTACACAAGGCTTTTCAACATATTTTTTGCCCTATAAGACACACCTAGATTTTAGAGGAGAACAATAAGAAAAAAAATATTTTTCATCAGACCTCTGGTCAGACCACCAATCAGACCCCCAATGTTATTCAGACCTCAGCTGACAGACCCAATAAGACCCCCAATGTTAATAAGACCCCAATAGGACGTCAGATCAGACCCCCTATCAGACCTCACCTCAGACCTTAATGTGAATGACCCCTAATCAGACCTAAGATAAGAGCCCCATGCCTCTCATCAGCCCCCATATGCCTCATATCAGCCCCCATTGCCTCTCATTAGCCCCCAGTAGCCTCATATCAGTCCCCATGCCTCTCACCATCCCCCAACAGCCTCTCTTCAGCCCCATTACCTCTCACCAGACCCCATCAGCCTTATATCAGCCACCATTGCCTCTCACCAGCCTCTAGCAGCCTTATATCAGTCCCCATTGCCTCTCACCAGCCACCAGCAGTTTTATATCACCCCTCATTGCCTCTCACCAGCCCCCAGCCGTTTTATATCACCCCTCATTGCCTCTCACCAGCCCCCAGCCATGTTCTATCAGCCCCCATCAGCCTCATATGTATGAATAAAATAAAAAACACTTACCTTTCCTGCTCTGGACGCTGCCGCTCCTCTTCCTCCAGCGCGATCCTCTTCATCTTGCCGCCGGCTGAGCTGTGAACCGGTACGCGCAGCGTGAGGTCATAGAGCACCCTCACGCTGTGCACAGCCACTGCACAGCTGACAGCCAAGGACCAGGAAACAGTGAGTACAGAGCCTTCACCGATTTCTGGCCCACCGGTACTAATGAGCGCTTCCATTATGGAAACACTCATTAATATTCGCCCAATAAGACGCAGAGGCATTTTCCCCAACTTTTGGGGGGGAGGGAAATGAGTCTTATGGGGCGAGAAATATGTTAAGTGCACCGCTGAATGGCGAATATATTTTTCTTTTGCCACTAGTACTCGGCAAACAGGCCTTTAGAATATATAACTGCTCTGCTGAACGGCAAATAGGCCCTAATTTATTTAAATTTTTACACTACACACGGCTTTTAATCATATAACTGCACCGCTGACCGGCAAATATATTTTTGGCTTGCCACTAATACACGGCACAATTGGCTTTAAAACAGATAACTGCACCGCTGAGCGACAAATATTTTTTTTTCTTTAACGCTAATGCACATGACAAAAGGCTTTACCACAGATAACTGGACCACTGAGTGGCAAATATATTTTTTCTTTTTCCGCTAATACATGTCACAAAAGGCTTTGCCACAGATAACTGAACCTTTGAGTGGCAAATATATTTTTTCTTTTTATGATAATACATGTCACAGAAGGCTTTGCCACAGGTAACTGGACCAGTGACTGGCAAATATATATTTTCTTTTTCCACTAATACGCTTCACAAAAGGCTTTACCACAGATAACTGAACCGCTGATCGGAAGATGTATTTTTTTCTTTTTACGCTAATACATGTCACAAAGGGCTTTACCACAGATAACTGCACCGCTGACAGGCAAATATATTTTTTCTTTTTACGGTAATACACGCCACAAAAGGCTTTAAAAGAAATATGGTAACTGCACAGCTAAACGGCAAATATATTTTGGTTTTGCCACTAATACACAGCAAAAATGGCTTTAGAACAGATAACAGCACCACTGACCGGCAAATATATTTTTTCTTTTTACGGTAATACACGCCACAAAAGACTTTCAATCATATAACTGCACCGCTGAGCGGCAAATATATTTTTGGTTTGCCACTAATACACAGCAAAAATGGCTTTAAAACAGATAACTGCACCACTGACCGACAAATATATATTTTTCCCATAATACACGCCACAAAAAGCTTTCAATCTTATAACTGCACCGCTGACCGGCAAATATATTTTTGGTTGGCACTAATACACAGCAAAAATGGCTTTAAAACAGATAACTGCACCGCTGACCGGCAAATATATTTTACTTTTGCCACTAAATAACAATAACCCCCAAACTAAATAACAATAACTTCGGTAATTAATTATTACATTGAAAAACCGTGGAACCGAACTCAGGTTTGGTTCCGTGGTACCACATATAGCATCTACTGTAAATGGCACAACACAGAGTCATAAGAAGGGATGCTCCAGAATTGTTATTACATGGGGAATGCATTAAGCTATTAAAACAGGCATGTCAGGAGTAATAAAAAAAAAGGTTCTCCTTAAAAATAACTAGAGATGAACGAATTTCTCAAAACTTCTATTCGGTCGATTTGCCAAATTTTCCAAAAACATTCATTTCGATCCGAATTTATTCGTGGTGAATGGCGTTAAAAAGGGAGACTGTACACTGGTGTAGAACGCTGTGCCTTGCAGTAACACGCATAGGGAGTCTGCTGTGGTAGTGAAATAATACTGTGAGTCAGTATGACATGCAGATGACAGGCGTCGCTCTTAGAATCACTTCATACTTTACTTAATTGGAAGTTATGGGGCCAAAACTGACCAAAAAAACGTACAGGTCAATGTTAGTGTCAAGAAGAAGCGCACTCCTTTTACACCGTCATCAGCTGTTTCTACATAAATGTCTACAGAACCTGTTCTATTAAACACTTATACAAGTAGAGCCCCCCGACAGAGTGAAGACTGTGTCAGCAGTAAGTTTGTGTTGACGTCACTGATTATTTTGCCCTTCATTTGATCTGTCAAAACAATAACCCCCAAAAAACGGATCCTGTCTGATGAGCATCCACCTTCACTCAGTTAGCATTTGGTAAATAATTCATCAGTATTGCTAAAGCCCCCCCCCCCCCCCCAAAAAAAAAACAGGAATGGATCCAAAACAGAGATGACACGTAAATTGAATATTTGCATGTTTTCTGTGTTTTGTACCCACTCCTGCTTTTGGCTACCAAATCATAAACCAATTCTCATGCAAAGTAGGGACCATGTCATACAGGCCTTACAGCTGCTACATAGAGAGGATCCGTTGTGCGTCTCATTTTTTCTTCCTTCTGACAGATCAGAAGAAGGGTCAAATAAATGATGATGTCAACCAGGACAAAAAAGCAAAATAGAGGCCCAGTCATGGAGTAGAAAGGGAGGGAACAGCATGACATAGTGGCCCAGCAACATAGTTTTGAGGTGGCAGCAGCTTGAGGAGACCACAGAGTAGTGATGTGGCAGCAGCATGAGGAGACCATAGAGTTGTGAAGTGGCAGCAGCCTGAGAAGACCACAAAGTGGCCCAGTGACATAGTGTTGAGGTGGCAGCAGTATGAGGAGACCACAGAGTGGTGAAGTGGCAGCATTATGAGGAGACCACATAGTGGCCCAGTGACAGAGTGGGGAGGTGGGGGGCAATACCATTACCAGCTGAAGATGGTGTCTGGCAATAGGAGCACCTGGAAGAAGGTGTGGCATCAGGCAGGTGGCAGCATCAGAATAGTAGCTGAAGCAGGTAGCCAATAGAAACAGGTCTCCTTTGTCAAAGTGTTGTTGTGGCACCATGGATGATCAAGTCTGATGCATCAGGCACTAGTGTTTGAAAATCCTGGCTCATCCACGCCTGATTCATCTTCGCAAAGGTCAGTTTCTCCTCATTTTGGGTGGACAGGTGAGTTCTCCTTGGGTAACTATGGCCTCCGCCGCACTAAACTCAGCTCTGATGCCATACTGCTGGCTGGGCAGGAAAGCTTGTCCAGGGCAAACTCGGCCAGTTGCGGCCACAAATCGAGTTTGGCTGCCCAGTAGATCTTCAATGTGGGGTGGCAAAGTGCACTCCAAATATGCCACCACCTGCTGTTTCAGGTTCTGCTCTATGTCTAGCTGCTGCTGCTGGTGAGTAGTTTCTTCAGTAGGCGGGTGAACAAAACTGCTCATTAGCGACTCTAGACTTAAATTGCTGCTGATGGAGCTGGTACTGCTCCTGCCCCCCACCTCCCCCCAGCAGCCATGGCAGTGGAATGTGAGCACAGTGGGCCCCTCCAGTCAAATCTGCATGAGGATGGGCGATGGTGCACATAGGTAGCGGCCAACGAACTAGATAGGATGTCTTAATAGTAGTTCAGTTTGTTCTCCCTCTCAGTGGGTGTAAAAAAGGCCCCCATTTTCGACTGGTAGTGAGGGTCTAACATGGTGGAGAGCCAGTAGTCATCCCTCTGCCAAATGGTGACAATTTGTCTGTCACTACACAAGCAAGTGAGCATGCTTTGGGCCATTTGCGCAAGTGACTTGAAAGGACTCCCTGCCTCCATCTCCACTGCATACTGCCACGTTGTGTCTGGGTCCTCTTCCTTGTCTTCCTCATCGCCCTGTAGCTCCTCTGGCTGGTCCTGCTCCTTCTGCTCCTCCTCTCCTATCACCTGTGTAGAAAAACCCCCCATTTCTCTACACATTGCTTGTGTTCGAATGTCCTCCTCCTCTTGTTCAGCCCCCACAGGGCTCATGTGGCCGCAAGATGTAGTCGCCACGTATCCTGTCCCCTGGCCAGCCAGATTTATCAGCATTAAGTTCTTTGGTCAGGCTCCTGACGCAGTGAGTGTTGAGGAGGACATCAATGACGTGCAGACAGTACTCAATGATGATGATGTAGCTGATTGCACTTGGGAGCCGGGTGACGAAGGGGCATCAGTATCATCGGGAGAAGAGGGTGGCAGCTTGCCCTGAGACAGCGGCGGAGCTAGCAAGCCGCTAGCTTGGCCAGGAGTCAGCAGTGTGGCAGCTGTGGGAGGTCAGGAGCAAAACGTGTCCGGGGTAGACCACTCGCTTCGCAGCAGCCTACCTGTCTGGAAAGTAGTGGTCCACAGGCTCAGGAAAGCAGCGGCGGTAGCAGTCAGTCAGTGTGTAGTGTTAGGGGTAAAATCACCTACTCGGCAGTGTGGTAGTTTTTTGTTAAGCCACGGAGGAGGTATATTTGCCAGTCAGCGGTGCAGTTATATGTTCTAAAGCCTTTTGTGGCATGTATTATTGGAAAAAGAAAAAATATATTCGCCGGTCAGAAGTGCAGTTATATATTTGAAAGCCTTTTGTGGCGTGTATTATTGGAAAAAGAAAAAATATATTTGCCGGTCAGCAGTGCAGTTATCTGGTCTAAAGCCTTTTGTGGCATGTATTAGTAGAAAAATAAAAAATATATTTGCTGTTCAGCGGTGCAGTTATTTGTTCTAAAGCCTTTTGTGGCGTGTATTAATGGAAAAAATATATATATATATATATATTCACCGGTCAGCGGTGCAGTTCCCTGTTCTAAAGCCTTTTGTGGCATATATTAGTAGAAAAATAAAAAAATATATTTGCCGTTCAGTGGTGGGTGCAGTTATATTTTCTAAAGCATTTTGTGGCGTGTATTAGTGGAATAAGAAAAAATATATTTGCCTTTTCAGCGTTGCAGTTATATGTTTTAAAGCCTTTTGTGGCATGTATTAATGGAAAAAATATATATATATTTGCCGGTCAGCAGTGCAGTTACCTGTTCTAAAGTCTTTTGTAGCGTGTATTAGTGGCAAAATAAAAATGTATTTGCCGTTTAGCGGTGCAGTTATATGCTATAAAGCCTTTTGTGGCGTGTATTAGTTGAAAAAGGTGAAGCGTGGCCACGGTGCCAATGTTGGCACTACGGACCTGCGTCAACATATGCAGCATCACCATAAAGTGGCCTGGGAGAACCGTGGATCCAATGTGGTGGTCCAGTCTGCCGCAGTACTCGCTGCATCACCCAGTGGCATGCACCCGGTTTCAGGCAGTCAAGGCTCCATCACCTCAGTGGAAGCTGTCTGTCCTTCCCCTAAACTGCTGGTCCTGATGCTCCTGCTCCTACTCCTCCTACTCCTCGTCAGTCATTCAGTCAGAAATCAATCACCGAAGCAATTGCCAAGAGACAACAGTATGCATGCACTCTTCCAAAGGCGCAGAAGCTGAATGTTCTCCTGTCCAAGTTGCTGGTGCTGCAGTCCCTCCCTGTCCAAGTGGTGGACTCTGCACCTTTCAGAGAACTGATGGCTTATGCCGAGCCGAGGTGGAGAGTCTCAAGCTGTCATTGCTTTGCCAAAAAGGCAGTACCAGCCCTGCACACACACGTAGAACAGATGATGAGCCAGTCCTTGAGCCTGTCGGTGTGTGCCAAAGTGCACGGCAGCGCCGACGTGTGAAACTATAATTAGGGTCAGGGACAATACATGTCCTTTATGGCCCACTGGGTGAATGTGGTTCCTGCACAGCCATACCAGCAACTTGGCCAGGTGACGCCGCTTCCGCATGCACGTTGTCACGCCATTGGTCCTGCGACAATGTTCGCCTCTGCCTCCTCAGCCTCCACTGCAGGGAGAATTCACAGTGCTCCTCCAGCACACCACATGTGCAGTTCACAGCGGTGTGACACTGTTCTGCACCTGGTTTGCCTTGGTGATGGAGTCGCACAGGGGAGGAACTGCTCCGTGTGATTCATCAAGAAATCGAATCCTGGCTTTCTCCGTGACAACTGAAAATCATAACCATGGTGACCAACAATGGGAAAAACATGGTGTTGGCGCTGTGTCGAGGAAGGCTGAGCCATTCGCCCTGCATGACACTTGTGTTCAATCTGGTTGTCAAGTGGTTCCTGAAGTCTTCCACCCATCTGCAAGATATCCAAAAAATGGTGAGGAAACTTTGCATGCACTTCAGCCATTCGTACACAGCAAAGCACACCCTCCTTGAGCTGCAGCAGCAGAACGGCATCCCACAACATAGGCTGGTATGTGACGTTTCCACCTGTTGGAATTCCACCCTTCATATGTTGGACCAACTATACGAACAGAGAAAGGCCATCAACGATTTCTTGATGATCCAAGCGGATAGGAGCACTCCCCTGTGTAACATCGATGTCAGCCAGTGGCAGCTCATGCATGACACCTGCCATTTGTTCAGGTCCTTTGAGGACTCCACGTTATTTGTCAGTCGCCAGGAGTAGGGGATGAACCACGTCATTCCACTGCTTCATGTCCTGAAACAGATGTTGGTAACAATGGCTGGTCAGTGGACTGGAGACGTGGCGCCTAGATCACGCGGCCACATGAGCACTATGGGGGCTGAACAGGAGAAGGAGGGGGAGGAGGACTATGGAGCACAGGCAATGTGTAGCAAAATGGGTGGTTTTTATACTCAGCTGAGAGGAGAGGAGGAGCAGGAGCAGCCAGATGAGCTACAGGGCGATGAGGAAGATGAGACAGAGGACCCAGACACACCGTGGTAGTATGCAGTGGAGATCGATGCAGGGAGTCCCTCTGAGTCACTTGCACAAATGGCCCGTTGCATGCTCACTTGCTTGCGTAGTGACAGCAAAATTTTCACCATTCGGCAGAGGGATGACTTCTGGCTCTCCACCTTGTTTGACACTCGCTACCGGTCCAAAATGGGGGCCTTTTTTACACCTGCTGAGAGGGAGGACAAACTGAACTACTACAGAGACATTTTATGTAGTCAATTGGCCGCTGCGTATCTGTGCCATTGTCCATCCTCTCGCAGATCTGACCGGGGGGCCCTCTACGCTCATGTTCCACTGCCATGGCTGCTGGGGAAGGGTGGGGTGGCAGGAGCAGTGCCAGCTCCATCAGCATCAGCCTGAGTCTACAGTCGCTGATGAGTAGCTTTATTCGCCCGCATAGTGAAGAAACTACTCACCAGCAGCAGCAGGTAGACCTGGAGCACTGGAGCAGGACCTGAACCATCAGGTGGTGGCATACTTGGACAGCACCCTGCCAACCCGCATTAAAGATCTGCTGGACTACCGGGCAGCCAAACTGGATTTGTGGCCACAACTAGCAGAGTTTGCCCTGGAAAAGCTGTCCTGACCGGCTAGTAGTGTGGCATCAGAGCAGGTGTTTAGTTCCGCACAAGAGACCGGTTTCTTCTTCCTACCTGCCTCAGCTACCACTCTAATGCTGCCACTCACCTGATGCCACACATCTGATGCCAAGTGCTCCTTCTTTCACCCACCTTCGGGTAATGGTATTGCCACCCACCGCCCCACTTTGTCACCGGTTCACTTTCAGGTCTCCTGCTGCTGCTGCCATCTCCACACTACGTCACCTTGTAACTCTGTGGTATTTTGATGCTGATGGTGCTGCCATCTCCACACTATGTCACCTTGCCATTGCCACTCTGTGGTCTCCTTATGCTGATGCTGCTGCCATCTCCACACTATGTCGCCTTGCCACTCTGTGGTCTCCTGATGCTGCTGCCATCTCCACACTATGTCACCTTGCCACTCTGTTGTATCCTGGTGCTGCTGCTTCCATATCCACACTATGTCAATTTGCCATTCTGTGGTATCCTCCTACTGTCGCCAACTCCAGACTCTATGATTGTGCTACTCGGTGACCTCCTCATTCTGCTGCCAACTCCAGACTCTGTCATTGTGCCACTCCGTGGCCTTCTCCTGATGCTGCTGCCACCAAAAGAGATGGCCTTGCAGTTTGCCTGGAGGTCATTTCGTTTCGAACTTTGCTCGTTCGTGGTTCGCTGAACGGGCGAACATATGGCGATGTTCGCTGGAGCCATATTCTTTTACATTGTGAAGAACTTTGACCCATGAACATCCATCAGGTAGTACAGGACAGACAATTGAGATGCTTCAGCACATGGACAAACCCCCTACCTTGTAAATAAACCCGATCTGGCCGCCATTTTATATTCAATCTTTTGCCAATGTAGGGAGAGGTTGCTCTGTGGAGCAGGGACAGACTGTTAGGGACACCAAACGCTAGCTAGTAGGGCCACAAAAGTGCTTTTAAGGACAGGTATAGGTGTGCTATCGATAGGTGTGACTTACTGAGGGGTGTCATATACTTATAATATACTTTCTAACATAGAAAGTATATTATAGTGCATTTGTATTGTGCAGCAGTTGTGTGTGATACTGCAGCTACACAGAGGGATAAATGCTATTGGAACAAATAATTTCTACTGGTGTGATATGCCAGTTGCCCCCCCAAAAAAAACTGATTGAAGTAGGGGTGTGATATACCAATAATATACTTTCTATATAGTGGATTTAGGTAGGGCAGCATTTGTTTGCTATTCTGTTGCGACACTGCAGCTACAGAGATTTCCAAATGCTATTGGAACAAATAATTTCTATTGGTGTGATTTACAAGTTTCCCCCCCAAAAAAACTTGAAGCAGGGGTGTTATATACCAATAATATACTTTCTATATAGTGCAGCATTTGTTTGCGGTTTTACTGCATTACCGCAGCTACACAGAGTGACAAACTATATAGGAACAAATAATTTCTACTGGTGTGATATATCAATTATATACTTTTCATACAGTGCATTTGGGTAGTACAGCATTTGTTTGTGGTTTTGCTGCGTTACCTCAGCGACACAGAGTGACAAACGCTATTTGAACAAATAATTTCTACTGGTGTGATATGCCAGTCGCCCCCCAAAAAAACTGATTGAAGCAGGGGTGTGATATACCAATTATATACTTTCTATATAGTGAATTTGCATAGTGCAGCATTTGTTTGAGGTTTTGCTGCGTTACCTCAGCTACACAGAGTGACAAACGCTATTGGAACAAATAATTTCTACTGGTGTGATATACCAGTTGCTCCCCAAAAAAGGGATCGAGGCAGGGGTGTGATATACCTTCTTCCACGAATACTGCTCTTCTATAGGGACTTTTGTCACAGGGTCATTTTAAAAATGACAGGCAGAGGAAGAGGCAGTCCATTCCGCAGGGATGGTAGGGGTCGGGCAGGTGCACCAGGCCGGAGCTTTAGTGGGAAGTTACAGAAGGTGCGTGCGATTACATCACCAGACCTGGTTGAGTGGCTCACTCAGCCTTCCAGTTCTGCACCCTCCTCATCCTCTCTATCTTGACCCTCTTCACTCTCTACTGTGTGCATCCCCAAAGACACCACCACCACTATATCCCCTCCTCTCATGTCAGAGAAATTATTTTCCCATCCATTACAAGTTTTACCGATGCACAGCCATTCTTGGCATTGGATCAGGAAGAGGATGTATTAATGGTCGCCACCCAGCAGTCTGACGACAGTACCCAGATCAGCCGAATTAGGGTGGTCCCTGCAGTTACTACTCCGAGATCTCTAATGTCAGTGGTGGTGAAGGTGACGATAATGACGTCTCGATGGTACGTTACGTGGGTGCCCACAAGAGAGGAAGAGGAGGGGAGTTCATAGGGAAAGACAGAGCAGCAGATAGGGAGTAGGAGGAGAAGCAGGCAGAACTTATAGTGCACAGGAGGCAAAAAGCAGACTGCTAATGTATCTGGAACAAGCCATCCACCATGCACGGTCACATCTGGTGCTCCCAGGAAACCGGCACATTGCTCCGCAGTGTGGGCTTTTTTTAAGGTGTCCGCTGCTGACAATAGTGTTGCCATCTGCAGCCTGTGCTTTTAACGCATAATTCACGGTAAGCCCAACACTCACCTAGGGATGACCGCCTTAAGAATGCACCTTGCCTCCCATCACCAAGCCCAGTTGGAGCAACACCGTCAGAAGCCACAAAGCCACACTCACGGCGCTCCACATCCTGCCTCTTCTCCTTGTCCTCTCTCCTCCCATTTGTCCTTCACTCCACCTTCCACTGCGCCACTGTCGCTTTCATCTGGCAAAAGGCAGGCTTCTATGGCCCAAATGTTCGAGCAAAAAAAGATGATGACACCGGACAACCCTCTTGCCCAACGGCTGACCGCTGGCTTGTCGGAACTGCTAGACAACCAACTTCTGCCATATAAACTGGTGGACTTGGAGGCCTTTAGAAAATTTGTGGTTTTTAGCACACCACAATGGAAGGTCCCCGGAAGGAAATATTTCTCTCAGAAGGGCATCCTGGAGCTATATGGCCAGGTTCAGCGGCAAGTGAATGTATCACCGGTACACAGTGTCAGTGCCAAGATACATCTGACCACAGAAACGTGGTCTAGCAGGTCTAGCAAACATGGACAAGGAAGGTACATAACTTTTACTGCCCACTGATTGAACCATCTGACGGCTATCAAGCATGCAACCCGTGCAACCCGTGTGGATTTGGTGTTACCACCACGGATTGCATACAGGCCTGCCTCTTCTTCTCCTCCTCTTACTCCATCCTCTGTCTCCTCCTGGTCTGACTCCTCCTTTTCCACTGCTACCGCCTCTTCTGCTGCGCCCCCTAATCTCCCCAGAACCTATTCGACGTGCCAGGTGAGACGTTGTCATGCTGTGCTGCGGCTGTTGTGTCTGGAAGCCAAGAGCCACACTGGTCTTTCACTCCTTTCTGCTTTGCGGTCACAGGCCGATCAGTGGCTATCCCCGCTCAATTTGACAGTTGGTAAAGTGGTGTGCGACAACGGTGCCAATCTGCTGAGCACGCTGAAACAGGGCAAAATGACACACGTGCTGTACATGGCATACATCCTCAACTTTGCCAAATACCCCAGGGTCCAGGACGTCTTGCGGCAGGCCAGGAAAATCTCTATCCATTTTAGAAGATCTTACACGGCTATGGCTCGCTTTGCTGACATTCATCGATGACACCACCTGCCCGTCAGACGTCTTATTTGTGACTGCCCGACGCAATGGAACTCCACCTTGTATATGCTTGATAAGCTTCTCCAGCAGAAACGTGCAGTTAACTACTACCTATACGAACTCTGCGGCAGGACAGGTTCTGGGGAGCTTTTTTTTTTTTTCACTTCGCCAGTGGCTGTTCATGCTCGACGCATGCAGACTTCTCCGGCCATTTGATGAGATCACCAAACTGGTCAGTCGCAGCCAGGGCGCCATCAGTGACAGCGTACCTTGCGCCTACTTTTCTGGAGCGTGCATTGCATCGTGTCATTGATCAAGCCGTCGAGGAGCAGTAGCAGGAAGATGAGGAAGTCGCAATGCTGGATGAATTCCCAGGGGGGCTACTCCATCTGAGACAAGTCGACAGGAATCTGAAGAGGAGTCAGAGGAGGATGGTGCTGGGGCAGAGGAGGAGCAAGAAGAGCATTCTTTAAACTTTTCTGGGATCACTGGTGTTGTCGGTGGCTTTGGGGAGGAGACCGAGGATGACATTATCCTGGATGATGAGCAGGAGCCAGGCCACTCTTATGCTTCCAGTTTAGTGCAAATGTGGGCCTTTATGCCCTAGTGTTTGAAGAGGGACCCCCGTATAAAAAGCATAAAGGGCAAGGACCAATACTGGGTGGCAACGTACTTAGACCCCCGGTACAAACACAAAATGGTGGACATGTTACCAGCATCACAGAGGGCTGTGAGAATGCAGCTGCTCCAGGCTTTGCTTCGAGAAATGCTGCATTCTGCTTTTGAGGGTGATGGCAGAGGAATTTCCACTCACAGGGAAACAGTTGCGGGTACCAATCCAACAGCGCATGCAAGAAGAGGGCGGTTTGAAGATGTGTTGGTCACTTCGCATATGAGATCATTCTTGCAACCAACCCATCGACTGATGTCTTCCGGATCCAGCCTCATGGAACGCCTAGACCGACAGGTGTCCGACTACATCGGGTTAATGGCTGATGTGGACTCTCTGAGAAACGAGGAACCCCTGGACTACTGGGTGTGCAGGCTTAACCTCTGGCCAGAGCTGGTACAATTTTGGAACTCTTGGCTTGGCAGCGCAGCAGGGGGGATCGTGACCGATAAGCTCACTTGCCTAGCTCACAACTACCTCACATTTCTAAAAATGAATGAGGCATGGATCTTGGAGGAGTTCAACACATGTGACTAGTCGACCACACTTAATTGAATTTCCTCATGACAGCCCAAAAATATCCGCCACCACCCAAAACAAATAATTGTTATGCCTTTTCATAAGTTTCATATGGGTATTCATTGCCTTTAAGATCAATGTTGGTATATATTCACTATTTTGTATAGATTTTAATGTACACCGAAGTAAGTCCATGGGAAGATTACTGCTCCAGTCAAAGAGCTAGTGTTATTGTAATTATAATACATTTAGACAATTTGAAAATACACCACACCTGCAGATATAGAGGCTTCATTGTATTTTTTTTTTTATCTGAACATGAATTCCACAGTGTGAGAATTGTCTAGATGTTCCTAAAAGTATACATTCATGTATCAAAGTTTGTCCCTCGGCTCTGAGACAAGGCCTCCAGATGTCAGAGGTGTGTAGTATTGAAAATATCAGGCATGTATAAGTTAACCCTTAATGGTATGATGCTTATAGCATATACAACAGCGACACCTAGGTATGAGCAGTTGATACTAGACCAGTAGCAAAAGTGCATTCTGGGTAATGTTATGACGTTACATTCCTTATCAATGGAGATGCCTATCCAACAATGATTGGAAAGTTCCAAACTACTGTAGGAAGGTGTGCTCATCTGACAAGTTTTGGGTAAAGAAAATGGATACTAAAAAGAGAAAAAAATAAAATAAAATAAAGAGAGATCTCTGGAGAAAGATTTGGATTATCAGAAAAACTCTTGAGAGCTGACTGCCCCAAGACTCTGCACATCACTTGACACTTGGGTAATGTATATATATTTTTTAATGTAGTATTGATATAAATTAATTTGCTTGATACTTAGCCAAACCCCGCTTATTGCAGATGGATAGTGTTAGCATTACATCAGTATTAACGGCATTCAGTAAAAATGCATATCACTGAATACAAGATCTGATATTGATAACAAGAGAGCTTCTCTGTTGGGAATCTTTGTATTCCCTAGTTTGATATCAAGCTGATAAGTAATAAATTTTGTTGCAATACTACCATTATCTGAGATTGGTCATCATTTTGGACAAAGCAAGGACTCGTATCTGTCATTTTCTTAATTGAGTTTTTGCTTTTGATTTTATATCTCAATTTTAAAGCCATATTGCATAATATTCTTGTGTTGGTTGAGTAGTGTTTTGTTGGCGCCATATAGTGACGAATTATGGGTACTGCATATCATTGTATATTATTTTGATTGCATTCTAAATTATTGTATAATAAACCATTTATATTTTTTGCATAGACGCTTGTACCCTGTTTTACTGATTGCACAAAATAATTAGGTTCTCGATCAAACTCTTGGAGGTGTGTTTATGTCCACCTCGTGGATCAATATCATTTGCATTTTTTTCTTTTGATCCGTAATTTATATATATATATATATATATATATATATATAAAGCATTTGCTTTATATACCTAACATAATGGTCCCTGTCTTAGGCTACTTTCACACTAGCGTTCGGGCGGATCCGTTCTGAACGGATCCGCTCATATTAATGCAGACGGAGGCTCCGTTCAGTACGGATCCGTCTGCATTAATAACTTTAAAAAAATTCGCAAGTGCGCAAGTGCGAAAGTAGCCTGCGCGGATCCGTTCAGACTTTCAATGTAAAGTCAATGGGGGACGGATCCGCTTGAAGATTGAGCCACATTGTGGCATCTTCAAACGGATCCGTCCCCATTGACTTACATTGTAAGTCTGGACGGATCCGCACGGATCCGCACGCCTCCGCACGGCCAGGCGGACACCCGAACGCTGCAAGCAGCGTTCAGCTGTCCGCCTGTCCGTGCGGAGGCGAGCGGAGCGGAGGCTGAACGCCGCCAGACTGATGCAGTCTGAGCGGATCCGCTCCATTCAGACTGCATCAGGGCTGGACGGCTGCGTTCGGGTCCGCTCGTGAGCTCCTTCAAACGGAACTCACGAGCGGACCAGCGAACGCTAGTGTGAAAGGAGCCTTAGGTAAATACAGCGGCATAAAAGGCCTTTTCTGTCCATTGAATGCCTAATGTTTTGGGCCTCTGAGGAATTCAACACCTTTGACAACGACGTGTTTCCACTGGTATCATTAGTTTTTTTTTAAGAGTGGGGATTTCGTTAGTCATGTTTTTAATCCAATTTAATATTTTTAGTTCTTATAAACATATGTATTTTACCTGTATTTGTACTGGCCTTCAGTAAAATTGATATCCATTGACCGTCTAATAGACCTCCAGCCACATACTTACTTGTTCTTTTATGTACGCTGAATGCATAATTTTTGGGGCCTGTAGTACACTGGCCTGCTGTAAAATTGATATCCAATCTAACTCCAGCCACATACTTACTTGTTATTTTCTGTACGGTAAATGAATAATTGTTGCGGCCTCGGAGGAATTCAACACAAGTGGCGACCTTGTGTTATCGAATTTCAACTATTATCATAAGTTTTTTTTTTAAGAGGAGGTATTTCGTTAGCCATATTTTTAATCCAATTTTATATACAGTTGCAAGAAAAAGTATGTGAACCCTTTGAAATGATATGGATTTCTGCACAAATTGGTCATAAAATATGATCTGATCTTCATCTAAGTCATAACAATAGACAATCACAATCTGCTTAAACTAATAACACACAAAGAATGAAATGTCACAGTAACTTATTTGAAGACACAGTAGAATGAAGACACAGTAACTTATGAACAGTAGAATGAAGACACAGTAACTTATTGTGTGTTTTCACTGTACTGGTACCTCAAGGACTCTGCAAATGTGATGTAGCGAAACCATTCCAGCCAAAATCTGTGCTCCAAAATCCAAATGGCGCTCCTTCCCTTCTGAGCCATCCCATGTGCCATACAACAGCTTATGTCCACATTTATGGCTTTTCCATAGCTAATAGAACCCACCTATGAATTTATGGAGTGTGGTATGAAGCTTTGATGGTGCAAGTGCAGCGACAGGGACCGCAAGGGCAATGTGTTCGTGTGGTGACCTGCTGGGAGTAGTATTGGGTACTCATGGTTCTGCAGCTCCCAGGCCGACATGCAGTGACAGGAAGAATATAACCGGATTCCTTTGGGGCACACTCTAGTGTTGAGGGATATCCTGCCAGATGTTGGTTGAAGCACCCTTAATGGTATAGGGTTTTAGCTGCATGGAAGGCAGGGTACCTGAGGTTTGTGATGCCAGCACCCTTGGGTGCAAAGGAGGTGATAGAAATAAAGAGTAGTCAGTTTAAATAAATAACTGGAATGTTTACTAAGAATAACTTGCCTTGAGGAAGATGTACAGGTTCAGTTATCATGGGGGTATTCACATAAACTTCTGATCTCAAGTGTGCTGTAATTCCAGGTAACAAGCTTGGTTGTGGTACTACAGGCTTCAATGTGCTGATAACACTAATATGCTTCCTTTTTCTGGTATCACAGTCCTTTACCTGTGCTCATTAGGCAACTGGTCCATTTCCTAACATCCTAGTGCTTAATATAATATAATCTTCTATATGTCTTTCTCTCCTTCTTCCTTTCTGCAACCTACAGGGCCATTTTCCTTAACATCAGGCATGCAAATTCTTCTCCATTCTTTGTACTGGCTGCTAATAGAAATAGTTCCACATGGTCCATAGAGGGAAAAAAACACAACTTTGCGCTTAGTCGTAATAGTGTGTCCATGTACTGGAGGCTTCTCCTGGTCACTAGGGGCTGTGGAGCCAACTAGACTTACTATATACCCAAGTCTACACTGGTCTTTGCTGGGTAGCTTCTAAATTCCTCCTCCAACCTCCCTCAGCCTGGCCACTACCAAGGGGGCTAAAGTGGTAGCTACATGGGGATTATCATCTGACTCTCCTCACTGCACACTTCCTCTCTTGTTTCTCCTCTTTTCTGTGTCTAGCCTGTCCCTTTTATAGGGGAATGTACCAGCGCCATCTAGTGGTGACTAATGTGAAGTGGTGGTTTCCAGCTTGTTAATAGGAATTTACAGCTTTATACATACACAGCATAAAATGACATTCTGCAAATACCCTTAACCATTTCACATCCGCCCATAGAATATGAATGTCCTATGGGTGAAGGTTTATGTCTGAATGGACGTTCTGGAACATCCATTCAGAGATGGCAGCGACACGCTAATCATGCACTTGCCGACCGGGGGAGGGGCGCTGTCGGTGACAGCAGAGCACCCCAGGGAGAAGGCTGGGACAGTTCCCAGGTGTCCCTGCCTTCTAGATCGTTGTATACACGAGCGCTGTGTATACAGATCAGGAAGCGCTATGCACTTCCTGTTCCGGCCCGGTGGTCATGTGACCGCCGGGCCTGGGGGAGTGAAGGACCTGTCTTGTCTTCCACAGACCTCGATCAGCCCTGCACTGAGGCTGTACAGTGCAGTATTCTGCTGTACAGCCTCTCTCTAGACTGTAACTGGGGCTACTATGTCAGTGTTTAAAAAAAAAAAAAAGTTTCACATGTGAAAAAAATAAATAATCCCCAATTAAGTAATTAAAAAAAATTTAAAAATTGAAGAAAAAAGAGACATATTTGGTATTTCCGTATCCGTAATGACCGGCTCTATAAATATATCACATGATCCACCCTGTCCGATAAACAACATAAAAAAATAAAAATAAAAACTGTGTAAAAAAAAAGCCATTTTTGTCACCTTACATCACAAAAAGTCCAACCCAAGTGATAAAAAAGGTGTATGTCCCACAAAGTGGTACCAATAAAACCATCACCTCATCCCGCAAAAAATGAGCCACTGCATAAGAAAATCGCAATTTTTTTTTAAAAACTATAGCTTTCAGGACATGGAGACATTAAAACATTTTGTTTTGTTTCAAAAATGCTATTATTGTGTTAAAGCAAAATAAATAAAAAAAAGTATACACATTAGGTATCGCCATAAGAACCAGCTCTATAAAAATATCACATGACCTAACTCCTCAGGTTAGCAATGTAAAAAATATAAATAAAAACAGTGCCAAAAAAAGCAATTTGTTGTCACCTTACATCACAAAAATTGCAACATCAAGCGATCAAAAAGGCATATCAGTAAAAAAAAAGCTATGGCTCTCAGACTATGGAGACACTAAAACTTAAATAAATAAGAGAAAGTATACATATTAGCTATTGGCACGTCCGTAATGATCTGCTTTATAAATATGTCACATGACCTAACCCCTCAGGTGAACACTGTAAAAATAAATAAATGAAAACTGTGCTAAAACAAAAAAATTTGGTCATCTTGCCCCATAAAGTGTTATAATGAATGATCAAAAAATCATATGTACCCAAAAATGGTACCAATAAAAACGTCAATTCTTCCTGCAAAAAATGAGCCCCTGCACAAGACAATCGGCAGAAAAAATAAAATGGCGTTCAGAAAATGGAGACACAAAAACATCATTTGTTTTCAAAAATGCTTTATTATGTAAAACTGAAACAAACAAAGAAATTAGACATATTTGATATCATTGTGTCCATAACAACCTGCTCTATAAAAATAGCACATAATCTACCCTGTCAGATGAATTATGTAAAAAATAAAAACTGTGCCAAAACAGACATTTTTTGGTTACCTTGCCTCACAAAAAAACATATATGTAGAGCAGTAAAAAATCATATGTGCCCCAAATAGTACCAATAAAACTGGCACCTTATCCCCTAGTTTCCAAAATGGATCACTTTTTGGGAGTTTCTACTGTAAGGGTGCATTGGGGGGGGGGCTTCAAATGGGATATGCCATCTAAAAACCATTTCAGCAAAATCTGCCTTCCAAAACCCATACGGCGCTCATTTTCTTCTGTGCCCTGCCGTGTGCCCTTACATCAGTTTTCGAGCACATATGGGGTGTTTCTGTAAACTGCAGAATCGGGGTAATAAATATTGAGTTTTGTTTGGCTGTTAACCCTCGATGTGTTAAAGAATAAAATGGATTAAAATGGAAAATCTGCCAAAAAAGTGAAATTTAGAAATGTCATCTCCATTTTCCTTTAATTCTTGTCCAACACCTAAAGGGTTAAAAAAGTTAGTAAAATCAGTTTTGAGTAACTTGAGGGGTGTAGTTTCTACATCAGGATCATTAATGGTCCTTAAAAAGTGGGTTTCGGAAATTTTCTTAAAAATTGTAAGAATTGCTTCTAAGATTCAAAGCCTTCTAACGGCCTAAAAAAATAAGATGACATTTCCAAAATGATGCCAACATAAAGTAGACTTATGGGGAATGTTAAGTAATAAATATTTTATGAGGTATCACTTTCTGTTTTAGAAGCAGAGAAATTGAAATTTTGAGAATTGCAAATTTTTCTATTTTTTTTTCACGTTTGGATTATTTTATAATTAATTGTGAAATATATTGACTCAGATTTACCACTCACATGAAGTACAATGTGTCATGAGAAAACAAATGGCTTGGATAAGTAAAAGCTTTCCAAAGTTATTACCACATAAAGGGACACATGTCAGGTTTGCAAAATTAGGCTCTGTCAGGAAGGGGGAAATGGCGCAGATGTGAAGTGGTTAAGCATACAGGGCCCCACTACTGATACGGAGTGGGAAACTGCACAAGCTGGGCACAACATATTGGACATTGAAATACCATATCTGTGGCAAAATTGCAATTTTCACTTTGGATGTACTACTAACCATTAATTTCTTCAAAATACCTGTTGTGTTAAAATGCTGATCATACACAGTTGTCAGCTCAAGATGTGTAAATCACCACATTGGGCCTTGAATGTGCATGGTGTTCTTTATCTTCTGAAGCCTGCGCCGTGCCCAAACAGCAGTTTTTGTTGTTGTACTTAATAAAAATGATATCATACAATTTGGGATGCTTTTTCTCCTACTATCACTTATGAAAATGAAACATTTGAGGCTAAAACTGCGCACTGTTGAAGTACAATGTCATTGTTCATTTTATTTGCCAATTTTAAAGTATTCTATAACTCTAAGTGAATTTCTTAAAATGTTTAGGTCCCTCTTTGGGAGTTTTCACTGTAGAAGTACATCAGGGGCTCTGCAAATTTGACATAGCGCCCAAAAGCCAAATGGCTCTTTTTCTCTTTTGAGCCCTGCTGTGTACCCACACAGTAGTTGATAACCACAAATGGTGAGTGGCTATATTAACCCTTTGCTGACTAGGTGATTTTCCATTTTTGAGTTTTTGTTTTTTGCTTCCTGTCTTTCCAGAGCAATAACTTTATTATTTTTCCGTTCACATAGCCGTACGAGGGCTTGTTTTTTGCAGGACAAGTTGTACTTTCCAATGCATTTAATATTGCATAGGATTTAGAGGGAAGTGGAAAAAATATTCCAAAAGGGGTGGAACGGAGTTCACTATGCAGTAAAACTGACTCATGCTCTTCATTCTCCAGGTCAGTAGAAATCTGGTGATACCACATATGTATAACTTTTTTGTAGTCATGTGTTCAGAGCTGGGTGAGGGCTCATTTTTTTCTTGGCGATCTGTTTTTTTCATTGATACCATTCTAGGGTGTTTACAACTTTTTAATAACTTTTTATTTAATTTTGTGGGAGGAGAACCGACCTAAAAACTGTGAATTAGCCATTTAAATTTTTTTTTTTTTTCGTCTTGCCTTTTTCCGCTTGGGATAAATATTTTGATATAACAGGCAGCTTTTTTTTTGGGGGGGGGGGGGTGATTTGAATTTTTATTTGTAAAATTTTTTCCCCTTTTTTTTTAAACAGTTCCCATAGGAAACTATAACAAGCAATCATTGGATTGCATCTCTCATAGACTCCAGTGCATTAGCATTGGAGACTATGATAATTTTACTGTGTTTCTATAGAGCCCCAGGGGCTCTATATAAACTACTATGAGGCAACCGCCTGGCATTCTGAATGACAGAGGCTGCCACATACATGCTCCGGCTCCTCCAATAGCCTCATGGGGTGCGTTATTCCAGTATTTCACATGCTCAGATTCTGTGTTCAGGTTTGACCATGGCATTGTGGAGACACGAGGGTCAGTGGTTGCTCTCGTCCACTGGCCTAGCTACCTTTACGAAGACTGTGCAAGGCCTGTGCCCCTTTCCTGTGGGTGGAACAATACTCAGACAACACAGAGTGAGGGTACAAGGCTCCGGGAAGACTTTATTGGATAACCAACAGTCAGCAGCATATAGTACAGCCCCAGCCCCAGAAAGGACACGGGATGGCACAGGTGACAGCAATTCACCCTTCCACTTACTGGGCGGAGGTAGCACCAAGCTTAGGGAGTTGGCCGTGCAAAGAGAGGCAGGTGACTCGATCATCCCAACCTGGACTCTCCAACCCAACCCGTAGGCTCGAGGTTAGGCAGAAGAGCAGTTCTGAAGTCCACCAGCTATAACTATAGTACCTAGGCTGAAGTCCTGTAGGATAACTGCTGATGACAGGGGCAGCCGCCCCTTTATTTCCCTCAGCTGCCATGACAGTGCATTGGCCCCCATAATATTGGTGGGAGATAATAGTGGCTGTTCCATCATTGGCTGTTAGGTCAATCTGACTGCATAATATCATTCTGATGGCATAGCTTTTCCACTTCAGCCAGACAGGCTGAACGGCTCCTGATACACAGCAGGGGGGCTAATGCAATCCACAGGTGATGTCATCGCAGGTCCTTCCCCATACATGTGCTGGCTTGTTATTTAGACCAAAAGACACCGCATTGTTCATTAAAGTTGCTGTGGAAGTCAGACAGCTACAGGAAGGACACATTAAACAATAGCTCATGTCCCTGACTGACTCCTCAAAATAATTGACAAAGAAACCCTACACTTGGCGCAAATTAAGAACAATACACCCCCCAAGTGGCCAGATGTTATCATCAGTGTCGATGGTGTTGTCACAGCGGACGTTATCCATGGGTACCTGCTGTATGAAAGTTCCGGAGTGGGCGCCATCTTTTAATACCCTACATGTGACCTACTATTACGTCATGTGTCAGGAAGGGGGTTAAAAAACTCTTAAAAATTGTAGGGTGCTTCTTCTCCTGTTACCTCTTTGCATAAATGAAAAATCTGGGGCTAAAGCAACATTTTATTAAAAAAAAAATTTTTTTCATTTTCCCATATACTGTAAGTGTCTAAATTCTATGAAATGCTTGTTAGGTGAAAGCGCTCCCCACACCCCTTGATAAATTCCATGAGGGGTGTAGTTTTTTAAAATGATGTCACTTCATGGAGGTTTCCATTGTAAGGGTCCATTCAGACGTCCATAGTGTTTTGCGGTCTGCAAATTGCGGACCACCAAACACTGACACCGTACATCGCCGGCACTATATAGAGGATTCCTATTCTTCTCCGCAGCTGCGGACAAGAATAGGAAATGCTCTATTTTTTGGCTGAGCCACGGACCGGAAGTTCGGGGCCACGGACAGGAAATGCTGATGCGGAGAGCAAACTGTGTGCTATCCGCATCTTTTACATCCCCATTGAAAATGAATGGGTCTGCACCTGTTCCACATAATTGCGGAACGGATCCGGGCCCAAAGTGCGGACGTCTGAATGGAGCCTAAGGGGCAGCTCAAGGTCTCTTAAAATTGTGATATGGCACCTGAAAACCATTTCAGCAAAATCTGTCCTCCAAATGCCAAATGGCGCTCCTTCCCTTCTGAGTCCTGCAGTGTGCCCAAACAGTAGTTTGTGACCATGTATGGGGTGTTGCAATATTTAAGAGAACGTGGGTATCAAATTGTTTTCTTTTTCCTCTGTTACCCCTTGTGAAAATGAAAAATTTGGAGCTATGGCAAAAACTGTAATTTTTAATTTTCACAGCTTCTAAATTCTATGAAACACCTGTTGGGTGAAATCAATCACTACACCCCCTTAATAAATTTCATGAGGGTTGTAGTTTTAAAAAAGAGGCTTTCCAATATAGCGGTACCTGAAGGTCTCTTAAAAAAAAAACGGAATTTTCGGTAAATTTTAGATTTTTTATATATTATAATTTGTACCACTAATTGTAAAAAAATTCTGAATGGCTTAGAAAAATAAAAGCATTCAAAAGCTATAATCATGTGACATAAAGTAGCACTTCAGATTGGCAAAATAAGTTTCTCAGCCAGGTGCAAACTGGCTTTATCTTTAAGGGGTTAAAGCCTTATTGGACCATGATGCAATTGTACATGAAAGCCCTTAGTCAAATTAAGCAATCCTGAGATATGTACTATTAGAGCAAGTATATTTCAAAGTCCATGTAATACACAGATGCAATGTATGAAATGCTGAAATGTAATAGAGAATAAACTCTCATCCCAGAAGCGACCATCCTCTATGATGTCAATCTTCCTAACTGAAGTAAAAAAAATTCATGGCACTCTCATGGAGGGTGAGAATCAGTTGGTCTGGAAGACCCAAGGAACCCCAGTATGATGCTGAATGCAATATTGGCTGCAGATAGACTAGCATCATCAGTGACCCTTTTTGGTCAACAATAAAATCGTTGCTCCTTTTTTAAATCAACTTGTTTCTATAATTTTTTTGTGTGAAAATATCAGTATTTCCATCTTGCTCTGCTGTTCCTAAGTCCTCACTTTTGTCAATACAGTAGTGCAGTGGGTTTGTTACACCAGGTGATGTGCTCTGCTTTTGCTTAGAGACTTTGTGATGTAGTTTGCATTTCAAATATAAACCTCAGTCTAAATATTTGACAAAATGTAAACAGTTTGTCATTTAACCTCCAATAAAATCTCAATGTGTTATTAGGCGGCTCACCACACAGGAGAGATGGCTGTTCCTACTGAGGGTGAAATTAATCTCCTTTACCTGGTTTTTCTGGTGCTTATTTCTGTCATACCTGGGCTGGTGATACATTTATTCATTATAGTTAGAGATGAGCAAATTTTTCAAAAATTAGCTTCTCCGGTTCGCCAATTTTTTTTGAAAGAATTTGGTTCAATACAAATATATTCATGGCGATTCGCATTAAAAAACGGCTATTTCCTGGCTGCAGAGAGCTTCTATAGTGGTGTAGAACACTGTGCCTTTCAGTAACAGGCATAGGGAGTCTGCTGTGGTAGTGAAATAACACTGTGAGTCCGTTTGACATGCAGATGACAGGCGTCGCTCTTAGAATCACTGCACACTTCACTTATTTGGTCAGTTTTGGCCCCTTGACTGCCCAAATAAGTGAAGTGTGAACTCAGCCTTACAGGTCGATGTTATCGCCAAGAAGAAGCGCACTCCTTTTACACTGTCATCAGCAGATTCAACATAGATGCCTGTTCTATTAAACGCTTATACAAGTAGAGCCCCCCGACAGAGTGGAGAGGGTGTCAGCAGTAAGTTTGTGTTGATATCGCTGATTATTTTGCCCTTCCTCTGATCTGTCAGAACAATAACCCACAAAAAATGGATCCTGTCTGTGGTGCATCCGCCTTCACTCTGTCAGCATTTCGTCAGTGACTGCTGAGAACCGACCACAATCAGGGGTAGAGAACATCCCCCCTTCCCCCTTTTTTTTGGAACCCCACTCACAAGGAAATGAACACAGACTACCGAATGTTGGGTGGTTATCGGCCACAGCTTTATTTACTTTTCTTCATATTAACAGCAAACTCGAGCATTGAACTGCTCAAACTATTATCATCCGGAGCGGTATGCCAGCCGCTGGACTCCCAGTGGGCAAGTCCGTCATTTCTCCTTTATTTCATAGAATTTAGAAACACTTGGCTGTGAAAATAAAAAATTACAGTTTTTGCCATAGCTCCAAATTTTTCATTTTCACAAGGGGTAACAGAGGAAAAAGCAAACAATTTGATACCCACGTTCTCTTGAATATTGCAACACCCCATACATGGTCACAAACTGCTGTTTGGGCACACTGCAGGACTCAGAAGGGAAGGAGCGTCATTTGGCTTTTCTCCATATTAACAGCAAACCCGAGCCTTGAACTGCTCAAACCATTATCATGTGGAGCGGTATGCCAGCCGCTGGACTCCCGTCATCTCTCCTTTATTTCATCGTGCCATTTATTTTAATACTGCCAGCTGTGACTTAAAGAAGTATTATTGTTCCAAACTAGAAAGAAACTGAAATCAAAACACTGAAACAGGTAAATCTCTGGGAATGCCCGGAAAACAACTGTAAAACTAAAGAAAACAAAGGGTGGGCAGGCACAGATGCTGGCCGGCCAAAAGGGGTGGTGACTAACGAGGCGGGGGGGGGGGGGGGTTTATACTGGAAGAGAGCAATAGAAGAAAGTTGCAGAGCAGCACAAATAGACCTCTTGACCAAACCGGGATGCACCAGCCGCGATAGGACCACAGATCCACAGCAGTCCCAGGAACAGTAGTAGATAGCAAAAAGGTTCACAGCAGCATGTCCAGTGTGACTATTTATTAGGAGTAGAGTTGAGCGAACACCTGGATGTTCGGGTTCGAGAAGTTCGGCCGAACTTCCCGAAAATGTTCGGGTTCGGGATCCGAACCCGATCCGAACTTCGTCCCGAACCCGAACCCCATTCAAGTCAATGGGGACCCGAACTTTTCGGCACTAAAAAGGCTGTAAAACAGCCCAGGAAAGGGCTAGAGGGCTGCAAAAGGCAGCAACATGTAGGTAAATCCCCTAGAAACAAATGTGGATAGGGAAATGAATAAAAATAAAAAATAAATAAATAAAAATTAACCAAAATCAATTGGAGAGAGGTCCCATAGCAGAGAATCTGGCTTCCCGTCACCCACCACTGGAACAGTCCATTCTCAGATATTTAGGCCCCGGAACCCAGGCAGAGGAGAGAGGTCCCGTAACAGAGAATTTGGCTTCATGTCAGCAGAGAATTAGTCTGCATGTCATAGCAGAGAATGAGGCTTCACGTCAGCCACCACTGCAACAGTCCATTGGCATATATTTAGGCCCAGCACCCAGGCAGAGGAGAGAGGTCCCGTAACAGACAATCTGGCTTCATGTCAGCAGAGAATCAGTCTTCATGTCATAGCAGACAATCAGGCTTCACGTCACCCACCACTGTAAGAGTCCATTTTCATAAATTTAGGCCCAGCACCCAGGCAGAGGAGAGAGGTCCCGTAACAGAGGATCTGGCTTCATGTCAGCAGAGAATTAGTCTGCATGTCATAGCAGAGAATGAGGCTTCACGTCAGCCACCACTGCAACAGTCCATTGGCATATATTTAGGCCCAGCACACAGGCAGAGGAGAGAGGTCCCGTAACAGAGAATCTGTCTTCATGTCAGCAGAGAATCAGTCTGCATGTCATAGCAGAGAATCAGGCTTCACGTCAGCCACCACTGCAACAGTCCATTGGCATATATTTAGGCCCAGCACACAGGCAGAGGAGAGAGGTCCCGTAACAGACAATCTGGCTTCATGTCAGCAGAGAATCAGTCTGCATGTCATAGCAGAGAATGAGGCTTCACGTCAGCCACCACTGCAACAGTCCATTGGCATATATTTAGGCCCAGCACACAGGCAGAGGAGAGAGGTCCCGTAACAGACAATCTGGCTTCATGTCAGCAGAGAATCAGTCTTCATATCATAGCAGAGAATCAGGCTTCACGTCACCCACCACTGTAAGAGTCCATTTTCATAAATTTAGGCCCAGCACACAGGCAGAGGAGAGAGGTCCCGTAACAGAGGATCTGGCTTCATGTCAGCAGAGAATCATTCTGCATGTCATAGCAGAGAATCAGGCTTCACGTCACCCAACATTGGAACAGTCCATTGTCAGATATTTAGGCCCCGGCACCCAGACAGAGGAGAGGTTCATTCAACTTTGGGTAGCCTCGCAATATAATGGTAAAATGAAAATAAAAATAGGATTGAATGAGGAAGTGCCCTGGAGTCCAATAATATATGGTTAAGGGGAGGTAGTTAATGTCTAATCTGGACAAGGGACGGACAGATCCTGTGGGATCCATGCCTGGTTCATTTTTATGAACGTCAGCTTGTCCACATTGGCTGTAGACAGGCGGCTGCGTTTGTCTGCAATGACGCCCACTGCCGTGCTGAATACACGTTCAGACAAAACGCTGGCCGCCGGGCAGGCCAGCACCTCCAAGGCGTAAAAGGCTAGCTCTGGCCACGTGGACAATTTAGAGACCCAGAAGTTGAATGGGGCCGAACCATCAGTCAGTACGTGGAGGGGTGTGCACATGTACTGTTCCACCATGTTAGTGAAATGTTGCCTCCTGCTAACACGTTGCGTATCAGGTGGTGGTGCAGTTATCTGTGGCGTGTTGACAAAAGTTTTCCACATCTCTGCCATGCTAACCCTGCCCTCAGAGGAGCTGGCATTGACACAGCTGCCTTGGCGACCTCTTGCTCCTCCTCTGCCTTGTTCCCCTGTGACATTTGGGAATGCTCTCAGTAGCGCGTCTTCCATCGTGCGCTTGTACTCGCGCATCTTCCTATCACGCTCCAGTGCAGGAAGTAAGGTGGGCACATTGTCTTTGTAGCGTGGATCCAGCAGGGTGGCAACCCAGTAGTCCGCACAGGTTAAAATGTGGGCAACTCTGCTGTCGTTGCGCAGGCACTGCAGCATGTAGTCGCTCATGTGTGCCAGGCTGTCCAGGGGTAAGGACAAGCTGTCCTCTGTGGGAGGCCTATCGTCATCGTCCTGCCTTTCCCCCCAGCCACGCACCAGTGATGGACCCGAGCTGCGTTGGGTGCCACCCCGCTGTGACCATGCTTCATCCTCATCCTCCTCCACCTCCTCCTCATCCTCGTCCTCCTCGTCCTCCAGTAGTGGGCCCTGTCTGGCCACATTTGTACCTGGCCTCTGCTGTTGCCAAAAACCTCCCTCTGAGTCACTTCGAAGAGACTGGCCTGAAAGTGCTAAAAATGACCCCTCTTCCTCCTCCTCCTCCTCCTCCTCCTGGACCACCTCCTCTTGCATCATCGCCCTAAGTGTTTTCTCAAGGAGACATAGAAGTGGTATTGTAACGCTGATAACGGCGTCATCGCCACTGGCCATGTTGGTGGAGTACTCGAAACAGCGCAACAGGGCACACAGGTCTCGCATGGAGGCCCAGTCATTGGTGGTGAAGTGGTGCTGTTCTGTAGTGCGACTGACCCGTGCGTGCTGCAGCTGAAACTCCACTATGGCCTGCTGCTGCTCGCACAGTCTGTCCAGCATGTGCAAGGTGGAGTTCCACCTGTTGGGCACGTCGCATATGAGGCGGTGAGCGGGAAGGCCGAAGTTACGCTGTAGCGCAGACAGGCGAGCAGCAGCAGGATGTGAACGCCGGAAGCGCGAACAGAGGGCCCACACTTTATGCAGCAGCTCTGACATGTCGGGGTAGTTGTGTATGAACTTCTGCACCACCAAATTCAGCACATGCGCCAAGCAAGGGATGTGCGTCAAATTGGCTAGTCCCAGAGCTGCAACGAGATTTCGCCCATTATCACACACCACCAGGCCGGGCTTGAGGCTCACCGGCAGCAACCACTCGTCGGTCTGTTGTTCTATACCCCGCCACAACTCCTGTGCGGTGTGGGGCCTGTCCCCCAAACATATGAGTTTCAGAATTGCCTGCTGACGTTTACCACGGGCTGTGCTGAAGTTGGTGGTGAAGGTGTGTGGCTGACTGGATGAGCAGGTGGAAGAAGAGGAGGAGGAAGCTGAGTAGGAGGAGGTGGCAACAGGAGGCAAAGAATGTTGCCCTGCGATCCTTGGCGGCGGAAGGACGTGCGCCAAACAGCTCTCCGCCTGGGGCCCAGCTGCCACTACATTTACCCAGTGTGCAGTTAGGGAGATATAGCGTCCCTGGCCGTGCTTACTGGTCCACGTATCTGTGGTTAGGTGGACCTTGCTACAGATGGCGTTGCGCAGTGCACACTTGATTTTATCGGATACTTGGTTGTGCAGGGAAGGCACGGCTCTCTTGGAGAAGTAGTGGCGGCTGGGAACAACATACTGTGGGACAGCAAGCGACATGAGCTGTTTGAAGCTGTCTGTGTCCACCAGCCTAAATGACAGCATTTCATAGGCCAGTAGTTTAGAAATGCTGGCAATCAGGGCCAGGGATCGAGGCTAGGTGGGAATTTACGCTTTCTCTCAAATGTTTGTGAGATGGAGAGCTGAACGCTGGCGTGTGACATGGTTGAGACGCTTGGTGACGGAGGTGGTGGTGGTGGTGTTGGTGGTACATCCCCTGTTTGCTGGGCGGCAGGTGCCAACGTTCCTCCAGAGGCGGAGGAAGAGGCCGAGGCGGCAGCAGCAGAAGAGGCCGAGGCGGCAGCAGCAGAAGAGGTAGCAGGGGGAGCCTGAGTGACTTCCTTGGTTTTAAGGTGTTTACTCCACTGCAGTTCATGCTTTGCATGCAGGTGCCTGGTCATGCAGGTTGTGCTCAGGTTCAGAACGTTAATGCCTCGCTTCAGGCTCTGATGGCACAGCGTGCAAACCACTCGTGTCTTGTCATCAGCACATTGTTTGAAGAAGTGCCATGCCAGGGAACTCCTTGAAGCTGCCTTTGGGGTGCTCGGTCCCAGATGGTGGCGGTCAGTAGCAGGCGGAGTCTCTTGGCGGCGGGTGTTCTGCTTTTGCCCACTGCTCCCTCTTTTGCTACGCTGTTGGCTCGGTCTCACCACTGCCTCTTCCTCCGAACTGTGAAAGTCAGTGGCACGACCTTCATTCCATGTGGGGTCTAGGACCTCATCGTCCCCTGCATCGTCTTCCACCCAGTCTTGATCCCTGACCTCCTGTTCAGTCTGCACACTGCAGAAAGACGCAGCAGTTGGCACCTGTGTTTCGTCATCATCAGAGACATGCTGAGGTGGTATTCCCATGTCCTCATCATCAGGAAACATAAGTGGTTGTGCGTCAGTGCATTCTATGTCTTTCACCGCTGGGGAAGGGCTAGGTGGATGCCCTTGGGAAACCCTGCCAGCGGAGTCTTCAAACAGCATAAGAGACTGCTGCATAACTTGAGGCTGAGACAGTTTCCCTGGTATGCATGGGGGTGATGTGACAGACTGATGGGGTTGGTTTTCAGGCGCCATCTGTGCGCTTTCTGCAGAAGACTGGGTGGGAGATAATGTGAACGTGCTGGATCCACTGTCGGCCACCCAATTGACTAATGCCTGTACCTGCTCAGGCCTTACCATCCTTAGAACGGCATTGGGCCCCACCATATATCGCTGTAAATTCTGGCGGCTACTGGGACCTGAGGTAGTTGGTACACTAGGACGTGTGGATGTGGCAGAACGGCCACGTCCTCTCCCAGCACCAGAGGGTCCACTAACACCACCACGACCATGTCCACGTCCGCGTCCCTTACTAGATGTTTTCCTCATTGTTATGGTTCACCACAACAACAAAAATATTATTTGGCCCAATGTATTGTATTCAAATTCAGCGGGATATAAATTTGAGGCCTAGTATTTAGGCGCTGGGTGACCGGTATGGATTTAGTGACAGAATTAGACTGGGAAATGCACAGTAGCGTGTGTGTGAAGTTATTCTGAATGACCCAATGTGCACCTTGAATATTATATACCCTTTTAGGGATAGATTTCAAATAGCTCTGATATAGCAGAAACCACTAAATTATGAAATTGCTAAATTGGGAATTGTATTTCAACCCAGAACAAAAAGGCCGAGGCGGCAGCAGCAGAAGAGGCCGAGGCGGCAGCAGCAGAAGAGGTAGCAGGGGGAGCCTGAGTGACTTCCTTGGTTTTAAGGTGTTTACTCCACTGCAGTTCATGCTTTGCATGCAGGTGCCTGGTCATGCAGGTTGTGCTCAGGTTCAGAACGTTAATGCCTCGCTTCAGGCTCTGATGGCACAGCGTGCAAACCACTCGTGTCTTGTCGTCAGCACATTGTTTGAAGAAGTGCCATGCCAGGGAACTCCTTGAAGCTGCCTTTGGGGTGCTCGGTCCCAGATGGTGGCGGTCAGTAGCAGGCGGAGTCTCTTGGCGGCGGGTGTTCTGCTTTTGCCCACTGCTCCCTCTTTTGCTACGCTGTTGGCTCGGTCTCACCACTGCCTCTTCCTCCGAACTGTGAAAGTCAGTGGCACGACCTTCATTCCATGTGGGGTCTAGGACCTCATCGTCCCCTGCATCGTCTTCCACCCAGTCTTGATCCCTGACCTCCTGTTCAGTCTGCACACTGCAGAAAGACGCAGCAGTTGGCACCTGTGTTTCGTCATCATCAGAGACATGCTGAGGTGGTATTCCCATGTCCTCATCATCAGGAAACATAAGTGGTTGTGCGTCAGTGCATTCTATGTCTTTCACCGCTGGGGAAGGGCTAGGTGGATGCCCTTGGGAAACCCTGCCAGCGGAGTCTTCAAACAGCATAAGAGACTGCTGCATAACTTGAGGCTGAGACAGTTTCCCTGGTATGCATGGGGGTGATGTGACAGACTGATGGGGTTGGTTTTCAGGCGCCATCTGTGCGCTTTCTGCAGAAGACTGGGTGGGAGATAATGTGAACGTGCTGGATCCACTGTCGGCCACCCAATTGACTAATGCCTGTACCTGCTCAGGCCTTACCATCCTTAGAACGGCATTGGGCCCCACCATATATCGCTGTAAATTCTGGCGGCTACTGGGACCTGAGGTAGTTGGTACACTAGGACGTGTGGATGTGGCAGAACGGCCACGTCCTCTCCCAGCACCAGAGGGTCCACTAACACCACCACGACCATTTCCACGTCCGCGTCCCTTACTAGATGTTTTCCTCATTGTTATGGTTCACCACAACAACAAAAATATTATTTGGCCCAATGTATTGTATTCAAATTCAGCGGGATATAAATTTGAGGCCTAGTATTTAGGCGCTGGGTGACCGGTATGGATTTAGTGACAGAATTAGACTGGGAAATGCACAGTAGCGTGTGTGTGAAGTTATTCTGAATGACCCAATGTGCACCTTGAATATTATATACCCTTTTAGGGATAGATTTCAAATAGCTCTGATATAGCAGAAACCACTAAATTATGAAATTGCTAAATTGGGAATTGTATTTCAACCCAGAACAAAAAATGTGCTTTGACGGACACTAAATAACTTTCCCAGCCACAACAGGACAGCGGTAACGAGAGATTTAGCGGGATATAAATTTGAGGCCTAGTATTTAGGCGCTGGGTGACCGGTATGGATTTAGTGACAGAATTAGACTGGGAAATGCACAGTAGCGTGTGTGTGAAGTTATTCTGAATGACCCTATGTGCACCTTGAATATTATATACCCTTTTAGGGATAGATTTCAAATAGCTCTGATATAGCAGAAACCACTAAATTATGAAATTGCTAAATTGGGAATTGTATTTCAACCCAGAACAAAAAATGTGCTTTGACGGACACTAAATAACTTTCCCAGCCACAACAGGACAGCGGTAACGAGAGATTTAGCGGGATATAAATTTGAGGCCTAGTATTTAGGCGCTGGGTCACCGGTATGGATTTAGTGACAGAATTAGACTGGGAAATGCACAGTAGCGTGTGTGTGAAGTTATTCTGAATGACCCTATGTGCACCTTGAATATTATATACCCTTTTAGGGATAGATTTCAAATAGCTCTGATATAGCAGAAACCACTAAATTATGAAATTGCTAAATTGGGAATTGTATTTCAACCCAGAACAAAAAATGTGCTTTGACGGACACTAAATAACTTTCCCAGCCACAACAGGACAGCGGTAACGAGAGATTTAGCGGGATATAAATTTGAGGCCTAGTATTTAGGCGCTGGGTGACCGGTATGGATTTAGTGACAGAATTAGACTGGGATATGGCCAAAAAATAACCACACTATTGCTGGTTAAATGTACTTGGTGTGACAGCTTGACCAACCACACTACTGAGGGTTAAATGCACTTGGTGACGGGCGCAGCTTGCCCCTGATGTAGTATATGGCCAAAAAATGAACAGACTATTGCTGGTTAAATGCACTTGGTGACGGGCGCAGCTTGCCCCTGATTTAGTATATGGCCAAAAAATGAACAGACTATTGCTGGTTAAATGCACTTGGTGTGATAGCTTGACCAACCACACTACTGAGGGTTAAATGCACTTGGTGACGGGCGCAGCTTGCCCCTGATGTAGTATATGGCCAAAAAATGAACAGACTATTGCTGGTTAAATGCACTTGGTGTGACAGCTTCACCCTGATGTAGGCTTTCAACCACACTATTGAGGGTTAAATGCACTTGGTGACAGGCGCAGCTTGTCCCTGATGTAGTATATGGCCAAAAAATAAACAGACTATTGCTGGTTAAATGCACTTGGTGTGACAGCTTCACCCTGATGTAGGCTTTAGCCAAAAAACAACCACACCATTGAGGGTTAAATGCACTTGGTGACGGGCGCAGCTTGCCCCTGATGTAGTATATGGCCAAAAAATAAACAGACTATTGCTGGTTAAATGCACTTGGTGTGACAGCTTCACCCTGATGTAGGCTTTAGCCAAAAAACAACCACACCATTGAGGGTTAAATGCACTTGGTCGCAGCTTGTGCTGGCGCACCACAAGACACAAAATGGCCGCCGATCACCCCAGAGAAATGTGACTGACAAACGGTCTGGGCAGCCTAAAAACAGTGAGCAATTGAGGATCAGCAGCTCAATGATCCACAGCTGCAGATCGATCAGTTAATCAAGTCCTTTGGAGGAGTTAATCTGCCTAATCTCGCCCTACTGTCGCAGCCGCAACCTCTCCCTACGCTAATCAGAGCAGAGTGACGGGCGGCGCTATGTGACTCCAGCTTAAATAGAGGCTGGGTCACATGGTGCTCTGGCCAATCACAGCCATGCCAATAGTAGGCATGGCTGTGATGGCCTCTTGGGGCAAGTAGTATGACGCTTGTTGATTGGCTGCTTTGCAGCCTTTCAAAAAGCGCCAAGAAAGCATCACAAAAGCGCCAAGAAAGCGACGAACACCGAACCCGAACCCGGACTTTTACGAAAATGTCCGGGTTCGGGTCCGTGTCACGGACACCCCAAAATTCGGTACGAACCCGAACTATACAGTTCGAGTTCGCTCATCCCTAATTAGGAGCTATGAGTTCACACACAAAGAGATACGACGTTTCGGCTACGCAGTAGCCTTTATCAAGTATACAGATACAAAAAAGTGGGCAATCATATATACACCAAAGTGACCACTCCTGTGACATAGTAGAGCCAATCAACTGAGGGCTCAATCAAATCAACACATGTGTAACAATTAAAACGACCTTAGCTCCAATCAGGCTGTCTATGGTTAATAATAAAAACAATGTGTACCTGATATTTCATTGAATACAATCCGATTACCTCAGCCTTGTTAAGAACCTTCACTTAGATCTATAGCACTTTATTATAAGTTTATTACAGTTGCTCTTATGTATATTTGGATGTAATGTAGCACATTCTCCCTTTCATGCGAATGCCCTGGAGTTAATTTCAGTAATAATAGTGTTTAGTCTTGCTAAGCAGAGAACTGGCTTATGTGATGCTGCAGTGCAGATGTTCAGACACAAAGGTCTGAATCAATAATGCCTCGTGCCTGTGCTGTGTCAACAATATCCGTCACCACCCTGGCAATCTCCCATTTAGGGTCCTGTTTCAGTATTTCATAAACCTCACCATCACCCAACTGCCTATGTATCTTCCTTATGTATCTATCCATGTCCATGACAACCACAGCTCCCCCTTGTTGGCTGGTTTGATGGTGATGTCTCTGTTTTGTGTCAATGTCTTGAGGGCTTCCCTCTCTTTATATGACATGTTAGGATTGTAATGTAGTTGCCTGCTATGTTTTTGCAGACCTCTAATCTGTTTGGTGACTATTTGGATATAAGATTCCACGATATGATTATTGTGTGGAGTCATGAAGTGGCTCTTGTTACTTAGCTCATACTTGGCTAAGGACAATTCAGCAACTTCAATGCTGGGTGTACCCCTATTACTAATATTGCTATCAAAAACACTTTTAATCTAAGCCGCCTGAAACAACGCTGTAGATCAAGATCCATCTCAAACCAATCAGTATCTGCCACAGGGCAAAAAGATAGTCCATGTCCCAAGACATTGATCTGGTCTCTACTCAATTCAATGGATGATATATTGACCACTAGATTATTTATTCCCTGTGCATACGCCTCGTCACTCTCTCATCGGCCCACGTGACCATCACATGACAGGTGAAAGGTCCTAGATGTACCATAACATAAAGAGAGCATATAAACCTTATAAATACCTAGTATCTCCAGCCACCAATATGTAGATGGGGACAAAAAATATGTCTCACACATACCTAATCATATTATAGGAAGCTAGGTGAATTATCTAATAAACATCAGATAAAGGTTACTTTCATATCCGTACATACCTTATGATGGATAAGTTATGATCAAAATGTCAATAGACATCGGCTTAAAGGAAAAAAGAAAAAGGCAATGGATGGAACAATGAGTATCAGTATATATATATATATATATATATATATATACAGTACAGACCAAAAGTTTGGACACACCTTCTCATTCAAAGAGTTTTCTTTATTTTCATGACTATGAAAATTGTAGATTCACACTGAAGGCATCAAAACTATGAATTAACACATGTGGAATTATATACATAACAAAAAAGTGTGAAACAACTGAAAATATGTCATATTCTAGGTTCTTTAAAGTAGCCACCTTTTGCTTTGATTACTGCTTTGCACACTCTTGGCATTCTCCTGATGAGCTTCAAGAGGTAGTCACCTGAAATGGTTTTCACTTCACAGGTGTGCCCTGTCAGGTTTAATAAGTGGGATTTCTTGCCTTATAAATGGGGTTGGGACCATCAGTTGCGTTGTGGAGAAGTCAGGTGGATACACAGCTGATAGTCCTACTGAATAGACTTTTAGAATTTGTATTATGGCAAGAAAAAAGCAGCTAAGTAAAGAAAAACGAGTGGCCATCATTACTTTAAGAAATGAAGGTCAGTCAGTCCGAAAAATTGGTAAAACTTTGAAAGTGTCCCCAAGTGCAGTCACAAAAACCATCAAGCACTACAAAGAAACTGGCTCACATGCAGACCGCCCCAGGAAAGGAAGACCAAGAGTCACCTCTGCTGCGGAGGATAAGTTCATCCGAGTCACCAGCCTCAGAAATCGCAGGTTAACAGCAGCTCAGATTAGAGACCAGGTCAATGCCACACAGAGTTCTAGAAGCAGACAAATCTCTAGAACAACTGTTAAGAGGAGACTGTGTGAATTAGGCCTTCATGGGAGAATATATGCTAGGAAACCACTGCTAAGGACAGGCAACAAGCAGAAAAGACTTGTTTGGGCTAAAGAACACAAGGAATGGACATTAGACCAGTGGAAATCTGTGCTTTGGTCTGATGAGTCCAAATTTGAGATCTTTGGTTCCAACCACCGTGTCTTTGTGCGACGCAGAAAAGGTGAACGGATGGACTCTACATGCCTGGTTCGCACCGTGAAGCATAGAGGAGGAGGTGTGATGGTGTGGGGGTGCTTTGCTGGTGACACTGTTGGGGATTTATTCAAAATTGAAGGCATACTGAACCAGCATGGCTACCACAGCATCTTGCAGCGGCATGCTATTCCATCCGGTTTGCGTTTAGTTGGACCATCATTTATTTTTCAACAGGACAATGACCCCAAACACACCTCCAGGCTGTGTAAGGGCTATTTGACCATGAAGGATAGTGATGGGGTGCTGCGCCAGATGACCTGGCCTCCACAGTCACCGGATCTGAACCCAATCGAGAAGGTTTGGGGTGAGCTGGACCGCAGAGTGAAGGCAAAAGGGCCAACAAGTGCTAAGCATCTCTGGGAACTCCTTTAAGACTGTTGGAAGACCATTTCAGGTGACTACCTCTTGAAGCTCATCAAGAGAATGCCAAGAGTGTGCAAAGCAGTAATCAAAGCAAAAGGTGGCTTCTTTGAAGAACCTGGAATATCACATATTTTCAGTTGTTTCACACTTTTTTGTTATGTATATAATTCCACATGTGTTAATTCATAGTTTTGATGCCTTCAGTGTGAATCTACAATTTTCATAGTCATGAAAATAAAGAAAACTCTTTGAATGAGAAGGTGTGTCCAAACTTTTGGTCTGTACTGTATATCTATATGGAGCAAGTGACCATAATAAAAAATTTCATCCCAAAGGGGACAAATGATTTGAGTGTAAAAATGGTGTAAAAAAGTATACCTTAAAATACCATATAAAAACATAATATACTGAATCGAATTATAAATAAAAACAGGCACTCACCATCTGGTATATTATAGATTATTATTTTTACTCAATATAATGGTATACATAAAATAGACATAAAATTTACATAAAATTCAGCGTTAAAACAATATCATAGAGTAACACTCTGATAGACACCTCCTATTTGTTATATCTTGCACTTTGGGGATAGGACTAGTGGTGCTTCACCTAATACCTAATTAGTGCTACCTTCTTAAAGATCATATAAATGAATAAATACATACATTCTTATACAACCGTCCCTATTACAGTGTCCTGTGCAATAATTGAATAAAGTGTCCACAATCCGTCCACTGTGAATATGTTCCAAAACCTTGAAAAAATATATAAATGTGGAATATATATAAAAATTGTAAGGTAAAAAAAAAAAAGGAATCTTCTCTGGTGTGCAATTTCAAACAGGTGTTATATACCACAATTCCATTAGACGTCCCCAATGTAAGGGTTAATTTCGTATTGTCTCTAAGGGTTAGGTGTCGATATTGTACGGGTTTGCAGCTGGGGCGTCCCCCTGATGCACTCCCTCTTACCTTGCCCTTTGGGGTGGACTTTCCACCACGGAAGTTGCTTTTGGCAGGGTCAAAAGCTGTGATGCTCTCGTGTCTCCTGGAGTATCACACGAGGTTCGATGTTTGTCTCTGCTCGCTGTTCTGGGAATATGAGGAGATCTTGCCCATGTTGGGGGCAGGCCTGGTACTCTGGCATAGATTCATCAATGACATCCTGTTTGTCTGGAGAGGTACGAGAGAAGATTTAAATGTATTCTTGGAAAGAATGAATGCGAATACATATAACCTGAAATTCTCTGCAAATGTAAGTATGGAAAAAATAGAATTTTTAGATCTGCTAATCAGAGTGCAGACTAAACAACTAATATGTAGTACATACCAAAAAGAGGTTTCTCGTAACAGCTATATCCTTTTCTCAAGCTGCCATCTACCAAGATGGCTGCTGGAGGTCCCAACAGGACAATTTAAAAGGATAAAAAGAAACTGCACAGAAGCAGCAGACTTTGAGAAGGAATCCGAAACTATGAAAGAACATTTTCTGGAGAAAAAATACCCTACCAATGTATTGGAGAAGGCACTGACAAAAGTCAAGAACATACAGAGGGAGACTTTCTTCATAGAAAAAATTAAAGAAAATATAGGGGAAAAGAAAGAAGACAAACTGAGAATAATTCTACCCTTCAATAAACAACATAAACAAATAGATGGAATTGTTAAGAAACACTGGCACCATCTATTGGGGGATAGACTAATAGGTCCCATGATCAGTGAAGGTCCCCTGATAACATACACAATGGCTCAGAATTTGTCTTTAAAAGTAGCCCCATCAATTAAAAACAAATTGAGAAAGCCAACCATACAAAACTGGTTGAATTTAAGCGGCTTCTTTAGATGTGGGAGATGCGGAGTTTGCAAACTAACATCATTCCCTAAGAAGACCTTAGAAATCCAATCACGGGTTAATCCCTTTGTATGGAAAATAAAAGACTTTCTGACTTGTAGTTCAAGTAACATCTTGTACATAATAGAATGTCAGTGCAAGAAACAATATATTGGAAGGACAAAACGCTCCCTTAAAAAAAGATTGTCAGAGCATATTACGAACATCAAAAATGGGTATGAAAAGCATTCTCTTTCACTACACTACAAATAATACCATAATAAAAATCCTGGAGGTATGGTCTTCGCGGCCTTTGAAAAAGTAGATGTGCACTGGAGAGGAGGAGACCATATCGCCAGGATGTCAAGGCAGGAATCCAGACGAATTTTTGATTTTGAAACACTCCTCCCACAGGGGCTTAACTCGGACTTCGAACTCTTTGGTTTTTTATAGAATATGTCAAGTATTGAGGGGGATGGGTGCCTTCCTCTGATGGGACATCCTGAGTCTGGCTGTCTATCAGCACCAGGATCTCCCCATACACAACAATACATCATTATATCTATATATCACCTAAAGAGGAAAATATAATGTGGAGTTGTTTAAGAGAAACATAGAAGTTTTTGGAAAAACAGACTTGGGGTCCTGATATACAGTACAGACCAAAAGTTTGGACACACCTTCTCATTCAAAGAGTTTTCTTTATTTTCATGACTATGAAAATTGTAGATTCACACTAAAGGCATCAAATCTATGAATTAACACATGTGGAATTATATACATAACAAAAAAGTGTGAAACAAATGAAAATATGTCATATTCTAGGTTCTTCAAAGTAGCCACCTTTTGCTTTGATTACTGCTTTGCATGCTCTTGGCATTCTCTTGTTGAGCTTCAAGAGGTAGTCATCTGAAATGGTTTTCACTTCACAGGTGTGCCCTGTCAGGTTTAATAAGTGGGATTTCTTGACTTATAAATGGGTTTGGGACCATCAGTTGCCTTGTGGAGAAGTCAGGTGGATACACAGCTGATAGTCCTACTGAATAAACTGTTAGAATTTGTATTATGGCAAGAAAAAAGCAGCTAAGTAAAGAAAAACGAGTGGCCATCATTACTTTAAGAAATGAAGGTCAGTCAGTCCGAAAAATTGGGAAAACTTTGAAAGTGTCCCCAAGTGCAGTCACAAAAACCATCAAGCGCTACAAAGAAACTGGCTCACATGCAGACCGCCCCAGGAAAGGAAGACCAAGAGTCAACTCTGCTGTGGAGGATAAGTTCCTCCGAGGCACTAGCCTCAGAAATCGCAGGTTAACAGCAGCTCAGATTAGAGACCAGGTCAATGCCACACAGAGTTCTAGCAGCAAACACATCTCTAGAACAACTGTTAAGAGGAGACTGTGTGAATCAGTCCTTCATGGTAGAATATCTGCTAGGAAACCACTGCTAAGGACAGGCAACAAGCAGAAGAGACTTGTTTGGGCTAAAGAACACAAGGAATGGACATTAGACCAATAGAAATCTGTGCTTTGGTCTGATGTGTCCAAATTTGAGATCTTTGGTTCCAACCACCGTGTCTTTGTGCGAAGCAGAAAAGGTGAACGGATGGACTCTACATGCCTGGTTCCCACTGTGAATCATGGAGGAGGAGGTGGGATGGTGTGGGGGTGCTTTGCTGGTGACACTGTTGGGGATTTATTCAAAATTGAAGGCATACTGAACCAGCATGGCTACCACAGCATCTTGCAGCGGCATGCTATTCCATCCGGTTTGCGTTTAGTTGGACCATCATTTATTTTTCAACAGGACAATGACCCCAAACACACCTCCAGGCTGTGTAAGGGCTATTTGACCATGAAGGAGAGTGATGGGGTGCTGCACCAGGTGACCTGGCCTCCACAGTCACCGGACCTGAACCCAATTGAAATGGTATGGGGTGAGCTGGACCGCAGAGTGAAGGCAAAAGGGCCAACAAGTGCTAAGCATCTCTGGGAACTCCTTCAAGACTGTTGGAAGACCATTTCAGGTGACTACCTCTTGAAGCTCATCAAGAGAATGCCAAGAGCGTACAAAGCAGTAATCAAAGCAAAATGTGGCTACTTTGAAGAACCTAGAATATGACATATTTTCAGTTGTTTCACACTTTTTTGTTATGCATATAATTCCACATGTGTTAATTGATAGTTTTGATGCCTTCAGTGTGAATCTACAATTTTCATAGTCATTAAAATAAAGAAAACTCTTTGAATGAGAAGGTGTGTCCAAACTTTTGGTCTGTACTGTAGGTCAAGAGTGGGTATTGAATCTGTCCCCACTAAACAAATAGAAAAGAGAAAAGGAATATAATTCATATTTTGCTTTCAAATAGGTTGGAATCTTATGTGCGGATATTTCCGGATATAGGGGAGTATATATAAACATATAAGAGTGAAATCTGGAAAAAACGCACCATAAACGCACAGAAAACGCAGTTGCGTTTTTGGGGGATTTAGATGCGTTTTTCGATTTAACCACGTTTTTTCAATTTAACCTAGTTTTCCTACACATTTTGAAGTATCGACTTGAAATAATGTAGTAGGAGCAATGAACGAAACCAACAAGTAAAATGAACAACAAAAGATTATATTATGTCTTTACAAATAAAACATTAGGATATATATCCTTTATATAGAAATTAGACCGCAAAGATAGGTAGAGTAATGAGGAGAAAAGAAAGAGATCTAACAATCATTGTGAAAGAAAACGCATCAAAGACGCAACTATGTGTCCGAGTTCTCAAGTTGGTTGATCTAAAAGCACCATTAATCAGCCACCTGGTTCAAGATGATTCATCCAGAAAGAATATAAAGAACGTGTAACAATCCAATGGATGAGATATAGATCATTAAATTGGGTTTTAACCCCTTAAGGACTTAGGGCGTACCGGTACACCCTATTTCCCGAATCCTTAGAGGACTCAGGGCGTACCGGTACGTCCTAAGTTTAAATCGCGTTTGCGGCGCCCCGGGGTTTAATCCGAACAGAATGCCGGCTGAAATCATTCAGCCGGCATCCTGTCACAACGCCAGGGGGGGGTCATGTGACCCCCCCGTATCAGCGATGGCCGCAAACCGCAGGTCAATTCAGACCTGCGGTTTGCTGCGCTTTCTGCAGTTTCTGATACCCGCGATCCCCCGCCCGCCTCCTCTTGAAAATTTGTTGGTGGCCAGTGGTTATACCAGAGTGTCAGCACATTGCTGACACTCTGGTATAAACGGCTGACATTTGTGCAGACTTCAGCCGTTAGACCCTTTCCATACCGCGGTCCGTATGGACCGCTGTATGGAAAAGGTTAACTGTCAGGGAGCTCCCTCCCTCTCCCATCGGGGGGCTGCTGTGCCTTTGCAGCCCCCCGATGGAGAGGGAGAGAGCCCCTAGACAGCCCCCGTCCTTACCCTTCCCAGTCTGCGAAGTTGTGGCAGACGGGGAAGGTTCCCATGGCAACAGGACGCCTTCTCGGGCATCCTGCTGTCCAAGATGCTGAACAGATCTGAGCTAAAGGCATAGATCTGTTCAGACAAAGTGTAAGTAAAATACAGTACAATACACTATATAGTGTACTGTACTGTATTATACAGACATCAGACCCACTGGATCTTCAAGAACCAAGTGGGTCTGGGTCAAATTTTTTTTTTTAAAAGTGAAAAAAGTTAAGATAAAAAAACACATTTATCACTAAATAAAAAAAAATAAAAAAAATAAACTACACATATTAGGTATCGCCGCGTCTGTAATGACCTGATCTATAAAACGGTCATGTTACTTTCCCCGCACGGTGAACGCTATAAAGATAAAAAAATAAAAACTATTAGAAAATTGAAATTTTGCCCATCTTACTTCCCAAAAAAGGTAATAAAAGTGATAAAAAAAGTCACATGTAGGCCAAAATAGTACCAATCAAACCATCATCTCATCCCGCAAAAATCATATCCTACCCAAGATAATGGCCCAAAAACTGAAAAAACTATGGCTCTTAGACTATGGCAACCCTAAAACATGATTTTTTTTGTTTCAAAAATGAAATCATTGTGTAAAACTTACATAAATAAAAATAAAGTATACATATTAGGTATCGCCGCGTCCGTATCAACAGGCTCTATAAAAATATCACATGACCTAAACCCTCAGGTGACCACCGTAAAAAAATAAAAATAAAAACTGTGTAAAAAAAGCCATTTTTTGTCATCTTATGTCACAAAAAGTGCAATAGCAAGCAATCAAAAAGTCATAAGCACCCCAAAATAGTGCCAATCAAACCGTCATCTCATAACGCAAAAATTTAGACCCTACTTAAGATAATCGCCCAAAAACTGAAAAAACTATGGCTCTTAGACTATGGAGACACTAAAACATTTTTTGGGTTTTAAAAATGAAGTCATTGTATAAAACGTACATAAATAAAAAAAATCGTATACATTTTAGGTATCACCGCATCCATGACAACCTGCTCTATAAAATTACCACATGATCTAGCCTGTCAGATGAATGTTGTAAATAACAAAAAAAAAAACGTGCCAAAAAAGCTATTTCTTGTTACCTTGCCGAACAAAAAGTGTAATATAAAGCAACAAAAATCATATGTATCCTAAACTAGTACCAACAAAACTGCCACCCTATCCCGTAGTTTCTAAAATGGGGTAACTTTTTGGGAGTTTCTACTCTAGGGGTGCATCAGGGGGGCTTCAAATGGGAGATGGTGTCAAAAAAAACAGTCCAGCAAAATCTGCCTTTCAAAAACCGTATGGCATTCCATTCCTTCTGCACCCTGCTGTGTGCCCATACAGCAGTTTACGACCACATATGGGGTGTTTCTGTAAACTACAGAATCAGGGCCATAAATAATGAGTTTTATTTGGCTGTTAACCCTTGCATTGTAACTGGAAAAAAATATTAAAATGGAAAATCTGCCAAAAAAGGGAAATTTTTAAATTGTATCTCTATTTTCCATTAAATCTTGTGCAACACCTAAACGGTTAACAAAGTTTGTAAAATCTGTTTTGAATACCTTGAAGGGTTTAGTTTCTTAGATGGGGTCACTTTTTTGGAGTTTCTACTCTAGGGGTGCATCAGGGAGGCTTCAAATGGGACATGGTGTCAAAAAACCAGTCCAGCAAAATCTGGCTTCCAAAAACCATACGGCGCACCTTTCCCTCTACGCCCTACTGTGTGACTGTACAGTAGTTTACGGCCACATATGGGGTGTTTCTGTAAACGGCAGAGTCAGGGCAATAAAGATACAGTCTTGTTTGGCTGTTAACCCTTGCTTTGTTAGTGGAAAAAATGGGTTAAAATGGAAAATTAGGCAAAAAAATGAAATTCTCAAATTTCATCCCCATTTGCCAATAACTCTTGTGCAACACCTAAAGGGTTAACAAAGTTTGTAAAATCAGTTTTGAATACCTTGAGGGGTGTAGTTTATAGAATGCGGTAATTTTTGGGCGGTTTCTATTATGTAAGCCTCGCAAAGTGACTTCAGACCTGTAGTGGTCCCTAAAAATTGGGTTTTTGTAAATTTCTGAAAAATTTCAAGATTTGCTTCTAAACTTCTAAGCCTTGTAACATCCCCAAAAAATAAAATATCATTCCCAAAATAATTCAAACATGAAGTAGACATGGGGAATGTAAAGTCATCACAATTTTTGGGGGTATTACTATGTATTACAGAAGTAGAGAAACTGAAACTTTGAAATTTGCTAATTTTTCAAAATTTTGGGTAAATTAGGTATTTTTTTATGCAAAAAAATTATTATTTTTTGCTTCATTTTACCAGTGTCATGAAATACAATATGTGACGAAAAAACAATCTCAGAATGGCCTGGATAAGTCAAAGTGTTTTAAAGTTATGAGTAGAGTTGAGCGAACACCTGGATGTTCGGGTTCGAGAAGTTCGGCCGAACATCCCGGAAATGTTCGGGTTCGGGATCCGAACCCGATCCGAACTTCGTCCCGAACCCGAACCCCATTGAAGTCAATGGGGACCCGAACTTTTCGGCACTAAAAAGGCTGTAAAACAGCCCAGGAAAGAGCTAGAGGGCTGCAAAAGGCAGCAACATGTAGGTAAATCCACTGCAAACAAATGTGGATAGGGAAATGAATAAAAATAAAAATTAAATAAATAAAAATTAACCAAAATCAATTGGAGAGAGGTCCCATAGCAGAGAATCTGGCTTCACGTCACCCACCACTGTAAGAGTCCATTTTCATAAATTTAGGCCCAGCACCCAGGCAGAGGAGAGAGGTCCCGTAACAGAGAATCTGGCTTCATGTCAGCAGAGAATTAGTCTGCATGTCATAGCAGAGAATGAGGCTTCACGTCAGCCACCACTGCAACAGTCCATTGGCATATATTTAGGCCCAGCACCCAGGCAGAGGAGGGAGGTCCCGTAACAGAGAATCTGGCTTCATGTCAGCAGAGAATCAGTCTGCATGTCATAGCAGAGAATGAGGCTTCACGTCAGCCACCACTGCAACAGTCCATTGGCATATATTTAGGCCCAGCACCCAGGCAGAGGAGGGAGGTCCCGTAACAGAGAATCTGTCTTCATGTCAGCAGAGAATCAGTCTGCATGTCATAGCAGAGAATGAGGCTTCACGTCAGCCACCACTGCAACAGTCCATTGGCATATATTTAGGCCCAGCACACACACAGGCAGAGGAGGGAGGTCCCGTAACAGAGAATCTGTCTTCATGTCAGCAGAGAATCAGTCTGCATGTCATAGCAGAGAATGAGGCTTCACGTCAGCCACCACTGCAACAGTCCATTGGCATATATTTAGGCCCAGCACCCAGGCAGAGGAGGGAGGTCTCGTAACAGAGAATCTGGCTTCATGTCAGCAGAGAATCAGTCTGCATGTCATAGCAGAGAATGAGGCTTCACGTCACCCAACATTGGAACAGTCCATTGGCATATATTTAGGCCCAGCACACACACAGGCAGAGGAGGGAGGTCCCGTAACAGAGAATCTGTCTTCATGTCAGCAGAGAATCAGTCTGCATGTCATAGCAGAGAATGAGGCTTCACGTCAGCCACCACTGCAACAGTCCATTGGCATATATTTAGGCCCAGCACCCAGGCAGAGGAGGGAGGTCCCGTAACAGAGAATCTGTCTTCATGTCAGCAGAGAATCAGTCTGCATGTCATAGCAGAGAATGAGGCTTCACGTCAGCCACCACTGCAACAGTCCATTGGCATATATTTAGGCCCAGCACACACACAGGCAGAGGAGAGAGGTCCCGTAACAGAGAATCTGTCTTCATGTCAGCAGAGAATTAGTCTGCATGTCATAGCAGAGAATGAGGCTTCACGTCAGCCACCACTGCAACAGTCCATTGGCATATATTTAGGCCCAGCACCCAGGCAGAGGAGGGAGGTCCCGTAACAGAGAATCTGTCTTCATGTCAGCAGAGAATCAGTCTGCATGTCATAGCAGAGAATGAGGCTTCACGTCAGCCACCACTGCAACAGTCCATTGGCATATATTTAGGCCCAGCACACACACAGGCAGAGGAGAGAGGTCCCGTAACAGAGAATCTGGCTTCATGTCAGCAGAGAATTAGTCTGCATGTCATAGCAGAGAATGAGGCTTCACGTCAGCCACCACTGCAACAGTCCATTGGCATATATTTAGGCCCAGCACCCAGGCAGAGGAGGGAGGTCCCGTAACAGAGAATCTGTCTTCATGTCAGCAGAGAATCAGTCTGCATGTCATAGCAGAGAATGAGGCTTCACGTCAGCCACCACTGCAACAGTCCATTGGCATATATTTAGGCCCAGCACACACACAGGCAGAGGAGAGAGGTCCCGTAACAGAGAATCTGTCTTCATGTCAGCAGAGAATCAGTCTGCATGTCATAGCAGAGAATGAGGCTTCACGTCAGCCACCACTGCAACAGTCCATTGGCATATATTTAGGCCCAGCACACACACAGGCAGAGGAGAGAGGTCCCGTAACAGAGAATCTGTCTTCATGCCAGCAGAGAATTAGTCTGCATGTCATAGCAGAGAATGAGGCTTCACGTCAGCCACCACTGCAACAGTCCATTGGCATATATTTAGGCCCAGCATCCAGGCAGAGGAGAGAGGTCCCGTAACAGAGAATCTGTCTTCATGTCAGCAGAGAATCAGTCTGCATGTCATAGCAGAGAATGAGGCTTCACGTCAGCCACCACTGCAACAGTCCATTGGCATATATTTAGGCCCAGCACACACACAGGCAGAGGAGAGAGGTCCCGTAACAGAGAATCTGTCTTCATGTCAGCAGAGAATTAGTCTGCATGTCATAGCAGAGAATGAGGCTTCACGTCAGCCACCACTGCAACAGTCCATTGGCATATATTTAGGCCCAGCACACACACAGGCAGAGGAGAGAGGTCCCGTAACAGACAATCTGGCTTCATGTCAGCAGAGAATCATTCTGCATGTCATAGCAGAGAATCAGGCTTCACGTCACCCAACATTGGAACAGTCCATTGGCATATATTTAGGCCCCGGCACCCAGACACAGGAGAGGTTCATTCAACTTTGGGTAGCCTCGCAATATAATGGTAAAATGAAAATAAAAATAGGATTGAATGAGGAAGTGCCCTGGAGTCCAATAATATATGGTTAAGGGGAGGTAGTTAATGTCTAATCTGGACAAGGGACGGACAGATCCTGTGGGATCCATGCCTGGTTCATTTTTATGAACGTCAGCTTGTCCACATAGGCTGTAGACAGGCGGCTGCGTTTGTCTGTAATGACGCCCCCTGCCGTGCTGAATACACGTTCAGACAAAACGCTGGCCGCCGGGCAGGCCAGCACCTCCAAGGCATAAAAGGCTAGCTCTGGCCACGTGGACAATTTAGAGACCCAGAAGTTGAATGGGGCCGAACCATCAGTCAGTACGTGGAGGGGTGTGCACACGTACTGTTCCACCATGTTAGTGAAATGTTGCCTCCTGCTAACACGTTGCGTATCAGGTGGTGGTGCAGTTAGCTGTGGCGTGTTGACAAAAGTTTTCCACATCTCTGCCATGCTAACCCTGCCCTCAAAGGAGCTGGCATTGACACAGCTGCCTTGGCGACCTCTTGCTCCTCCTCTGCCTTGGCCTTGGGCTTCCACTTGTTCCCCTGTGACATTTGGGAATGCTCTCAGTAGCGCGTCTACCAACGTGCGCTTGTACTCGCGCATCTTCCTATCACGCTCCAGTGCAGGAAGTAAGGTGGGCACATTGTCTTTGTAGCGTGGATCCAGCAGGGTGGCAACCCAGTAGTCCGCACAGGTTAAAATGTGGGCAACTCTGCTGTCGTTGCGCAGGCACTGCAGCATGTAGTCGCTCATGTGTGCCAGGCTGCCCAGGGGTAAGGAAAAGCTGTCCTCTGTGGGAGGCGTATCGTCATCGTCCTGCCTTTCCCCCCAGCCACGCACCAGTGATGGACCCGAGCTGCGTTGGGTGCCACCCCGCTGTGACCATGCTTCATCCTCATCCACCTCCTCCTCATCCTCGTCCTCCTCGTCCTCCAGTAGTGGGCCCTGTCTGGCCACATTTGTACCTGGCCTCTGCTGTTGCCAAAAACCTCCCTCTGAGTCACTTCGAAGAGACTGGCCTGAAAGTGCTAAAAATGACCCCTCTTCCTCCTCCTCCTCCTCCTCCTCCTGGGCCACCTCCTCTTGCATCATCGCCCTAAGTGTTTTCTCAAGGAGACATAGAAGTGGTATTGTAACGCTGATAACGGCGTCATCGCCACTGGCCATGTTGGTGGAGTACTCGAAACAGCGCAACAGGGCACACAGGTCTCGCATGGAGGCCCAGTCATTGGTGGTGAAGTGGTGCTGTTCTGTAGTGCGACTGACCCGTGCGTGCTGCAGCTGAAACTCCACTATGGCCTGCTGCTGCTCGCACAGTCTGTCCAGCATGTGCAAGGTGGAGTTCCACCTGGTGGGCACGTCGCATATGAGGCGGTGAGCGGGAAGGCCGAAGTTACGCTGTAGCGCAGACAGGCGAGCAGCAGCAGGATGTGAACGCCGGAAGCGCGAACAGACGGCCCGCACTTTATGCAGCAGCTCTGACATGTCGGGGTAGTTGTGAATGAACTTCTGCACCACCAAATTCAGCACATGCGCCAAGCAAGGGATGTGCGTCAAATTGGCTAGTCCCAGAGCTGCAACGAGATTTCGCCCATTATCGCACACCACAAGGCCGGGCTTGAGGCTCACCGGCAGCAACCACTCGTCGGTCTGTTGTTCTATACCCCGCCACAACTCCTGTGCGTTGTGGGGCCTGTCCCCCAAACATATGAGTTTCAGAATGGCCTGCTGACGTTTACCCCGGGCTGTGCTGAAGTTGGTGGTGAAGGTGTGTGGCTGACTGGATGAGCAGGTGGAAGAAGAGGAGGAGGAAGCCGAGAAGGAGGAGGTGGCAACAGGAGGCAAAGAATGTTGCCCTGCGATCCTTGGCGGCGGAAGGACGTGCGCCAAACAGCTCTCCGCCTGGGGCCCAGCTGCCACTACATTTACCCAGTGTGCAGTTAGGGAGATATAGCGTCCCTGGCCGTGCTTACTGGTCCATGTATCTGTGGTTAGGTGGACCTTGCCACAGATGGCGTTGCGCAGTGCACACTTGATTTTATCGGATACTTGGTTGTGCAGGGAAGGCACGGCTCTCTTGGAGAAGTAGTGGCGGCTGGGAACAACATACTGTGGGACAGCAAGCGACATGAGCTGTTTGAAGCTGTCTGTGTCCACCAGCCTAAATGACAGCATTTCATAGGCCAGTAGTTTAGAAATGCTGGCATTCAGGGCCAGGGATCGAGGGTGGCTAGGTGGGAATTTACGCTTTCTCTCAAATGTTTGTGAGATGGAGAGCTGAACGCTGCCGTGTGACATGGTTGAGACGCTTGGTGACGGAGGTGGTGGTGGTGGTGTTGGTGGTACATCCCCTGTTTGCTGGGCGGCAGGTGCCAACGTTCCTCCAGAGGCGGAGGAAGAGGCCGAGGCGGCAGCAGCAGAAGAGGCCGAGGCGGCAGCAGCAGAAGAGGTAGCAGGGGGAGCCTGAGTGACTTCCTTGGTTTTAAGGTGTTTACTCCACTGCAGTTCATGCTTTGCATGCAGGTGCCTGGTCATGCAGGTTGTGCTCAGGTTCAGAACGTTAATGCCTCGCTTAAGGCTCTGATGGCACAGCGTGCAAACCACTCGGGTCTTGTCGTCAGCACATTGTTTGAAGAAGTGCCATGCCAGGGAACTCCTTGAAGCTGCCTTTGGGGTGCTCGGTCCCAGATGGCGGCGGGCAGTAGCAGGCGGAGTCTCTTGGCGGCGGGTGTTCTGCTTTTGCCCACTGCTCCCTCTTTTGCTACGCTGTTGGCTCGGTCTCACCACTGCCTCTTCCTCCGAACTGTGAAAGTCAGTGGCACGACCTTCATTCCATGTGGGGTCTAGGACCTCATCATCCCCTGCATCGTCTTCCACCCAGTCTTGATCCCTGACCTCCTGTTCAGTCTGCACACTGCAGAAAGACGCAGCAGTTGGCACCTGTGTTTCGTCATCATCAGAGACATGCTGAGGTGGTATTCCCATGTCCTCATCATCAGGAAACATAAGTGGTTGTGCGTCAGTGCATTCTATGTCTTTCACCGCTGGGGAAGGGCTAGGTGGATGCCCTTGGGAAACCCTGCCAGCGGAGTCTTCAAACAGCATAAGAGACTGCTGCATAACTTGAGGCTGAGACAGTTTCCCTGGTATGCATGGGGGTGATGTGACAGACTGATGGGGTTGGTTTTCAGGCGCCATCTGTGCGCTTTCTGCAGAAGACTGGGTGGGAGATAATGTGAACGTGCTGGATCCACTGTCGGCCACCCAATTGACTAATGCCTGTACCTGCTCAGGCCTTACCATCCTTAGAACGGCATTGGGCCCCACCATATATCGCTGTAAATTCTCGCGGCTACTGGGACCTGAGGTAGTTGCTACACTAGGACGTGTGGATGTGGCAGAACGGCCACGTCCTCTCCCAGCACCAGAGGGTCCACTAACACCACCACGACCATGTCCACGTCCGCGTCCCTTACTAGATGTTTTTCTCATTGTTATGGTTCACCACAACAACAAAAATATTATTTGGCCCAATGTATTGTATTCAAATTCAGCGGGATATAAATTTGAGGCCTAGTATTTAGGCGCTGGGTGACAGGTATGGATTTACTAACAGAATTAGACTTGGAAATGCACAGTAGCGTGTGTGTGAAGTTATTCTGAATGACCCTATGTGCACCTTGAATATTATATACTCTTTTAGGGATAGATTTCAAATAGCTCTGATACAGCAGAAACCACTAAATTTTTAAATTGCTAAATTGGGAATTGTATTTCAACCCAGAACAAAAAATGTGCTTTGACGGACACTAAATAACTTTCCCAGCCACAACAGGACAGCGGTAACGAGAGATTTAGCGGGATATAAATTTGAGGCCTAGTATTTAGGCGCTGGGTGACAGGTATGGGTTTAGTGACAGAATTAGACTTGGAAATGCACAGTAGCGTGTGTGTGAAGTTATTCTGAATGACCCTATGTGCACCTTGAATATTATATACCCTTTTAGGGATAGATTTCAAATAGCTCTGATATAGCAGAAACCACTAAATTATGAAATTGCTAAATTGGGAATTGTATTTCAACCCAGAACAAAAAATGTGCTTTGACGGACACTAAATAACTTTCCCAGCCACAACAGGACAGCGGTAACGAGAGATTTAGCAGGATATAAATTTGAGGCCTAGTATTTAGGCGCTGGGTGACAGGTATGGGTTTAGTGACAGAATTAGACTTGGAAATACACAGTAGCGGGTGTGTGTGAAGTTATTCTGAATGACCCAATGTGCACCTTGAATATTATATACCCTTTTAGGGATAGATTTCAAATAGCTCTGATATAGCAGGAACCACTAAATTATGAAATTGCTAAATTGGGAATTGTACTTCAACCCAGAACAAAAAATGTGCTTTGACGGACACTAAATAACTTTCCCAGCCACAACAGGACAGCGGTAACGAGAGATTTAGCGGGATATAAATTTGAGGCCTAGTATTTAGGCGCTGGGTGACCGGTATGGATTTAGTGACAGAATTAGACTGGGATATGGCCAAAAAATAACCACACTATTGCTGGTTAAATGCACTTGGTGACGGGCGCAGCTTGCCCCTGATGTAGTATATGGCCAAAAAATGAACAGACTATTGCTGGTTAAATGCACTTGGTGTCACAGCTTGACCAACCACACTACTGAGGGTTAAATGCACTTGGTGACGGGCGCAGCTTGCCCCTGATGTAGTATATGGCCAAAAAATAAACAGACTATTGCTGGTTAAATGCACTTGGTGTGACAGCTTCACCCTGATGTAGGCTTTAGCCAAAAAACAACCACACCATTGAGGGTTAAATGCACTTGGTGACAGGCGCAGCTTGCCCCTGATTTAGTATATGGCCAAAAAATGAACAGACTATTGCTGGTTAAATGCACTTGGTGTGACAGCTTCACCCTGATGTAGGCTTTAGCCAAAAAACAACCACACCATTGAGGGTTAAATGCACTTGGTCGCAGCTTGGATGCACTTGGTCGCAGCACCGCACAAGACACAAAATGGCCGCCGATCTCCCCAGAAAAAAGTGACTGACAAACGGTCTGGGCAGCCTAAAAACAGTGAGTGAGCATTTGAATTTCAGCAGCTCAATGATGCACAGCTGCAGATCGATCGATTAATCAAGTGAAGTCCTTTGGACGAGTTAATCTGCCTAATCTCGCCCTACTGTCGCATCCGCAACCTCTCCCTACGCTAATCAGAGCAGAGTGACGGGCGGCGCTATGTGACTCCAGCTTAAATAGAGGCTGGGTCACATGGTGCTCTGGCCAATCACAGCCATGCCAATAGTAGGCATGGCTGTGACGGCCTCTTGGGGCAAGTAGTATGACGCTTGTTGATTGGCTGCTTTGCAGCCTTTCAAAAAGCGCCAAGAAAGCGTCACAAGAGCGCCAAGAAAGCGACGAACACCGAACCCGAACCCGGACTTTTACGAAAATGTCCGGGTTCGGGTCCGTGTCACGGACACCCCAAAATTCGGTACGAACCCGAACTATACAGTTCGAGTTCGCTCATCCCTAGTGTGGCGAAACCAACCTCGCCACTGGGTTTTGGAGAGGACTGTTTAAAAGCCTCTTGCCTCAGGATTATGGCCCATAGTAACTGTAAAGGAGAAGACAGACCGGCCGCACAGCTTAAATCTGTCTGTAGAATTGTATTTTATGTTATTATGCGTTCGGTTAAATTGTATGTTATGTGAGGGCACCCAGATAGCTAATATCATTGTATTTGTGTATTCTGAGTGCCATTCACCTAATGATATGCACTCAGACTTGAGCTATCTGGGGATATGTTAAATGTCTGTGTTTGCTGTGGGGGTGTGCCATTGTGTGTTTGGGTGGTGATTCCTGTCCTGTTGTCTCCACATGTGTATTGGTGATCTCCCCTTTGTCCTGAGAGATAATTGGATTGTGTTCGGTCGTCTCCGGGACAGAGGGGAGGAAACCATGATGCATTGTGGGGATATGTTGTATCTGTCCTGTATCTGCAAAAACTGTAATAAAAACCAGGCTGGGTGTGCCAGCACTTCAGACCACTGCTTGACCCTCAACACGGAGCCTTGTCTCGTTATTGGGGGATTCCCTGTATGCTGTTGGAGACTGATTGCCAGGAGTGTAAGCTGACGGATACGCTTTTCCTGTTCGTCTGACTGACAGCTACTTGTGAGGTTCCAGTTTGGAGTGCTATTTTGTATCCAGTTCGGGAGGTTGGTGTTCTGCAGTAGCTGTGCCTGTCTCTCGGAAAGGGGCATATCGCCTAAACGGACTTTAACCCCTTGTCTGCTGAAACGGTGCCGTTACATTGGTGGCAGCAGTGGGATCGTTCCTACAGCCAGAAGGACAGCTACAGGAGACACCATTTCTGTGGATTCTACAATTTAAGGGCAACGCATGTCTCAGTACAGTGACCCTAAAAGCACCAGGATGGAACCAGCAGTGGAGTACAGATACTCTGTGGAGGAATTTGACCGTATGATGTGGTTGCGGCTGAACTTCTTCGGACCCAATCCAGGTGAGAAATACGTGAAGTTCGTGAGGAATCTAGTGTCTACGACCCTACTATACCGGGCAGAAGGTGACGGTCAGCTGCCACGTTGGGTGGACCTCCATCGGAAGTTACGGTTGCGGGACAGTGGGAGCCCAGTCTCCATTCCCCAGCGGCAGTGTGAAGTGCAGGGAGGGGAGAGCAGCGGCCTCCCTCCCCAGCGGCAGGCTGAGTTACAGGGGGCAGAGGTAGTTGTTCCTGCCCCCCAGCAGCAGAGTGATATGCCGGGAAGGCAGTGTGAAATGCAGGGAGAGGAGAGCAGCGGCCTCCCTCCCCAGCGGCAGGCTGAGTTACAGGGGGCAGAGGTAGTTGTTCCTGCCCCCCAGCAGCAGAGTGATATGCCGGGAAGGCAGTGTGAAGTGCAGGGAGGGGAGAGCAGCGGCCTCCCTCCCCAGCGGCAGGCTGAGTTACAGGGGGCAGAGGTAGTTGTTCCTGCCCCCCAGCAGCAGAGTGATGTGCCGGGAAGGCAGTGTGAAATGCAGGGAGAGGAGAGCAACGGCCTCCCTCCCCAGCGGCAGGCTGAGTTACAGGGGGCAGAGGTAGTTGTTCCTGCCCCCCAGCAGCAGCATGATTTTTTGGGAATTGGGAGCCGAGTCTCCATTCCCCAGCGGCAGGCGGAGTTACAGGGGGCAGAGACAGTCGGTCCTGTCCCCCAGCGGCAGAGTGTCCTACAGGGAATAGAGAGCCCAGTCTCCTTTCCCCAGCAGCAGGACACTGTATTGGGAGCGGAGGCGGTCGGTCACTCTCCCCAGCGGCTGGAAGTATGTATGGGAGAGGAGCTCGCTACCCCCTCTCCCCAGCGGCAGCTTAACGCACCAGGGGGAGACAGTAAGCCCCACAACAGTGCAGATGGGACCGTGGTCTCTGCACTTACAGCACAGGGGGTAGAGACAGTCGGTCTCCCCCTCCAACAACCAGGCTCCAACCAGGCTTCTTCCGTGGTAGCGCTGGCACCAGGGCTGAGTACCGCTGATCCCTGCCCACAAAGCAACCTCCACTCCAAACCAGGGAGCAACACAGAGACCGGGAGTACCAGCTTCCAACATAACTTTGGTGGATTCACTGGACAGAGACATGCTACGAAATTCAGCAGGTCCAGTATTTTGTTGTGGGTGGCCTGCCAGACTAACTCAGGTACCGACCGGCGTGAGGTCAGGTATCTGGTTAGTCTTCCCTGGGGGGGGGAGATGTGTGGCGAAACCAACCTCGCCACTGGGTTTTGGAGAGGACTGTTTAAAAGCCTCTTGCCTCAGGATTATGGCCCATAGTAACTGTAAAGGAGAAGACAGACCGGCCGCACAGCTTAAATCTGTCTGTAGAATTGTATTTTATGTTATTATGCGTTCGGTTAAATTGTATGTTATGTGAGGGCACCCAGATAGCTAATATCATTGTATTTGTGTATTCTGAGTGCCATTCACCTAATGATATGCACTCAGACTTGAGCTATCTGGGGATATGTTAAATGTCTGTGTTTGCTGTGGGGGTGTGCCATTGTGTGTTTGGGTGGTGATTCCTGTCCTGTTGTCTCCACATGTGTATTGGTGATCTCCCCTTTGTCCTGAGAGATAATTGGATTGTGTTCGGTCGTCTCCGGGACAGAGGGGAGGAAACCATGATGCATTGTGGGGATATGTTGTATCTGTCCTGTATCTGCAAAAACTGTAATAAAAACCAGGCTGGGTGTGCCAGCACTTCAGACCACTGCTAGACCCTCAAGACGGAGCCTTGTCTCGTTATTGGGGGGATTCCATGTATGCTGTTGGAGACTGATTGCCAGGAGTGTAAGCTGATTGGATCCTTTTCCTGTTCGTCTGCCGGCAGCTACTCGCGAGGTTCCAGTTTGGAGTGCTATTTTGTATCCAGTTCGGGAGGTTGGTGTTCTGCAGTAGCTGTGCCTGTCTCTCGGAAAGGGGCATATCGCCTAAACGGATTTTAACCCCTTGTCTGCTGAAACGTCCGTTACACCTAGTTATGAGCACTTAAAATGACACTGGTCAGATTTGCAAAAAATGGCCAAGTCCTTAAGGTGAAATAGGGCTGAGTCCTTAAGGGGTTAAGGTTTTTGATCAACATACTCAACGAATATATTCGAGAATTGCCATAATGGACTGTGTTAATATCACTTTATATAGTGTTTTATATAGTTTTATTGAATGTACAAAAGATGTTTAGAAGATGGACACTAGCAATCCATGCCGGGTTTTAGGTGGGTTTTAGAAAGCCATGGTATAAAAGAAGGGGGTAGTAGTGCTCACAACATAGCCACTGAGGAAGAGGTTGACCCCTCAAAACACGTCTGGCTGATACTACGAGTAATAACTACCCACCTAAGGGCTCTTTCACACTTGCGTTCTTTTCTTCCGGCATAGAGTTCCGTCGTCGGGGCTCTATGCCGGAAGAATCCTGATCAGGATTATCCTAATGCATTCTGAATGGAGAGAAATCCGTTCAGGATGCATCAGGATGTCTTCAGTTCCGGACCGGAACGTTTTTTGGCCGGAGAAAATACTGCATCATGCTGCGCTTTTTGCTCCGGCCAAAAATCCTGAAGACTTGCCGCAAGGCCGGATCCGGAATTAATGCCCATTGAAAGGCATTAATCTGGATCTGGCCTTAAGCTAAACGTCGTTTGGGCGCATTTCGGATCCGACGTTTAGCTTTTTCTGAATGGTTACCATGGCTGCAGGGATGCTAAAGTCCTGGCAGCCATGGTAAAGTGTAGTGGGGAGCGGGGGAGCAGCATACTTACCATCCGTGCGGCTCCCGGGGCTCTTCAGAGTGACGTCAGGGCGCCCCACGCGCATGGATGACGTGATCACATGGCACGTCATCCATGCACATGGGGCGCTCTGACGTCATTCTGGAGCGCCCCGGGAGCCGCACGGACTGTAAGTATACCGCTCCCCCGCTCCCCGCTCCTACTATGGCAACCAGGACTTTAATAGCGTCCTGGCTGCCATAGTAACACTGAACGCATTTTGAAGACGGATCCGTCTTCAAATGCTTTCAGTTCACTTGCGTTTTTCCGGATCCGGACAACGCAAGTGTGAAAGAGCCCTAAACCTGCAAAAAGGACCGACTAATTATAGTACGGGTTATTATATATTATTGCACTGAAGTGCAAGCAAAGAGAAGTTTGGCTTAAGCTATCGCAAGACAGCGCAAGCGCTGGCGAGCTCTTCCTGGTCGGTGACACGCAAAGAGGAGATTACGTGTGACGCCGAGAGACCAGAAGTCAGAACAGCGAGCAGAGACAAACATTGAACCTTGTGTGATACTCCAGGAGACACGAGAGCATCACAGGAGTATTGACCCTGCCAAAAGCAACTTCCGTGGCGGAAAGTCCACCCCAAAGGGCAAGGTAAGAGGGAGTGCATCAGGGGGAGGCTCCAGCTGCAAACCCGTACAATATCGACACCTAACCCTTAGAGACAATACGAAATTAACCCTTACATTGGGGATGTCTAATGGAATTGTGGTATATAACACCTGTTTGAAATTGCACACCAGAGGAGATTTCTTTATTTTTATTTTTTTTTACTTTACAATTTTTATATATATTCCACATTTATATATTTTTTCAAAGTTTTGGAACATATTCACAGTGGACAAATTGTGGACACTTTATTCAATTATTGCACAGGACACTGTAATAGGGACGTATAAGAATGTATGTATTTATTCATTTATATGATCTTTAAGAAGGTAGCACTAATTAGGTATTAGGTGAAGCACCACTAGTCCTATCCCCAAAGTGCAAGATATAACAAATAGGAGGTGTCTATCAGAGTGTTACTCTATGATCTTGTTTTAACGCTGAATTTTATGTACATTTTATGTCTATTTTATGTATACCATTATATTGAGTAAAAATACTAATCTATAATATACCAGATGGTGAGTGGCTGTTTTTATTTATAATTTGAATTTACCTGCTACTTAGGATGAATAGGTGAATCATCCGAAAAACAGAGCACCTTAACCGTAAAACAGACACGGGTGAGCCACGATATATATTTTCTAATATACTGAATCGGACAGCAATATATGAAGCTATTCTATTGCCTTTTTCTTTTTTCCTTTAAGCCGATGTCTATTGACAATTTGATCATTCATAACTTATCCATCATAAGGTATGTACGGATATGAAAGTAACCTTTATTTGATGTTTATTAGATAATTCACCTAGCTTCCTATATTATGATTAGGTGTGTGTGAGACATATTTTTTGTCCCCATCTACATACACTCACCTAAAGAATTATTAGGAACACCTGTTCTATTTCTCATTAATGCAATTATCTTGTCAACCAATCACATGGCAGTTGCTTCAATGCATGTAGGGTTGTGGTCCTGGTCAAGACAATCTCCTGAACTCCAAACTGAATCTCAGAATGGGAAAGAAAGGTGATTTAAGAAATTTTGAGCGTGGCATGGTTGTTAGTGCCAGACGGGCCGGTCTGAGTATTTCACAATCTGCTCAGTTACTGGGATTTTCACGCACAACCAATACTAGGGTTTACAAAGAATGGTGTGAAAAGGGAAAAACATCCAGTATGCGGCAGTCCTGTGGTTGAAAATACCTTGTTGATGCTAGAGGTCAGAGGAGAATGGGCAGACTGATTCAAGCTGATAGAAGAGCAACGTTGACTGAAACAACCACTCGTTACAACCGAGGTATGCAGCAAAGCATTTGTGAAGCCACAACATGCACAACCTTGAGGCGGATGGGCTACAACAGCAGAAGACCCCACCGGGTACCACTCATCTCCACTACAAATAGGAAAAAGAGGCTACAATTTGCACGAGCTCACCAAAATTGGACTGTTGAAGACTGGAAAAATGTTGCCTGGTCTGATGAGTTTCGATTTCTGTTGAGACATTTAAATGGTAGAGTCCGAATTTGGCGTAAACAGAATGAGAACATGTATCCATCATGCCTTGTTACCACTGTGCAGGCTGGTGGGGGTGGTGTAATGGTGTAGGGGATGTTTTCTGAGCACACTTTAGGCCCCTTAGTGCCAATTGGCCATCGTTCACATGCCACAGGATACCTGAGCATTGTTTCTGACCATGTCCATCCCTTCATGACCACCATGTACCCATCCTCTGATGGCTACTTCCAGCAGGATAATGCACCATGTCACAAAGCTCGAATCATTTCAAATTGGTTTCTTGAACACGACGATGAGTTCACTGTACTAAAATGGCCTCCACAGTCACCAGATCTCAACCCAATAGAGCATCTTTGGGATGTGGTGGAACAGGAGCTTCGTGCCCTAGATGTGCATCCTTCAAATCTCCATCAACTGCAAGATGCTATCCTATCAATATGGGCCAACATTTCTAAAGAATGCTATCAGCACCTTGTTGAATCAATGCCACGTAGAATTAAGGCAGTTCTGAAGGCAAAAAGGGGTCCAACACCGTATTTGTATGGTGTTCCTAATTATTCTTTAGGTGAGTGTATTGGTGGCTGGAGATACTAGGTATTTATGTTTCAAAGTTTTTTATTAAAGTTTTATACAACAAAGAGGTACAGTGCAAAGTGTGTACATAATAAAAGACAAATTGTCCAGTCAAATAGACAATTCGAACAAATAAAAAATAAAATAAAAATAAATAAATAGAACAATGTCAGGGGTGGTAGTCAGGGAATGACGCGTCGGCTTGGCTTCTTCTCAAGTGACGTACGTTAGTGAGGTAACCCACATACCCACCCATCCCCTAGCTGAGTGCATTAGACTCTGAGACCTATCAGAGTTCGGAGCAGAGAGAAAGGTTGGTGGAATGGGGGGAGGACAACCAAGGCTCCCAGACCCTCTCGAATAGGGCAAATGTATCTGTATGGATAGCTGTCAGCTGTTCGTACTGGTAAATCCTGTTGATCCTATCGAGTACTGCCTGATAATTTAGTGACAGAGAACGCCACTGGGAGGCAATATGGATCCTGGCAGCTAACAAAATATATTGGGTCAATTTAAATCTAGCGTGCGTCAACTTTGATGGCCTATCGCCTAAAAGAAAGACTGATGGCGTAGGGGGGAGGGTGTGCCCCAGCAGGGATGAAAGTAGATCGCTAACGCGACTCCAGAACCTGGAGGCTTTGGGACAGGTCCATTAAGTATGTAACATCGTACCCTCCCCTCCACACCCCCGGAAGCAGATAGAAGGGTATATGTGGTGTAATTTGGCAGGCACCAGGTATGTCCGATGGAGGATTTTGATTGAGGTCTCTCCCAGGGTGGTTTGCCACGACCCCCTGGAGTGCGTCTGGGAGCGTTGGTAATATCTAGACACAATGGATTCCTCCAATAAATCAGCCTCCCATTCCAACATGTAACGTAGCTTGGAGCCCTCTGGGGGCGCATTGAGAATAGTATAAATCCGGGACAATAGACCCTGTTTATATAGAAAGACATTAGCCTTTCAAAAGGGGTATAATCATTCTCATAGGATCCTTCTTTTAAGGAGTGGAGAAATGAGAAGACTCTCCGTACGTTAAACTGCTCCCGGTCAGGCGGGGAAAATTTCTTTATGAAGTCTGGCAGGGACAGCACTGTACTCCGTACTAGGAATGCCCGGAGAGAGCACAACTTTTTTTCAACCCACCATGAAAAGGCCACAGATTGGAGACCAGGGGGGAAAGCAGGATTACCAAGAAGATATTCTAAGGGGGAAGGCTTAGACTGGAGAGAGTGCTTAAATCTAATGGACCTCCACAGGAGGATAGAGTAATGGGAGAGCAAGGATTTGATGCGGAGCGAAGAGGGTAACGAGGAGGTGGTCCAAATAAGGGTTCTCCAAGAGTACGGTGCTATCATTGATTGTTCAAGGGCAACCCATAGAGGTTGCGCTTGCACAGAGAGGTTTGTTAGAAATAGTTGGGCCAATCTAGCTGCTTTGTAGATATGTCCGGCACAGAAAGGCCTCTATGAGCTCTGTGGCGGCACATAACAAGCCTAGAGATGCAAGATCGTTTATGGGCCCAAATACATTTTAGGATGTCTGCCTGGAGAGCCCTTAGGTCAGATGCTGGAACCGGGATCGGGAGAGTACGGAACAAGTAGAGAAGCCGTGGGAGAACTACCATTCTCACTATGTGGATCCTTCCCATTCAAGATACCGGGAGGGATTCCCAAGCTTGCAGGTCCTTCCGTATCTGGGTATTTATAAGGTTTATATGCTCTCTTTATGTTATGGTGGATCTAGGACCTTTCGCCTGTCATGTGATGGTCACGTAGGCCGATGACACGCTATGCACGTGACTTGATATACGAGCGTTGATTGGCTGTATGCGGTCTGGCTACTGGATTAGGTGCATCCTTGATCTCTCTGACGGCAGCACGCCCACATCAAGACGTGGTGTCATCACTGACATGCGCAATAGGTTTGTTGAGACGTCGACTTGGGATATTAACAAGGCTGAGGTAATCGGATGGTATTCAATGAAATATCAGGTACACATTGTTTTTATTATTAACCATAGACAGCCTGATTGGAGCTAAGGTCGTTTTAATTGTTACACATGTGTTGATTTGATTGAGCCCTCAGTTGATTGGCTCTACTATGTTACAGGAGTGGTCACTTTGGTGTATATATGATTTCCCACTTTTTTGTATCTGTATACTTGATAAAGGCTACTGCGTAGCCGAAACGTCATATCTCTTTGTGTGTGCACTCATGGCTCCCAATAAATAGTCACACTGGACATGCTGCTGTATACTGGATGGGAGGTCACTTAGCCCAGAAGAGGATGAGGAATGAGGGCAGCACTGCATGCTTAACCCCTGAACTGCCTGCCTCAAACCACCAGCACTTAATCCCATGAAATACAATGGGGAAGTGGAAGGAGACTGCAAAAGCAACAAAACAAGGGGAGGAGTCTCCACAGTCCCCGCTCCCCTTTTAAAGGAATTGTTTTGAGACAACTTCAGCAATGGGGCATTTATTAACAGACCCCTGCATTGTTGTACTGTTGCCCACTACTTAATTTTGTAGACTTCCTGTCCCTGCCCTGTAAACTTTCAGACAGACAGGGTCATGTGCCCCATTGCAGTCAATGACTGGCCTCAGTGGTGACATGTCTCCAAGTGGCACTTGACCCAGCAGTGATATGCCACTTTGGGGTCTAACCTCTGAGTCCAGTAATTGGCTGTCTTGGTGCACATGACTCCATATAGCAGGAAATTTACAGGATGGGGACCGGATCACCACTAAATGCGAGAATGGAGCCCATGGAAGCAGATGAGTACAAGTTCTTAACTTACAAAATGCTGCAGAGACTAAAAGTTGGACATCCTCTTTAACCCCTTAAGGACATAGGACGTACCGGTACGCCCTATTTCCCGAGTCCTTAAGGACCCAGGACGTACCGGTACGTCTTGACTTAAAATCGGAATTCCGGCGCCGCGGGGGTTATTCAGGGGGGGGGTCATTTGACCCCCCCGTATCGGCGATCGCAGAAAACCGCAGGTCAATTCAGACCTGCGGTTTTCTGCGTTTCCGGTCCATTCGGGTGTCCTGTGACCCGATGAACCGGAAAAAGACTGCGATCGGTGGCGTAATTATACACCACCAATCGCAGTCCGAGGATTTGGAGAGGCGGTGCTGGCCCTGGTGCTGAACGCCGCTGTCCAGGGTGCTGATTGGTGCAGGGGAGAGAGGCGCGAGATTCAAACTTCCTGCGCTCCTCTCTCCCCTCCTCTTCCTGTCCAGCACCCTGACCGTGCAGCATCGTCCAGCACCAGCTCCTGCGTCCCCCTAATCGGCATCCATCACCCTCCTGCACCCATCGCCACCCAGGTAGGTTAGGGTCAGTGAGGGAGAGGCACCGTTAGGCAGGGAAAGAAGGGAAAAGTAAGTTAGGAAACAAAAAAGAAAAAGTACTTTTATTCCAAACTTCCATCTGTCCATCTAACCCTAACCCAGACCCCCCCTGCCACTTGCCGCCCCCCCCCTGCCACTTGCCCCCCCCCCCACCACCAGCCTCCCCCCCTCACCACCACTTTTTTATTTTCTGCGTGCGCTGACTGGCCGGCACTTTTTAGCGTCCGTCCACTGTTAGCGCATCGCCCGCCCCACCGCTGATCAGCGTTGTACCGCTGATCAGCAAGTTTTAACTTTATTTTTTTCCTAACACTTGCCCTTTTTTTTTTGCCTTTTTTAGTACGCGAACACCCGTTGCCCCCACACACACACACATATAATAAAGTTTTCCACACACGCACACCTACACGCACACACACCCATGGCCCGATGTTCTTGGCCGAGGAGGCATACGCCCAGATTGCCTCTGACTCTGAGAGCCCCAGTGAGGATGAGGATGACCCCACATTCTTTTTATCATCCGCATCCTCCTCATCATCATCGGATGACGATGAGCCACCAAGGCGGCGGAGACGCCACCAGGCGGAGCCAGGGGCCCCACATGCTAGGGATCCTGTGGCCCACCCTAGTACGAGCTGCCCTGGGGTTCGTACTGGTTTCCCGGCCCACAAAATAAGTCCACCGGAGCCCCCTGCCGATGAACTTAGTTGGTGTCCCCCAGTGGACTTTGAGCCTGAGATTCCGGATTTCGCTGGCAATCCTGGAATCCAGATTCCCACAGTGGGGTTTACTGAAATAGACTATTTTAGTTTTTTTTTCAGTAACCCACTGGTGAATTTGATGGTGGAGCAGACGAATCTGTACGCCCAACAGTTCGTCGCTCAAAACCCAGGCTCAGTTTTGGCTAGACCTGGTGGCTGGACGCCGGTCAGTGCAGCCGAAATGAGGACATTTTGGGGCCTCGTGCTGCATATGGGTCTAGTCCAAAAACCCAGTGTCAGGCAATACTGGAGTGGGGACGTCCTATACCAGACCCCACTGTACAGTATGGTCATGACACGTCACCGGTTTGAGGCCATCCAGAAATGTCTGCATTATTCCGATAATGCAGCATGTCCACCCCGAGGTGATCCTGCCTATGACCGGCTGTATAAGATACGGCCGGTCATCGATCACTTTGGGGCCAAATTCATGGAGGCCTACGTACCTGGAAGGGAGGTCGCGGTTGATGAATCTCTCGTTGCGTTCAAGGGGAGACTCAGTTTCCGCCAATATATTCCCACAAAGCGGGCGAGGTATGGCGTGAAGCTATACAAAATTTGTGAGAGTACCTCAGGGTACACTTACAAATTTTGTGTGTACGAGGGGCGAGATTCCCGTATTCAACCCCCAGAATGTCCCCCCACTCTGGGTGTTAGCGGGAAACTCGTGTGGGACCTTATGTACCCACTGCTGGATAATGGTTACCACTTGTACGTGGATAACTTTTATACCAGCATTCCCTTGTTCAGGTCCCTTGCCGCCAGATCCACGTTCGCTTGTGGGACCGTGCGGAAAAATCAACGCGGCCTCCCTGCCTACCCCCTCCAGGTACCTATCCCCAGGGGTGAGACCCGTGCACTTACCAGTGGAAACCTGTTGCTGGTCAGGTATAAGGACAAGAGGGATGTCCTTATGCTGTCCACAATCCACGGTAACAGCATCACCCCAGTCTCTGTGCGAGGTACCGCGGCAACGGTCCTCAAGCCCGATTGTATCGTCGACTACAATCGGTATATGGGAGGAGTTGATCTCTCTGATCAAGTCCTCACGCCATATAACGCCATGCGCAAAACCCGGGCATGGTACAAAAAAGTTGCGGTCTACTTGGTACAGGTTGCCATGTACAACTCTTTTGTACTATCCCGAAGCGCTGGCAGCACAGGGACATTCCTCCAATTCTATGAGGCAGTCCTCAAGGACCTGATCTTTTTGGACCGGGAAAGAGCAGGCCGGAGTACCTCGGGAACTGGAGGCGCCCGGATCGTCCCTGGCCAACACTTTCCAGGTGTGGTCCCCCATACTGGAAAGAAGGGACAAATCCAAAAAAAGTGCAGAATGTGTCACAAGAGGGGGATACGGAAGGACACCACTACTCAATGTGACACGTGCCCCGATCATCCGGGCCTCTGCATTATCGATTGCTTCAGGGAGTATCACACTTCCATGGAGTACAACATTTTTATAATCCCCAACAGTCCACTAGAGAACATAAAACACTATGGCTCTCAGACTTTGGAGACACGGAAACAATTTTTATTTCGCCAAAAAATATTAGTTTTAGTGCAGGCATCCTCAAACTGCGGCCCTCCAGATGTTGTAAAACTATAACTCCCAGCATGCCCAGAAAACCTACAGCCATCAGCAGGGCATGGTGGGAATTGTAGCTTTACAACATCTGGAGGGCCGCAGTTTTAGGATGCCTGCTTAGTGTCTCCAAAGTCTGAGAGCCATACATATTGGGCATCGTCGCGTGCGTAAAAGTCGTCGCTATAAAAATAACTTTTGACCAAACACCTCGGATGAACGGTGTTAAAAATATAAAATAAAAACTGTGCCAAAACACCCATTTTTGGGCAAAATTTCAATTTGAATCCATTTTGCCGGTAATAAAGCAAGGGTTAACAGCCAAACAAAACTAAATATTTATTGCCGCGATTCTGTAGTTTGCAGAAACACTCCACATGTGGTCGTAAATGGCTATATAGCCGCACGGCAGGGCATAGAACAAAGGGAACTCCATACGGTTTCTGGAAGGCAGATTTGGACAGTTTTTTTTTACACCATGTCCCATTAGAAGCCCCCCCTGATGTAGCCTAGACTAGAAACTCCAAAAAAGTGACCCCATCTAAGAAACTACACCCCTCAAGGTATTCAAAAGTTACTTTACAAACTATGTTAACCCTTTAGGTGTTCCACAAAACTAAATAGCGAATGTAGAAAAATTTTTAGAATTTTATTTTTTTGTTACATTGCCTCAAAAAAGAGTAATATAGAGCAACCAAAAATCATATTTACCCCTGAAAAAGTCCCAAAACAACAACCACCTTATCCCGTAGTTTCCTAGATGGGGTCACTTTTTAGAAATTTTTATTCTAGGGGTGCAACAGGGGGCTTCAAATGGGACATGGTATAAACAAAACCAGTCCTGCAAAATCTGCCTTCCAAAACCCATATGGTGTTCCCCTCCTTCTATGTGCTACCGTTCGGCCAAACAGTAGTTTACGACCACATATGGGGTGTTTTTGCAAACTACAGAATCAGGGCAACCCATTTTGAGTGTTGTTTGGCAGTTAACCCTTGTTTTACTCCTGGAAAAAATTGATTATATTGGAAAATTTTCCAAAAAATAGAAATTTCTAAATTGTTTCTCCATCTGCCATTAACTCTTGTGGAACACCTAAAGGGTTAACAAAGTTTGTAAACCCAGTTTTGAATACCTTGAGGGGTGTACTTTCTTAGATGGAGTTACTTTTTTGAAATTTCTATTCTAGGGGTGCAACAGGGGGCTTCAAATGGGACATGGTATAAACAAAACCAGTCCTGCAAAATCTGCCTTCCAAAACCCATATAGTGTTCCCCTCCTTCTATGTGCTACCGTTCGGCCAAACAGTAGTTTACGACCACATATGGGGTGTTTTTGCAAACTACAGAATCAGGGCAACCCATTTTGAGTGTTGTTTGGCAGTTAACCCTTGTTTTACTCCTGGAAAAAATTGATTATATTGGAAAATTTTCAAAAAAATAGAAATTTCAAAATTGTTTCTCCATCTGCCATTAACTCTTGTGGAACACCTAAAGGGTTAACAAAGTTTGTAAACCCAGGTTTGAATACCTTGAGGGGTGTACTTTCTTAGATGGAGTCACTTTTTTGAAATTTCTATTCTAGGGGTGCAACAGGGGGCTTCAAATGGGACATGGTATAAACAAAACCAGTCCTGCAAAATCTGCCTTCCAAAACCCATATGGTGTTCCCCTCCTTCTATGTGCTACCATTCGGCCAAACAGTAGTTTACAAGCACATATGGGGTGTTTATGCAAACTGCAGAATCAGGGCAACCCATTTTGAGTGTTGTTTGGCAGTTAACCCTTGTTTTACTCCTGGAAAAAATTGATTATATTGGAAAATTTTCAAAAAAATTGAAATTTCAAAATTGTTTCTCCATCTGCCAATAACTCTTGTGGAAGATCTAAAGGGTTAATAAAGTTTGAAAAACAGTTATGAATACCTTGAGGGGTGTAGTTTCTAGAATGGGGTCATTTTTGGGAGGTTTCTATTATCTAAGCCTCACAATATGACTTCAAACCTGAACTGGTCCACAAATGGGATTTTGAAGATTTCTGAAAAATTTAAAAATTTGCTTCTAAACTTCTAAGCCTTGTAACATCCCCAAAAAATAAAATATCATTCCCAAAATGCTACAAACATGAAGTAGACATATGGGGAATGTAAAGTCATCACAATTTTTGGGGGTATTACTATGTATTACAGAAGTAGAGAAACTGAAACTTTGAAATTTGCTAATTTTTTTAAATTTTTGGTAAAAAATTTATTTTTTTATGCAAAAGAATTTACTTTTTTGACCCAATTTTAGCAGTGTCATGAAGTACAATATGTGACGAAAAAACAATCTCAGAACGGCCTGGGTAAGTCAAAGCGTTTTAAAGTTATGAGCACTTAAAGTGACACTGGTCAGATTTGCAAAAAATGGCCTGGTCCTTAAGGTGAAAATGAGCCTGGTCCTTAAGGGGTTAAGGAAATTTTGCCATTTTTGACTTTTATGGTATATCTAACATGATTATTAAAATACCATAATTACCCAGCTAAGAGAACAGACTCTTGTTCTGCATTTGGTGGCTATATCCAGAAAAGACAGATAACTATATCTAGAAGAGACTGAATTATGAAAAAACATTGTACATATAGTTGGCAGCCTGCAGAATAATCTGGAAGAATGTTTTTGTATTAGGAACAGTAGAACGTCCATACCAAGAAATAACACAAAACAACTTCCACATGATTTACAAATCATTCAATATCAACAGTGCTTTCCATGTTCATTTGCATGATCTATTCAAACATGGGTATAGTAGATAAAGCAGAGCACTACCAACACAGAGTAGATCATTATACACAGAGGAGGATGGAAGAAATACATGTAATTGAGATGCTGAGCTTAGCTGTTGCAGACATACTAGTCTGTGTCATAGGAGTTTTTATCCATTTATTTATTGCCATAGTGTATGTCCTTGACTGGCTCAAAGGAGGTGTCCTCTCTTCCACCGACCACATTCTCACAAGTCTTGGGATATCCAGAATCTTCCTCCAATGTTCTTCTATCTGTTACATAATGATGACATTCTTCTTTCCTGGTGCTGTGATTAAAAAGCCAATGCTATTTGCTGTTGACTTGTCTGAAATTTTCTTCAGTTATCTTAGTTATTGGTTGACAACTTTGCTTTCTGTTGTCTTCTGCTTGAAGATCTGCAACTTAAAACATGGTCTTTTTCTACATCTAAAAAGTCTTATTTTACCAAAAGTGCTTCATCTTATTGCTGTTTTGGTCCTGGTTAACACGTGTTATACTGCAGTATGTATTTGGATTGGTAATTTTGAAATTCCCCGGCAATTTGGACATGCAAGGATCAACAATGGAACTTTGGAGTCAACTTTTAGATATTCGTTGATATTCATGATAGGGACTTTGGCTCCATTCCTCATTTACTTCACAGCAGCTGTCCTTCTCATCACTTCTTTGTGTCTTCACCTGAGCCGGATGAGAGATCACAGTCATGGAGTAACTCGACTTGAGACTTTTTATACAGCTATACAATTTGTGACTGTCTGCTCATTGTATTACATTGTACATGCTGGTGGAACACAACTGGCTTTGTACCTTTATTTTTTTCAGTCATGGGAACATTTGTGGCTTTACACAATCATAGACAGTATGCCAGTTTTCCATTCCATTTATTTGATATTCAAAACAGCCAAACTAAGGAATCATTTCACTGGGATTGTCCACCATGGAACCAATTATTTTTCCATGATAACATGTTGTCAACCACATTCCACAGACCCGGTGGAGACAGTTGCCCAATGCCATTAATTTGGCCAAGTTGGATCAGTTCAAGATGTACAAATTTTTCTGTCAATTTTTTCATTTTATTTTTTTCAGAGAAAGTTTCTTTGATTTCTTTGCAAGGTTCTAACATATTTATGCTGTGTTATATCTTTATATTGTACGTTTACCTTGCAAAAGGTAATGCATGTGTAAAAATAAAAAATATTGATTGAAATGTAAGTATGTCACCAACTTGTGTTTTCAGGATTAAAGGCTGTAGTGCCCTGGGGAAGGGATACTGTGAAGTCTGGACATTTGTGGACATTTACCCCTGTTTTCCCCTATGTAAAGTTATAAACTTCTTAATTTATTTCACTTGAAAGGGTTAACTTGCACTGTTTAATACTGTTTAACTGCATTTTATATGTATGTTGTGATATACATCCTGTTCATTATACTGTTTTTGCAAGGCTCTGTGGAAAGGGTTAATGAATATTGAGAGACTTTTGGGACTTTGAATAAGAAGCTGGTGATTTTCCACAACTGCCATATGTTTTAACCAGTAGAGGACCTCCACCATACATGTAAAGCACTGGTGGACATCACTTAAGGACCAGTGCCATACATGTACGGTGGGCTGATCGGGCGTGTGCAGGAGCATACCCCGGCATTGGTGAAAACACTGATGCCAGCGTATTAACCCCTTGTATCCCACGGTCAAAGCTGACAGCGGCATGCAAAGGGTTCGGAGGGTACTGGTGCCCTCTGCTTCCCCATCGGGTATCCCATGCCTTTTATAGGCATCGGGGCTTACCTTCTATGGAAGCCTGTGAAATACAGACCCTTAGGCCGGGTCTCACAGGCTTGCTGTCAGCACAAAAGCTGACAGCCAATGCAATACAATACAGCTCCAGACTCACGCTTATGAGATATAGCCTGATGAAGGACACAATATGTAAAGCCTGAAATGTTGCTTTTCAAAATGATGTAAAGTCCGCCTGAATAAAACACTAATTGCATTGAAAATCTCTTGTGGTGTGGCGTCTGAAACTCTGATTAACAGCAGAAGTTGAAGTCCCAGAGTGGGACGAAAAAAACAAAGTAAAAAAAAGTTATAAAAAAATGTTTTTCATAAAAAAGAAACGTTTCAAGTAAAAAAAAAAAACACATAAAATTGAAAAAGAGAACCAGAAATTACCACGTTTGTAATGACCGGCTCTATAAAAATACTACATCATCCACCCCCTCAATTGAATGCCGCAGAAAAAATAAAATAAAACAATAATTCTTTTGTCACCTTGCATCACAAAAAGTGCAACACCAAGCAATCAAAAAGATGTATGCCCCCCAAAATAGTACCTATTAAACTGTCACCTCATCTCAGAAAAAATAAGCCCCTACATACAACAATCGGGCAAAAAATAAGAAAACTATAGCTCTCAGAATATGGAGACACTGAAACATGTTTTTTTTTTTTAAATGCTTTTATTATGTTAAAAGTTAAACAAATAAAAACCAGGTCTATTTAAATATCACATGAACTAACCCCTCAGGTGAACACCGTAAAAAAATAAATAAAAAAATGGTGTCAAAAAAAGCTATTTTTTTTCACCTTACATAAAAAAATTTTTTAATACCAAGCGATCAAAAATCGCCCCAAAATAGTACCAATCAAACTGTCACCTCAAAAAGTGACACCTTACATAAGACAGTCGCCCAAAAAAAAAAAAATATATATGGCTCTCAGAATATAGAACACCAAAACTAATTCCCATGTAAATATCACGGATCCATATATAATAACATGGTTAACCAAAAAGGATATACATGTATGGATACCCACTACACAATATGAAATAATGTACCAACGCAAAATATCACATCAATATTCAAATATCATATCACATAAATATCAAATATCATATCACATAAATATTCACGACTGACAAAACACAAGGTTGAAAACACAATTAAAAAAAGCACTGGGGCTGGTGGTGCCTGATTGGCGGGTCAAGGAATAAAGTGCAAGTGCAAAGTGCGATCAGCAAAAGAGATTTTATTCATCAGCAGTGATGTAGTCACTAATTTGATCTATGTAGGGAAAAGGGAAAACGGTATATACACCAACACAGTGTATACCACTGGCGCCACTATGTGGCACACAGCATGCATATTATAGTGCAATATAAGAAAAAAAACTAAAGACTAGAGGAAACTAGTACAAGTCACCAGCAAACTATAATGTCTGCACAGAAGGAAACCAATGAGGACCATATTGCAATGTATACTGACCACAATCCAGACCTCCAACCAGATACCACCAGTCCACTCCCCGACGGACGTTTCGCGTGCTGCTTTCTCAAGGGAAGTGGCTTCAATGGTGTCGACACTGGGTATATATAGGTTACCAATTACAAAAGGCAAGTGGCAAAAGTGTTCATGGATTGGCCCAAACTTCTAAACACAACGAGTAGACACATAAGGCAGGTGGAAATTATCATGCCCCACCCCACCTGTGCATATTCCCCTCTCACCTGTAGATAGACTATTAATGGGCACCGCTCGTTATATGGTGCATGTATCCACGCACAAGCACCGGCATGAGCATGCCCGTCCCCCGGTCCGGAAGAGGTGGGTCGCGCACACCAGCGCGCCATCCGCATCGTCACGGATTGGAGGACGTGACATCACACAGCGGAACATGCGCAGTAGAACAGGTGCACTATGGCAGCCCTTTTAGGTGAGGGCAACTGAACCAACTGAGGAAACACAGAAGGACTGGCAGGAAGCCAGCTGGGCGACGATATACATATACGGCCAGATCACATAAACTTATAACCAGACCTTATGATTAGCGCATAAAAAAATGACATGATTATAAGAAATCAAATTAATCGGACGCATAACGGATGACGTGATTCCACTGGTAATATATACATAAGAAATCATGTAATAAGATGAAAAAAAAGTCAAAAAGTCAAAGATAGTAGATAATGTACAAAGACAGTGAAAGGATAATCATAGTTGTCACTGGATATATTGTAAGAGAATAACTGAATAGATGGAAAAAATTGTCACTGGATTGAAAAAGAGATAAACCAGGGAGATAGCAATGATTAAAAACCATGATTAGAACCTATATTAAAAATCAAAAGTACATAATTGAAGCATGATTAAAAACCACCAAGTAATATACAGTTGCAAGAAAAAGTATGTGAACCCTATGGAATTATATGGATTTCTGCACAAATTGGTCATAAAATGTGATTTGATCTTCATCTAAGTCACAACAATAGACAATCACAGTCGGCTTAACCAACTAATAACACACAAAGAATTAAATGTTACCATGTTTTTATTGACAACACCATGTAAACATTCACAGTGCAGGTGGAAAAAGTATGTGAACCCTTGGATTTAATAACTGGTTGAACCTCCTTTACAGCAATAACTTCAACCAAACGTTTCCTGTAGTTGCAGATCAGACGTGCACAACGGTCAGGAGTAATTCTTGACCATTCCTCTTTACAGAACTGTTTCAGTTCAGCAATATTCTTGGGTTGTCTGGTGTGAATCGCTTTCTTGAGGTCATGCCACAGCATCTCAATCGGGTTGAGGTCAGGACTCTGACTGGGCCACTCCAGAAGGCGTATTTTCTTCTGTTTAAGCCATTCTGTTGTTGATTTACTTCTATGCTTTGGGTCGTTGTCCTGTTGCAACATCCATCTTCTGTTGAGCTTCAGCTGATGGACAGATGACCTTAAGTTCTCCTGCAAAATGTCTTGATAAACTTGGGAATTCATTTTTCCTTCGATGATAGCAATCCGTCCAGGCCTGACGCAGCAAAACAGCCCCAAACCACGATGCCCCCACCACCATACTTCACAGTTGGGATGAAGTTTTGATGTTAGTGTGCTGTGCCTCTTTTTCTCCACACATAGTGCTGTGTGTTTCTTCCAAACAACTCAACTTTGGTTTCCTCTGTCCACAGAATATTTTGCCAGTACTGCTGTGGAACATCCAGGTGCTCTTGTGCAAACTGTAAACGTGCAGCAATGTTTTTTTGGACAGCAGTGGCTTCCTCTGTGGTATCCTCCCATGAAATCCATTCTTGTTTAGTGTTTTACGTATCGTAGATTTGCTAACAGGGATGTTAGCATATGCCAGAGACTTTTGTAAATCTTTAGCTGACACTCTAGGACTCTTCTTCACCTCATTGAGCAGTCTGCGCTGTGCTCTTGCAGTCATCTTTACAGTACGGCCAAAATTTTTCACTGTAATATAATTGCAGTTGCCTGCAAGCGTGTGTGTCAGGCCTACAGCGTGTACTGTGCCCACTACTGCCAGTGCCACCTCTCATATCTGGTGTCACAGTAGCTTGCACGCATAGTATAACTAATCGGAAAAAAAATGACAGGTAGAGGCAGGCCACCCCGCAGGGGCCGTCGTGGTCATGGTGCTGTGATTTCCTTTGGCCATAGAATAATGCCCAGTGTTCAGATACCACGTACCCTGAACTCGAAAAGTTCTGAGGACATAGGTGACTGGCTAACACAGGACACCCAATCTTCTGCAGCTTCCGCTCGGAACCTTGACGCACCATCCTCCTTCAGCTCAGCTTCGGGCACCTCTAAAGTTACCACTCGCCCGCCTGCCGCCACCACCAACACTAGCACCATAGCTGCTTCACTTGATCTGTCAGAGGAGTTATTTACACATCAGTTGGAAGAAATAAGTGATGCGCAACCATAATTGCCAGAGGATGTAGATAACAGGGATATGTCTCAGTCAGGCAGCATTACACACATGGACGTACAGTGTGATGATGATGATGATGTTGTACCTGCTGCTGCTTCCCTTGCTGAGTTGTCAGATACATGTAAAGCAGTTGATGATGACGATGTGTCCGTGGATGTCACGTGGGTGCCTGCTCTAAGAGAAGAAGAGGGGGAAAGTTCAGATGGGGAGACAGAGAGGAGGAGGAGACGAGTTGGAAGCAGGGGGTGGTCGTCGCAAGGAGCTAGGGGCACAGTCAGACAGCATGTGTCGGCACCCGGGGTCAGCCAGACAGCACGCCAATCAAAGCATGCTGTAGCCACCAACAGAATGCTGTCACTGCAAAGCTCAGCAGTGTGGCCTTTTTTTTGTGTGTCTGCCTCTGATAACAGCGATGCCATTTGCAACCTGTGCCAAAAGAAACTGAGTCGTGGGAAATCCAACACCCACCTAGGTACAACTGCTTTGCGAAGGCACATGATCTCACATCACAAACGCCTATGGGATCAACACATGATGACGAGTACAAGCAGCACACAAACTCAAAGCCAACATCCTCCTCCTGGTCCAGCATCTTCAGCCACGTCAACCACTGCTGTCCTCCTTGCCCCTTCTCAACCATCTGCCACTCCGCTTCTCACCTTGAGCAGTTCCTGCTCATCTGCCCACAGTCAGGTGTCTGTCAAGGAAATGTTTGAGCGTAAGAAGCCAATGTCACAGAGTCACCCCCTTGCTCGGCGTCTGACAGCTGGCTTGTCGGAACTCTTAGCCCACCAGCTTTTACCATACAAGGTGGTGGAGTCTGAGGCCTTCAAAAAATTTGTAGCTATTGGGACACCACAGTGGAAGGTACCTGGCCGAAATTTATTTTCACAAAAGGCAATCCCCAACCTGTTCTCTATTGTGGAAAAGGAAGTCCTGGCATGTCTGGCACACAGTGTTCGGGCAAGGGTCCATCTGACCACTGATACCTGGTCTGCAAAGCACGGTCAGGGCAGGTATATCACGTACACTGCGCATTGGGTAAACCTGCTGACGGCTGCCAAGCATGGAATGCGTGGCTCTGCAGAGGAGTTGGTGACACCGCCACGACTTGCAGGCAGGCCTGCTGCCACCTCCTCTACTCCTCCTACTCCATCCTCTTTTCTAACCTCCTCGGCTGAGTCCTCTTCTGCTGCTGCGTCTTGTTCCACATCAACTGCACCCCCCCAGCTCCCCAGGGGCTATTCCACATCCCGGATACGACAGTGTCACGCCGTCTTGGGGTTGACTTGCCTGAAAGCAGAGAGTCACACCGGACCAGCACTCCTGTCCGCCCTGAACGCACAGGTGGATCAGTGGCTGACTCTGCACCAACTGGAGATCGGCAAAGTGGTGTGTGACAACGGAAGCAATTTGTTGGCGGCATTGAATTTGGGCAAGTTGACACATGTGCCGTGCATGGCACATGTGTTGAATCTGATCGTACAGCGCTTTGTGCATAAGTACCCAGGCTTACAGGACGTCCTCAAGCAGGCCAGGAAGGTGTGTGGCCATTTGAGGCGTTCCTAAACGGCCATGGCGCACTTTTCAGATATTCAGCGGTGAAACAACATGCCAGTGAGGCGCTTGATTTGGGACAGCCCGACACGTTGGAATTCAACACTCCTAATGTTCGACTGCCTGCTCCAACAAGAAAAAGCCGTCAACGAGTATTTGTATGACCGGGGTGCTAGGACAGCCTCTGCGGAGCTGGGTATTTTTTTGCCACATTCTGGACGCTCATGTGCAATGCCTGTAGGCTCATGCGTCCTTTTGAGGAGGTGACAAACCTAGTCAGTCGCACCGAAGGCACCATTAGCGACATCATCCCATTTGTTTTCTTCCTGGAGTGTGCCCTGCGAAGAGTGCTGGATCAGGCCGTAGATGAGCGTGAAGAGGAAGAGTTGTGGTTACCATCACCACCAGAAACAGCCTTATCAGCATCGCTTGCTGGACCTGCACAACGCTGGAAGAGGAGTATGAGGAAGAGGAGTCAGAGGAGGAATGTGGCTTTGAGGAGGAGGAAGACCAACCACAGCAGGCATCCCAGGGTGCTCGTTGTCACCTATCTGGTACCCGTTGTTTTGTACGTGGCTGGGGGGAAGAACAGACCTTCAGTGAGATCAGTGAGGATGAGGAACGGGACATGAGTAGCTCGGCATCCAACCTTGTGCAAATGGGGTCTTTCATGCTGTCGTGCCTGTTGAGGGACCCTCGTATAAAAAGGCTGAAGGAGAACGACCTGTACTGGGTGGCCACACTACTAGACCCTCGGTATAAGCAAAAAGTGGCTGAAATGTTACAGAATTACCGGAAGTCGGAAAGGATGCAGCAATTCCAAAACAAGTTAAAAAGTATGCTTTACAAATTACACAGCCTATAAGGGTGATGTCACAGCACAACGGAAATCTAACAGGGAAGAGGTGAAAGTAATCCTCCTCCTACCAAGATCACGTCGGCAAGGACAGGACGCTTTACAGACGTGTTGTTGATGGAGGACATGCCGAGCTTTTTAAGTCCTACGCATTGCCACAGCCCTTTGGGGTCCACCGTCAGAGAACGTCTCGACCGACAGGTAGCAGACTACCTCGCCTTAACTGCAGATATCGACACTCTGAGGAGCGATGACCCCCTTGACTACTGGGTGTGCAGGCTGGACTTGTGGCCTGAGCTATCCCAATTTGAGATAGAACTTCTGGCCTGCCCCGCTTCAAGTGTCCTGTCAGAAAGGACCTTCAGTGCAGCAGGAGGTATTGTCACTGAGAAGAGAAGTCGTCTAGGTCAAAAAAGTCCAGATTACCTCACCTTTACTAAGATGAATGGGGGATGGATCCCGAAGGGACTGACAGTGGGCGATACATTCGACTAAAAAAGGCCTGGTGATGAGATGATCTGCCTTGGGCTAAAAATGGTCCACACGCTGCTGTATTTTATCGCTGAATGCCGGATGACTTGCGTGACTTATCCACCACCAACTAGGGTTCAAGCCGCAATGTTTTAGTGCACTTTCTGCCTGGGAAACAAACATAAATTTTTCTGGCCGCTGCTACAGCAGCGGCTGCAACAATACCTAGTTTTTCAGGCATGTGTACATGCCAAATTTGTCTGACCTCTGGTGCTGCACTGTGGCTTCAAAACCCAAACAAAAAAAAGGCACATACATGTGTCAATTCCTCTTCGTGATCGTTACCTTGTTGTGGTGAAGGGGCTTGCGTATCACAATAAAGCGACCACCTCTATGAGTGTGTTGGCAATGGCAATGTTGGCACACCCCAGATGATAAGGTCGTTGCTTCATTGTGAACAGACTAAGAGGGATCGGCCGGATAATTTTGTATAGAAAAAACATTAATTTTCTTTGTGATCATCTAAGGTGATCATTAAAGCCTACTAGGCCAACAATGGTCCCACACTGCAGAATGTTTTCTGGGTCACTTAACTGTCACTGAACTATCTCAGCACGACCATAGGCTTTGAAAAACCGCCATCTCCTGCAATCTCCCAAACGTGCGCACGAGCACAGTCATCACTACACCAAGATTGACGCATAGAGGAATAAAATGTATGTAATGAGTGTGTCAACTATTGACAACTCTTTGCTGTTGTCTAAAATGTATTCCATACATGTCCCCTGATAGGGGACGTAACAGGGATTAAACTGATAGGAATAGAACTACTTAACACACCACTCATATCTGGTGGCACAGTACATTGCATGCGCAGTGCCCCAAATTGGAAGTAGGAGGACCAACCAAGCATCTTTTTCTATCTCCGGGTTCCTAAAATCTATTCCATAGACCGGCCCCTGATAGGGGACGTAACAGGGATTAAACTGATAGGAATAGTACTACTTAACATACCACTCATATTGGGATTGCACAGTACATTACACGGCGCACGCACAAAGCCCCAAATTGGAAATAAGAGGACCGACCAAGCATCTTTTTCCATCTCCCGGTTCCTAAAATCTATTCCATACACATCCCCTGATAGGGAACATAACAGGGATTAAACTGATAGGAATAGTACTACTTAAACACACCACTCATATCTGGTGGCACAGTACATTGCAAGCTGTACGCGCAGTGCCCCAAATTGGAAGTAAGAGGACCGACTAAGCATCTTTTTCCATCTCCCGATTCCTAAAATCTATTCCATACACCCGCCCCTGTTAGGGGACAAAACAGAGATTAAACTGGTAAGATCAGATTTTTTTAATTTAAAAAAAAGAGGACAGCCTCTGCGGAGCTGGGTATTTTTTGGCCGCGTTACTGAACGCTCATGCACAATGGCTGTAGGCTCATGCGTCCTTTTGTGGAGGTGACAAACCTGGTCAGTCAAACCCAAGGCAACATCATCGACCTCATCCCATATGTGTTTTTTCTGGAGCGTGCCCTGCGAAGAGTGCTGGATCAGGCCGTAGATGAGCATGAAGAGGAAGAGTTGTGGTCACCATCACCACCAGAAGCAGCCTTGTCGTCATCGATTGCTGGACCTGCGGCAACGCAGAGAGAGGAGTCTGAAGAAGAGGAGTCAGAGGAGGAAGGTGGCTTTGAGGAGGTGGAAGACCAACCACAGCAGGCGTCCCAAGATGCTTGTTGTCACCTTTCGGGGGACCCTTGGTGTTGTACGTGGCTGGGTGGATGAAGAGACCTTCAATGACGTCAGTGAGAACAAGGAACGGGACATGGCTAGCTTGGTATCCAACCTTGTGCAAATGGGGAGTTTGCGGTTGTGCAAATGGACTGTTTGCGGTTGTTTGCGGTGCGTTAAACGGGGAGTTTGGTCTGTCAGAGTTTGGTCTGTCACTGTGAAGCGGACGTAACCCTTACACTACCTGATCGATACATCATCATACCTGATGTTTTAAAGCACGTTATTCCAAACAATTTTGGAATGTTAGGTGATTTATGCCCTTTATGGATTAAAACCCGACTCTGCGTCAACTACGTAATTTTCCATGGGAGTTTTGCCATGGATCCCCCTCTGGCATGCCACAGTCCAGGTGTTAGTCCCCTTGAAACAACTTTTCCATCACTATTTTGGCCAGAAAGAGTCCCTGTGGGTTTTAAAATTTGCCTGCCTATTGAAGTCTATGACGGTTCGCCCGTTCGCGAACATATGCGGAAATTCACGTTCGCCGTTCGCAAACGGAAAATTTTATGTTCGCGACATCTCTTGTGATGAGCGGCAGGGGCTATATTCGAATTTGCAATATTTTACTAATATTTTGTAGAATATTCATCATATATTCGCGAATTTCGAGAATTCAAGGTTATTTTATTGAATGCAAAAAATCTGCAATGTAAAAATCGCGTAATGCTAATTCGTAACACGAGATACCGGCGTGGGTCTCTTTGGTTACATTTTTCAAGGTGGTATAAGTTTCCTGAGACAGGAGAAAATGGTTGGCACGGCAGAACATTACAATAGCTTTATATGCAGATAGAGTCAAGTGCTCCAATATATTTTCAATTGCGCTAATCAGCAGTGATTAGAATATTTTTTCACACCCAGTGCAACTTCACACTTTAGCAGGTCTGACTACAGATTACTGATTGGTGCACTAAGTATTGTTGTGAACTTGACATTGCTTCCTTCTCATTGGCCAACAAGCAAGAAGCAGGGAGGAATCATGTGTTCAGATAGAAAAAAAATGCTGAATATTCAATATGACAAATATATATCACTTTATTCTAAATATTCGCAAATTCTCAAAGTGGTAATAAAAATTCACTATTTGAATATTCGTGCTCAACACTAGTCAACTTTATGTTTCCTGTACTTAATTTTAAAGGGATTCTGTCAGCTAGTTTTAGCCTATAGAGCTGAAGACATGCGCTGCTAGATCGCCCCTAGCACGTCCGCAATATACATTTTCCATAGCTCTGAGTGCTTTTAAAACGATGTTATATATATGCAAATCAGGCTAGTGAGGAGCCCAAGGGGCTGTTACCAATGTTTTAGGAGCCCAACCACGCCCACTGTGAAGGAGCTCAGTTCCGCCCCGCATCCTACGAATCTTCTCCTTGCTCCCCCGACTTCACACAGTTAGAGCGCTGTAATCTCGCGCATGCCAGCTAGCGCATGCACAGTTCATTCCCTGAGGCTGATGCTGGCACTAACATGCAGCATACTTGCACATGCGCAAGATTACAGCGCTCTGTGTGAAATTGGGGGAGCAAGGAGGAGATTCAGAGGATGCAGGGCGCACAGTGGGCGTGTTGTTGTTTTTTTGACTGAATAAAAGCACTCAGAGCTATAGGAAATGTATATTGTGGACATGCTAGCGGCGATGTCTTTCGCTCTAGCCTCTATAGGGTAAACCTAGCTGATAGAATCCCTTTAAGTGATTTGCTAATAAAGACTTGGAGATTTGGATACTGGAGCGCTTCTGCATTTTTTTAAAATTTGGGTGTGGTTGTCTAATTAGGAGACTATAAAAACTCAGCAGTGTGAGCAGCACAGCCTCTTTGAATCCAGAGGGGAGACAAACCAGGCTGGTGTAGTGAGCTGCATCTATATTTATTTATTTATATAAGGAGATATATAACGCTGTCAAATATATCTTTTAAATAAAATATATTTAATAAAATAATAAAATATGGAAATCAGTCAGGAAATCCACTAGGCGGACATAAAACGCCTTTCTTTTATCTGGAGACTCTAAATTTAATTTATGCAAATAATGAAAACAAAGGGGCAACCAATTATGCAAAATATATGTAATAATTTATTTATAAATGAGTACAAATCCAATATAAAACTGACATAAGATCAATGGATAGACAAATTGACGCAGTACCAACAAACCACCACTAGATGGTGGTATAATCCACTATCACTTTCTCATCAGCATAGAATTATTAAAAGTAACATATGATAAGAAAAATGCTATATCTTTATCAAACAGACCAATAATTAATACATCAAGAGAAGCTCAGGATTTTCTGTTTACCAACAGGTTATAACATGACAAAATACAGATTTATACAAGAACAATAAATGTTGTCCCTTAACTCTGTCTCAGCCTATGACAATCAAAAATATGAATGATATTAATATGATATTATATCCCACTCAGCAACCAGACTATGGAAATATAATTTCCCAGAGTTTTCCTCTACTCAGACAATGTCTAATCTCCCATTAGCAATATGCATCTTTGCTAAGAGGACAACTAGCATTAGGGAGGTGATTAACACTATACGTTCCCGCAATATGGGAACTCTTGACTATACGCTGAGAGGAATATCTTAATAATATCAAAAGCAAAAATATAACATACGTTACCAAGTCAAGGATGGACAGGTTTCGGGTGTGATTAGTTCTTAAAACTCTTCCAGTAGACAAAAATTAATCCAAGTTTCTTTTTGTTGTTGAAGTAAATTGTTAGTTGCAGTTATTTCAGTTGAAGAGTGTAGATTCATAGATAGCTTGCCCTCTAATGTTTTTACATGCATACTTTATACCCCATGTTATCTAAAAACTCATCCCCTTCCAGATTAGGAATCTCCAATCAGACAAGGTGGGTGTATTCGTATGCAGATACCAATGATGTCATTTTAACCCTTGGAATACTGGTAAAAATGACATACTATTATTAATTTACCTCTAGATGGCACTGTTGTACCACATGACAATTTCAACATTAACTCTAAATACCTAATAATACATTAACATGACCTTATTAACCTATTAAATATACATCAGTATTAAGGGTTTCTTCCTGACATTTTAATTACCCCTAATCTAGACATGTTGGAGTCACCATCTCCTACTGTCTTCTTAGGGACAATGGACAATGGTTCCTTTTACTTAACATCCGGATTCATTAACTTGCCCACATGGCTGGCTAATAATATTCAGCTTTCCTCATGAAATCCAATTAGTAAGACAATAGCTACAATACTTTTCTAAATCTTAAAAGTCTATATGGTCAGTGGGATATACACGGCATAAAATATATATTCTAAATAATGCGTATATATATATATATATATATATATATATATATACACATACACACACATAGACACACTGTTATACATAGATGACATATTATATACGTCATTGGTTAAGATATGTTGCAAATTTAAATACACCACACAGGAATATATAGAATACCATTATGAAGACATGAATGGGACATTCATACACCCAAAGCAGACTTGCCTAATGATTTTGTAATGAGGTAAAATAATACAATGCTATTCAAATGGTTGTCTCTCACAGATACATGTCTGTAGGACCCATTATAGTATTAAAAGATACACTACATCTGCTCACACTAATTTTAAAAGACAATACACTCTATGTCCCTACAAACATGTTACCCAAATTGAACTCAGCATAATCTCATCTCGGTCTGTTTCAACCCTATAGAGAAATATCAGACTCTGGTTCAATCTGTGATTACACTTAAAGGCAATGGGCATTGATATTTAGACTATAATATCTTCAGATAAGACTGTACATTTATGAAAATGCACGACAACGCGAGTTTGACCGCGACGCGTGGTTGTGTAAGTGTGTGACTTAAAAGTAAGTGACTTTAGATTCATGGACTTCAGTGGGGGACTGTAATTAGCCAGTTTCTTAGTACTACATTATATTGTATTTTTTACTTTGCTGGTGTAATCCCCATTTAGTATGTGTTGCACAATTGACAACGCAGTCCAGTGCACATCTTGCATGATGTATGCAGTCCTGGAACAGGAGTTCAAGGGTGCATATCTTTGTTCAAGATGTGAGCAAATTACCCGTTTGGAATCGCTAATCGAGTCTCTAAATGGGCAAGTTGCAACACTGAGAGGCATTGACAATAGAGTTGAGCGAACACCTGGATGTTCGGGTTCGAGAAGTTCGGCCGAACTTCCCGGAAATGTTCGGGTTCGGGATCCGAACCCGATCCGAACTTCGTCCCGAACCCGAACCCCATTGAAGTCAATGGGGACCCGAACTTTTCGGCACTAAAACGGCTGTAAAACAGCCCAGGAAAGGGCTAGAGGGCTGCAAAAGGCAGCAACATGTAGGTAAATCCCCTGCAAACAAATGTGGATAGGGAAATGAATTAAAATAAAAATTAAATAAATAAAAATTAACCAAAATCAATTGGAGAGAGGTTCCATAGCAGAGAATCTGGCTTCCCGTCACCCACCACTGGAACAGTCCATTCTCAGATATTTAGGCCCCGGCACCCAGGCAGAGGAGAGAGGTCCCGTAACAGAGAATCTGGCTTCATGTCAGCAGAGAATTAGTCTGCATGTCATAGCAGAGAATGAGGCTTCACGTCAGCCACCACTGCAACAGTCCATTGGCATATATTTAGGCCCAGCACACAGGCAGAGGAGAGAGGTCCCGTAACAGACAATCTGGCTTCATGTCAGTAGAGAATCAGTCTGCATGTCATAGCAGAGAATCAGGCTTCACGTCACCCACCACTGCAACAGTCCATTGTCATAAATTTAGGCCCAGCACCCAGGCAGAGGAGAGAGGTCCCGTAACAGACAATCTGGCTTCATGTCAGCAGAGAATCAGTCTGCATGTCATAGCAGAGAATCAGGCTTCACGTCACCCAACATTGGAACAGTCCATTGGCATATATTTAGGCCCCGGCACCCAGAAAGAGGAGAGGTTCATTCAACTTTGGGTAGCCTCGCAATATAATGGTAAAATAAAAAAAAAATAGGATTGAATGAGGAAGTGCCCTGGAGTCCAATAATATATGGTTAAGGGGAGGTAGTTAATGTCTAATCTGGACAAGGGACGGACAGATCCTGTGGGATCCATGCCTGGTTCATTTTTATGAACGTCAGCTTGTCCACATTGGCTGTAGACAGGCGGCTGCGTTTGTCTGTAATGACGCCCCCTGCCGTGCTGAATACACGTTCAGACAAAACGCTGGCCGCCGGGCAGGCCAGCACCTCCAAGGCATAAAAGGCTAGCTCTGGCCACGTGGACAATTTAGAGACCCAGAAGTTGAATGGGGCCGAACCATCAGTCAGTACGTGGAGGGGTGTGCACATGTACTGTTCCACCATGTTAGTGAAATGTTGCCTCCTGCTAACACGTTGCGTATCAGGTGGTGGTGCAGTTAGCTGTGGCGTGTTGACAAAAGTTTTCCACATCTCTGCCATGCTAACCCTGCCCTCAAAGGAGCTGGCATTGACACAGCTGCCTTGGCGACCTCTTGCTCCTCCTCTGCCTTGGCCTTGGGCTTCCACTTGTTCCCCTGTGACATTTGGGAATGCTCTCAGTAGCGCGTCTACCAACGTGCGCTTGTACTCGCGCATCTTCCTATCACGCTCCAGTGCAGGAAGTAAGGTGGGCACATTGTCTTTGTAGCGTGGATCCAGCAGGGTGGCAACCCAGTAGTCCGCACAGGTTAAAATGTGGGCAACTCTGCTGTCGTTGCGCAGGCACTGCAGCATGTAGTCGCTCATGTGTGCCAGGCTGCCCAGGGGTAAGGACAAGCTGTCCTCTGTGGGAGGCGTATCGTCATTGTCCTGCCTTTCCCCCCAGCCACGCACCAGTGATGGACCCGAGCTGCGTTGGGTGCCACCCCGCTGTGACCATGCTTCATCCTCATCCTCCTCCACCTCCTCCTCATCCTCGTCCTCCTCGTCCTCCAGTAGTGGGCCCTGTCTGGCCACATTTGTACCTGGCCTCTGCTGTTGCCAAAAACCTCCCTCTGAGTCACTTCGAAGAGACTGGCCTGAAAGTGCTAAAAATGACCCCTCTTCCTCCTCCTCCTCCTCCTCCTGGGCCACCTCCTCTTGCATCATCGCCCTAAGTGTTTTCTCAAGGAGACATAGAAGTGGTATTGTAACGCTGATAACGGCGTCATCGCCACTGGCCATGTTGGTGGAGTGCTCGAAACAGCGCAACAGGGCACACAGGTCTCGCATGGAGGCCCAGTCATTGGTGGTGAAGTGGTGCTGTTCTGTAGTGCGACTGACCCGTGCGTGCTGCAGCTGAAACTCCACTATGGCCTGCTGCTGCTCGCACAGTCTGTCCAGCATGTGCAAGGTGGAGTTCCACCTGGTGGGCACGTCGCATATGAGGCGGTGAGCGGGAAGGCCGAAGTTACGCTGTAGCGCAGACAGGCGAGCAGCAGCAGGATGTGAACGCCGGAAGCGCGAACAGACGGCCCGCACTTTATGCAGCAGCTCTGACATGTCGGGGTAGTTGTGAATGAACTTCTGCACCACCAAATTCAGCACATGCGCCAAGCAAGGGATGTGCGTCAAATTGGCTAGTCCCAGAGCTGCTATGAGATTTCGCCCATTATCGCACACCACCAGGCCGGGCTTGAGGCTCACCGGCAGCAACCACTCGTCGGTCTGTTGTTCTATACCCCGCCACAACTCCTGTGCGGTGTGGGGCCTGTCCCCCAAACATATGAGTTTCAGAATGGCCTGCTGACGTTTACCCCGGGCTGTGCTGAAGTTGGTGGTGAAGGTGTGTGGCTGACTGGATGAGCAGGTGGAAGAAGAGGAGGAGGAAGCCGAGAAGGAGGAGGTGGCAACAGGAGGCAAAGAATGTTGCCCTGCGATCCTTGGCGGCGGAAGGACGTGCGCCAAACAGCTCTCCGCCTGGGGCCCAGCTGCCACTACATTTACCCAGTGTGCAGTTAGGGAGATATAGCGTCCCTGGCCGTGCTTACTGGTCCACGTATCTGTGGTTAGGTGGACCTTGCTACAGATGGCGTTGCGCAGTGCACACTTGATTTTATCGGATACTTGGTTGTGCAGGGAAGGCACGGCTCTCTTGGAGAAGTAGTGGCGGCTGGGAACAACATACTGTGGGACAGCAAGCGACATGAGCTGTTTGAAGCTGTCTGTGTCCACCAGCCTAAATGACAGCATTTCATAGGCCAGTAGTTTAGAAATGCTGGCATTCAGGGCCAGGGATCGAGGGTGGCTAGGTGGGAATTTACGCTTTCTCTCAAATGTTTGTGAGATGGAGAGCTGAACGCTGGCGTGTGACATGGTTGAGACGCTTGGTGACGGAGGTGGTGTTGGTGGTACATCCCCTGTTTGCTGGGCTGCAGGTGCCAACGTTCCTCCAGAGGCGGAGGAAGAGGCCGAGGCGGCAGCAGCAGAAGAGGCCGAGGCGGCAGCAGCAGAAGAGGGAGCAGGGGGAGCCTGAGTGACTTCCTTGGTTTTAAGGTGTTTACTCCACTGCAGTTCATGCTTTGCATGCAGGTGCCTGGTCATGCAGGTTGTGCTCAGGTTCAGAACGTTAATGCCTCGCTTCAGGCTCTGATGGCACAGCGTGCAAACCACTCGGGTCTTGTCGTCAGCACATTGTTTGAAGAAGTGCCATGCCAGGGAACTCCTTGAAGCTGCCTTTGGGGTGCTCGGTCCCAGATGGTCAGTAGCAGGCGGAGTCTCTTGGCGGCGGGTGTTCTGCTTTTGCCCACTGCTCCCTCTTTTGCTACGCTGTTGGCTCGGTCTCACCACTGCCTCTTCCTCCGAACTGTGAAAGTCAGTGGCACGACCTTCATTCCATGTGGGGTCTAGGACCTCATCGTCCCCTGCATCGTCTTCCACCCAGTCTTGATCCCTGACCTCCTGTTCGGTCTGCACACTGCAGAAAGACGCAGCAGTTGGCACCTGTGTTTCGTCATCATCAGAGACATGCTGAGGTGGTATTCCCATGTCCTCATCATCAGGAAACATAAGTGGTTGTGCGTCAGTGCATTCTATGTCTTTCACCGCTGGGGAAGGGCTAGGTGGATGCCCTTGGGAAACCCTGCCAGCGGAGTCTTCAAACAGCATAAGAGACTGCTGCATAACTTGAGGCTGAGACAGTTTCCCTGGTATGCATGGGGGTGATGTGACAGACTGATGGGGTTGGTTTTCAGGCGCCATCTGTGCGCATTCTGCAGAAGACTGGGTGGGAGATAATGTGAACGTGCTGGATCCACTGTCGGCCACCCAATTGACTAATGCCTGTACCTGCTCAGGCCTTACCATCCTTAGAACGGCATTGGGCCCCACCATATATCGCTGTAAATTCTGGCGGCTACTGGGACCTGAGGTAGTTGGTACACTAGGACGTGTGGATGTGGCAGAACGGCCACGTCCTCTCCCAGCACCAGAGGGTCCACTAACACCACCACGACCATGTCCGCGTCCGCTTCCCTTACTAGATGTTTTCCTCATTGTTATCGTTCACCACAACAACAAAAATATTATTTGGCCCAATGTATTGTATTCAAATTCAGCTGGATATAAATTTGAGGCCTAGTATTTAGGCGCTGGGTGACCGGTATGGATTTAGTGACAGAATTAGACTGGGATAAGCACAGTAGCGTGTGTGTGTGAAGTTATTCTGAATGACCCTATGTGCACCTTGAATATTATATACCCTTTTAGGGATAGATTTCAAATAGCTCTGATATAGCAGAAACCACTAAATTTTTAAATTGCTAAATTGGGAATTGTATTTCAACCCAGAACAAAAAATGTGCTTTGACGGACACTAAATAACTTGCCCAGCAACAACAGTACAGCGGTAACGAGAGATTTAGCGGGATATAAATTTGAGGCCTAGTATTTAGGCGCTGGGTGACCGGTATGGATTTAGTGACAGAATTAGACTTGGAAATGCACAGTAGCGTGTGTGTGTGTGAAGTTAGTCAGAATGAGCCTATGTGCACCTTGAATATGATCTACCCTTTTAGGGATAGATTTCAAATAGCTCTGATATAGCAGAAACCACTAAATTATGAAATTGCTAAATTGGGAATTGTATTTCAACCCAGAACAAAAAATTTGCTTTGACGGACACTAAATAACTTTCCCAGCCACAACAGGACAGCGGTAACGAGAGATTTAGCGGGATATAAATTTGAGGCCTAGTATTTAGGCGCTGGGTCACCGGTATGGATTTAGTGACAGAATTAGACTTGGAAATACACAGTAGCGGGTGTGTGTGAAGTTATTCTGAATGACCCTATGTGCACCTTGAATATTATATACCCTTTTAGGGATAGATTTCAAATAGCTCTGATATAGCAGAAACCACTAAATTATGAAATTGCTAAATTGGGAATTGTATTTCAACCCAGAACAAAAAATGTGCTTTGACGGACACTAAATAACTTTCCCAGCCACAACAGGACAGCGGTAACGAGAGATTTAGCGGGATATAAATTTGAGGCCTAGTATTTAGGCGCTGGGTGACCGGTATGGATTTAGTGACAGAATTAGACTGGGATATGGCCAAAAAATAACCACACTATTGCTGGTTAAATGCACTTGGTGACGGGCGCAGCTTGCCCCTGATGTAGTATATGGCCAAAAAATGAACAGACTATTGCTGGTTAAATGCACTTGGTGTCACAGCTTGACCAACCACACTACTGAGGGTTAAATGCACTTGGTGACGGGCGCAGCTTGCCCCTGATGTAGTATATGGCCAAAAAATGAACAGACTATTGCTGGTTAAATGCACTTGGTGTGATAGCTTGACCAACCACACTACTGAGGGTTAAATGCACTTGGTGACGGACGCAGCTTGCCCCTGATGTAGTATATGGCCAAAAAATGAACAGACTATTGCTGGTTAAATGCACTTGGTGTCACAGCTTGACCAACCACACTACTGAGGGTTAAATGCACTTGGTGACGGGCGCAGCTTGCCCCTGATGTAGTATATGGCCAAAAAATGAACAGACTATTGCTGGTTAAATGCACTTGGTGACGGGCGCAGCTTGCCCCTGATTTAGTATATGGCCAAAAAATGAACAGACTATTGCTGGTTAAATGCACTTGGTGTGATAGCTTGACCAACCACACTACTGAGGGTTAAATGCACTTGGTGACGGGCGCAGCTTGCCCCTGATGTAGTATATGGCCAAAAAATAAACAGACTATTGCTGGTTAAATGCACTTGGTGTGACAGCTTCACCCTGATGTAGGCTTTAGCCAAAAAACAAACGCACCATTGAGGGTTAAATGCACTTGGTGACGGGCGCAGCTTGCCCCTGATGTAGTATATGGCCAAAAAATAAACAGACTATTGCTGGTTAAATGCACTTGGTGTGACAGCTTCACCCTGATGTAGGCTTTAGCCAAAAAACAAACGCACCATTGAGGGTAAAATGCACTTGGTCGCAGCTTGTGCTGGCGCACCACAAGACACAAAATGGCCGCCGATCACCCAGAAAAATGTGACTGACAAACGGTCTGGGCAGCCTAAAAACAGTGAGCAATTGAGGATCAGCAGCTCAATGATCCACAGCTGCAGATCGATCAGTTAATCAAGTCCTTTGGAGGAGTTAATCTGCCTAATCTCGCCCTACTGTCGCATCCGCAACCTCTCCCTACGCTAATCAGAGCAGAGTGACGGGCGGCGCTATGTGACTCCAGCTTAAATAGAGGCTGGGTCACATGGTGCTCTGGCCAATCACAGCCATGCCAATAGTAGGCATGGCTGTGATGGCCTCTTGGGGCAAGTAGTATGACGCTTGTTGATTGGCTGCTTTGCAGCCTTTCAAAAAGCGCCAAGAAAGCGTCACAAAAGCGCCAAGAAAGCGACGAACACCGAACCCGAACCCGGACTTTTACGAAAATGTCCGGGTTCGGGTCCGTGTCACGGACACCCCAAAATTCGGTACGAACCCGAACTATACAGTTCGAGTTCGCTCATCCCTACCTGTGACCACAAAGCTGAAAGGAATGTGTAGTGTCCCACTAGGTAAAGGTGGGCACTGCACAGGTTAATGTGTTGCATTGCATTAAATGTCATGTGCTTGTTTTTCCCTGTATTATCTGGGTGTCAGGCCTGTCAGGGTGTAGTTTAGCCTCCCAGACATTAGAGGGAGCTGGAGAGCCCTATTTACATATAAGAAGGCCCAGACAGGGAAGTGTTAGTTCATTCCAGGGGACTAGAGGAGTCAGCTCGTCCACCTGAAGCTCCTGAGGCTAGGATCAGCTCAGTAGAGACACCCCAGTTGTAGGATCCAACCTCCTGGGAGAAACTTACAGTTATTTACCTGATAAGAGGAGGCGTCCCAGGGTAAGTGAAGTGACCCTGATAGGCAGAAGATCTTAGGAATCATAGCAAGCAGTATAATACCTGAGGAAGGAGGTAACCAAGGATATAAGCCACCCTTTTAGGCATCCGGGCCTTGGGAGTTATCAAGCCAGAGTGGGAGTTCTATAAAGGACAGTGTACAAGTACAACCTGCTGCTGAGTGCTTGTGGAATTTACCCTCAGTGTAACTTGCATGACTATTGCCTGCCATATTTGTGGATAAGCCCCTTTTGTGGAACTGTAATCTGAAGACTGTGCTACACCTGCTGTACAAAGTTGGATTGTTCAGTAAAGTTACGTTTTGGTTCACTATATACTTGTGTACCTTCATCATTCCAACCACCCACCGGCGTGCCACCGTCCAAAGGCACTGGCGTCACGAATACCACAGGGACCTTGCCCCAGGCACACAAAATACCTGTAACATCCCGGGCACCTCAACTACCATCAGGCCTGGTCCCTATCTACAGAGCGTGCCCCAGAGGAACTGTGTCTACCTCTCCTTCACTGCCACGCGCCTGCCCAGGGTTCTGCAAATATAGTGAGTACCCTCGATTGCCCATAACTGTGACCTCACTTCGTCATACCCTGCAGGTCTGGCGTGTTGCATAAATTGGCGTCACGAACAGGATCCGAATATTCCTGCGCCATTGCGGATACAAAAACTGTGTGCTGAAAATTGTCTTAAAGTGACAAGCCCTAATTGTTTTATTGCAAATTACTGGGCCAAAGTGAACTGTAATAATTGCGGTGTGAAGATTGCATTGTATGGACTATTTTCTGCTGATTTGAGTCACCGCTTGCTGTCAGTGAATAGACAGCCATATTGCTCATTTAACCTGATCGGATTACAAGTGCGCCTCGTGGAGCTGTTTGGCGCGAAAAAGAGGACTTTGGCGCGAAAAGAATCAGGCGGAGCCTTCGCCCAGCCAACCAGGAAGAAGAGCCGCGCCTACCTGCTGACGCGGTACGCAAGACGTCCGACACCCGTAGCTGCGCATCTCGCGAGACTTGGAGCGAGCACCACCGGAGTGAGTACTGACTCTAAAAACTTTTACCGGCTTCTCCGCTTACCTGTCCGGAAGCTCCCCGACCCCTGCCAAGGCACAGGAGGGATCCCCGCTAGTCGTGAAAGACTTGTCTGAAAAAAAAAAGTTAAAGTTACTGCCATAGCCGCTCCGGTCCGCTCCGCTAAATTTAAAGGGCCATACCCACCTAGCAATGCCATGTCCGCGGTTGAGGAAATCGCACAGGCAGCCCCAGTCACGCCTGCCGAAGTACCCGCCAAGCCTGATGCCGCTAACCATGCCGTACTATTTCGGGGCCCCCTGGTTCCCACGTTATTCAGGGGAAGCCCACAAGTTAAAAGACTTTAAGGAACAAATACTGGCTCTGTTCCGGCTTTATCCCATCAATGCTGAGCAGCAAATGGAGATCCTCTTAGCTCAATTAGAAGGGGCCGCCCGCAGGGAAGTAATGTCATGGCCCCGTTCTGAGAAAAATAGCCTGGAACAGATCTTTGAACGTTTGGGCACCACATTTGAAGCCAGAACGGTGTCAGAAGTTAAAATGCGTTTCTTTAGCAGAAAACAGCAGCCTGGAGAGTCGCTCCGTGATTTCGCCCTGTCCTTACAGGAGACGCTGAGAGCTGTAGTCCAAGTGGATCCTAAAGAAGCTGAGGACCAGGACCGGACTCTTAGAGAGCAATTCATTGCAGGCATAAGTACTGAACATTTAAAGGGCCAGCTGCGGATGTTGTCAGCTCAACACCCTCACTGTACATTCCTGGATTTTAAAGAATTGGCCATCAGCATATTGGGCCAGAACCCTGCTCCAGGGCCAGCAACCTTCCCTGAACCCCAGGCTTCCCAGCTAAAGACTGTTAATGTGGGGTCTGCAGGAGTCAGTCAAGCCACCCAAGCTCCAGTCACGGATGTAGTGGCAGCATTAATGGAGCAAGTGAACTATCTTACTCTAAGTCTAGAGAAGGTGTGCAAAAAGATAGAGGAGTGGGAGAGACCGTTATTACTAGAAGATAAGGATCCTCTTCCTCCCAGGCTCCCACCTGCATATGGAGATGTGTATCCAAAAGAGCCTGATGGGCGACTGAAGTACCGGCCCAGAAGTAGAAAACAGCCTGTCTGCCAGCATTGCAAGAAATATGGACATACCGAATCCATGTGCTGGCAGTTAAACGACTAACCCCTGAGGCAGAGGACCGCCCCTCGGGAGGTAGAACAGAAGGTCCAAAGGATCCAAACTGGATGCCTAAGTATGTCGGGTCCCGTCCGAAAATTAATATATGTATCAACAGGATACCCTTTGAAGCCCTGTTGGACACCGGGTCACAGGTCACCACTAGGGATGAGCGAACTCGAACTGTATAGTTCGGGTTCGTACCGAATTTTGGGGTGTCCGTGACACGGACCCGAACCCGGACATTTTCGTAAAAGTCCGGGTTCGGGTTCGGTGTTCGTCGCTTTCTTCGTGCTTTTGTGACGCTTTCTTGGCGCTTTTTGAAAGGCTGCAAAGCAGCCAATCAACAAGCGTCATACTACTTGCCCCAAGAGGCCATCACAGCCATGCCTACTATTGGCATGGCTGTGATTGGCCAGAGCACCATGTGACCCAGCCTCTATTTAAGCTGGAGTCACATAGCGCCGCCCGTCACTCTGCTCTGATTAGCGTAGGGAGAGGTTGCGGCTGCGACAGTAGGGCGAGATTAGGCAGATTAACTCCTCCAAAGGACTTGATTAACTGATCGATCTGCAGCTGTGGATCATTGAGCTGCTGATCCTCAATTGCTCACTGTTTTTAGGCTGCCCAGACCGTTTGTCAGTCACATTTTTCTGGGGTGATCGGCGGCCATTTTGTGTCTTGTGGTGCGCCAGCACAAGCTGCGACCAAGTGCATTTAACCCTCAATGGTGTGGTTGTTTTTTGGCTAAAGCCTACATCAGGGTGAAGCTGTCACACCAAGTGCATTTAACCAGCAATAGTCTGTTTATTTTTTGGCCATATACTACATCAGGGGCAAGCTGCGCCTGTCACCAAGTGCATTTAACCCTCAATGGTGCGTTTGTTTTTTGGCTAAAGCCTACATCAGGGTGAAGCTGTCACACCAAGTGCATTTAACCAGCAATAGTCTGTTTATTTTTTGGCCATATACTACATCAGGGGCAAGCTGCGCCCGTCACCAAGTGCATTTAACCCTCAGTAGTGTGGTTGGTCAAGCTATCACACCAAGTGCATTTAACCAGCAATAGTCTGTTCATTTTTTGGCCATATACTAAATCAGGGGCAAGCTGCGCCCGTCACCAAGTGCATTTAACCAGCAATAGTCTGTTCATTTTTTGGCCATATACTACATCAGGGGCAAGCTGCGCCCGTCACCAAGTGCATTTAACCCTCAGTAGTGTGGTTGGTCAAGCTGTGACACCAAGTGCATTTAACCAGCAATAGTCTGTTCATTTTTTGGCCATATACTACATCAGGGGCAAGCTGCGCCCATCACCAAGTGCATTTAACCAGCAATAGTGTGGTTATTTTTTGGCCATATCCCAGTCTAATTCTGTCACTAAATCCATACCGGTCACCCAGCGCCTAAATACTAGGCCTCAAATTTATATCCCGCTAAATCTCTCGTTACCGCTGTCCTGTTGTGGCTGGGAAAGTTATTTAGTGTCCGTCAAAGCACATTTTTTGTTCTGGGTTGAAATACAATTCCCAATTTAGCAATTTAAAAATTTAGTGGTTTCTGCTGTATCAGAGCTATTTGAAATCTATCCCTAAAAGGGTATATAATATTCAAGGTGCACATAGGGTCATTCAGAATAACTTCACACACCCGCTACTGTGCATTTCCAAGTCTAATTCTGTCACTAAACCCATACCTGTCACCCAGCGCCTAAATACTAGGCCTCAAATTCATATCCAGCTAAATCTGTCGTTAGTGCTGTAGCTGGGCGAGTTATTTAGTGTCCGTTCAAGCACATTTCTTGTTCTGGGTTGAAATACAATTCCCAATTTAGCAATTTAAAAATGTAGTGGTTTCTGCTGTATCAGAGCTATTTGAAATCTATCCCTAAAAGGGTAGATCATATTGAAGGTGCACATAGGGACATTCAGAATAACTTCACACACACCCGCTACTGTGCATTTCCAAGTCTAATTCTGTCACTAAACCCATACCTGTCACCCAGCGCCTAAATACTAGGCCTCAAATTTATATCCAGCTAAATCTGTCCTTAGTGCTGTAGCTGGGCGAGTTATTTAGTGTCCGTTCAAGCACATTTCTTGTTCTGGGTTGAAATACAATTCCCAATTTAGCAATTTAAAAATGTAGTGGTTTCTGCTGTATCAGAGCTATTTGAAATCTATCCCTAAAAGGGTAGATCATATTGAAGGTGCACATAGGGACATTCAGAATAACTTCACACACCCGCTACTGTGCATTTCCAAGTCTAATTCTGTCACTAAACCCATACCTGTCACCCAGCGCCTAAATACTAGGCCTCAAATTTATATCCAGCTAAATCTGTCCTTAGTGCTGTAGCTGGGCGAGTTATTTAGTGTCCGTTCAAGCACATTTCTTGTTCTGGGTTGAAATACAATTCCCAATTTAGCAATTTAAAAATGTAGTGGTTTCTGCTGTATCAGAGCTATTTGAAATCTATCCCTAAAAGGGTAGATCATATTGAAGGTGCACATAGGGACATTCAGAATAACTTCACACACCCGCTACTGTGCATTTCCAAGTCTAATTCTGTCACTAAACCCATACCTGTCACCCAGCGCCTAAATACTAGGCCTCAAATTTATATCCAGCTAAATCTGTCCTTAGTGCTGTAGCTGGGCGAGTTATTTAGTGTCCGTTCAAGCACATTTCTTGTTCTGGGTTGAAATACAATTCCCAATTTAGCAATTTCATAATTTAGTGGTTTCTGCTATATCAGAGCTATTTGAAATCTATCCCTAAAAGGGTATATAATATTCAAGGTGCACATTGGGTCATTCAGAATAACTTCACACACACCCGCTACTGTGTATTTCCAAGTCTAATTCTGTCACTAAACCCATACCTGTCACCCAGCGCCTAAATACTAGGCCTCAAATTTATATCCAGCTAAATCTGTCCTTAGTGCTGTAGCTGGGCGAGTTATTTAGTGTCCGTTCAAGCACATTTCTTGTTCTGGGTTGAAATACAATTCCCAATTTAGCAATTTCATAATTTAGTGGTTTCTGCTATATCAGAGCTATTTGAAATCTATCCCTAAAAGGGTATATAATATTCAAGGTGCACATAGGGTCATTCAGAATAACTTCACACACACGCTTCTGTGCATTTCCAAGTCTAATTCTGTCACTAAATCCATACCGGTCACCCAGCGCCTAAATACTAGGCCTCAAATTTATATCCCGCTGAATTTGAATACAATACATTGGGCCAAATAATATATTTGTTGTTGTGGTGAACCATAACAATGAGAAAAACATCTAGTAAGGGACGCGGACGTGGACATGGTCGTGGTGGTGTTAGTGGACCCTCTGGTGCTGGGAGAGGACGTGGCCGTTCTGCCACATCCACACGTCCTAGTGTACCAACTACCTCAGGTCCCAGTAGCCGCCAGAATTTACAGCGATATATGGTGGGGCCCAATGCCGTTCTAAGGATGGTAAGGCCTGAGCAGGTACAGGCATTAGTCAATTGGGTGGCCGACAGTGGATCCAGCACGTTCACATTATCTCCCACCCAGTCTTCTGCAGAAAGCGCACAGATGGCGCCTGAAAACCAACCCCATCAGTCTGTCACATCACCCCCATGCATACCAGGGAAACTGTCTCAGCCTCAAGTTATGCAGCAGTCTCTTATGCTGTTTGAAGACTCCGCTGGCAGGGTTTCCCAAGGGCATCCACCTAGCCCTTCCCCAGCGGTGAAAGACATAGAATGCACTGACGCACAACCACTTATGTTTCCTGATGATGAGGACATGGGAATACCACCTCAGCATGTCTCTGATGATGACGAAACACAGGTGCCAACTGCTGCGTCTTTCTGCAGTGTGCAGACTGAACAGGAGGTCAGGGATCAAGACTGGGTGGAAGACGATGCAGGGGACGATGAGGTCCTAGACCCCACATGGAATGAAGGTCGTGCCACTGACTTTCACAGTTCGGAGGAAGAGGCAGTGGTGAGACCGAGCCAACAGCGTAGCAAAAGAGGGAGCAGTGGGCAAAAGCAGAACACCCGCCGCCAAGAGACTCCGCCTGCTACTGACCGCCGCCATCTGGGACCGAGCACCCCAAAGGCAGCTTCAAGGAGTTCCCTGGCATGGCACTTCTTCAAACAATGTGCTGACGACAAGACCCGAGTGGTTTGCACGCTGTGCCATCAGAGCCTGAAGCGAGGCATTAACGTTCTGAACCTGAGCACAACCTGCATGACCAGGCACCTGCATGCAAAGCATGAACTGCAGTGGAGTAAACACCTTAAAACCAAGGAAGTCACTCAGGCTCCCCCTGCTACCTCTTCTGCTGCTGCCGCCTCGGCCTATTCTGCTGCTGCCGCCTCGGCCTCTTCCTCCGCCTCTGGAGGAACGTTGGCACCTGCCGCCCAGCAAACAGGGGATGTACCACCAACACCACCACCACCACCTCCGTCACCAAGCGTCTCAACCATGTCACACGCCAGCGTTCAGCTCTCCATCTCACAAACATTTGAGAGAAAGCGTAAATTCCCACCTAGCCACCCTCGATCCCTGGCCCTGAATGCCAGCATTTCTAAACTACTGGCCTATGAAATGCTGTCATTTAGGCTGGTGGACACAGACAGCTTCAAACAGCTCATGTCGCTTGCTGTCCCACAGTATGTTGTTCCCAGCCGGCACTACTTCTCCAAGAGAGCCGTGCCTTCCCTGCACAACCAAGTATCCGATAAAATCAAGTGTGCACTGCGCAACGCCATCTGTAGCAAGGTCCACCTAACCACAGATACGTGGACCAGTAAGCACGGCCAGGGACGCTATATCTCCCTAACTGCACACTGGGTAAATGTAGTGGCAGCTGGGCCCCAGGCGGAGAGCTGTTTGGCGCACGTCCTTCCGCCGCCAAGGATCGCAGGGCAACATTCTTTGCCTCCTGTTGCCACCTCCTCCTTCTCGGCTTCCTCCTCCTCTTCTTCCACCTGCTCATCCAGTCAGCCACACACCTTCACCACCAACTTCAGCACAGCCCGGGGTAAACGTCAGCAGGCCATTCTGAAACTCATATGTTTGGGGGACAGGCCCCACACCGCACAGGAGTTGTGGCGGGGTATAGAACAACAGACCGACGAGTGGTTGCTGCCGGTGAGCCTCAAGCCCGGCCTGGTGGTGTGTGATAATGGGCGAAATCTCATTGCAGCTCTGGGACTAGCCAATTTGACGCACATCCCTTGCTTGGCGCATGTGCTGAATTTGGTGGTGCAGAAGTTCATTCACAACTACCCCGACATGTCAGAGCTGCTGCATAAAGTGCGGGCCGTCTGTTCGCGCTTCCGGCGTTCACATCCTGCTGCTGCTCGCCTGTCTGCGCTACAGCGTAACTTCGGCCTTCCCGCTCACCGCCTCATATGCGACGTGCCCACCAGGTGGAACTCCACCTTGCACATGCTGGACAGACTGTGCGAGCAGCAGCAGGCCATAGTGGAGTTTCAGCTGCAGCACGCACGGGTCAGTCGCACTACAGAACAGCACCACTTCACCACCAATGACTGGGCCTCCATGCGAGACCTGTGTGCCCTGTTGCGCTGTTTCGAGTACTCCACCAACATGGCCAGTGGCGATGACACCGTTATCAGCGTTACAATACCACTTCTATGTCTCCTTGAGAAAACACTTAGGGCGATGATGGAAGAGGAGGTGGCCCAGGAGGAGGAGGAGGAGGAGGAAGAGGGGTCATTTTTAGCACTTTCAGGCCAGTCTCTTCGAAGTGACTCAGAGGGAGGTTTTTGGCAACAGCAGAGGCCAGGTACAAATGTGGCCAGCCAGGGCCCACTACTGGAGGACGAGGAGGACGAGGATGAGGAGGAGGTGGAGGAGGATGAGGATGAAGCATGGTCACAGCGGGGTGGCACCCAACGCAGCTCGGGTCCATCACTGGTGCGTGGCTGGGGGGAAAGGCAGGACGATGACGATACGCCTCCCACAGAGGACAGCTTGTCCTTACCCCTGGGCAGCCTGGCACACATGAGCGACTACATGCTGCAGTGCCTGCGCAACGACAGCAGAGTTGCCCACATTTTAACCTGTGCGGACTACTGGGTTGCCACCCTGCTGGATCCACGCTACAAAGACAATGTGCCCACCTTACTTCCTGCACTGGAGCGTGATAGGAAGATGCGCGAGTACAAGCGCACGTTGGTAGACGCGCTACTGAGAGCATTCCCAAATGTCACAGGGGAACAAGTGGAAGCCCAAGGCCAAGGCAGAGGAGGAGCAAGAGGTCGCCAAGGCAGCTGTGTCACGGCCAGCTCCTCTGAGGGCAGGGTTAGCATGGCAGAGATGTGGAAAACTTTTGTCAACACGCCACAGCTAACTGCACCACCACCTGATACGCAACGTGTTAGCAGGAGGCAACATTTCACTAACATGGTGGAACAGTACGTGTGCACACCCCTCCACGTACTGACTGATGGTTCGGCCCCATTCAACTTCTGGGTCTCTAAATTGTCCACGTGGCCAGAGCTAGCCTTTTATGCCTTGGAGGTGCTGGCCTGCCCGGCAGCCAGCGTTTTGTCTGAACGTGTATTCAGCACGGCAGGGGGCGTCATTACAGACAAACGCAGCCGCCTGCCTACAGCCAATGTGGACAAGCTGACGTTCATAAAAATGAACCAGGCATGGATCCCACAGGACCTGTCCGTCCCTTGTCCAGATTAGACATTAACTACCTCCCCATAACCATATATTATTGGACTCCAGGGCACTTCCTCATTCAATCCTATTTTTATTTTCATTTTACCATTATATTGCGAGGCTACCCAAAGTTGAATGAACCTCTCCTCTGCCTGTGTGCTAGGCCTAAATATATGCCAATGGACTGTTGCAGTGGTGGCTGACATGAAGCCTGATTCTCTGCTATGACATGCAGACTAATTCTCTGCTGACATGAAGCCAGATTGTCTGTTACGGGACCTCTCTCCTCTGCCTGGGTGCTGGGCCTAAATTTATGACAATGGACTGTTGCAGTGGTGGCTGACGTGAAGCCTGATTCTCTGCTATGACATGCAGACTGATTCTCTGCTGACATGAAGCCAGATCCTCTGTTACGGGACCTCTCTCCTCTGCCTGTGTGTGTGCTGGGCATAAATATATGCCAATGGACTGTTGCAGTGGTGGCTGACGTGAAGCCTCATTCTCTGCTATGACATGCAGACTGATTCTCTGCTGACATGAAGCCAGATTCTCTGTTACGGGACCTCTCTCCTCTGCCTGTGTGTGTGCTGGGCCTAAATATATGCCAATGGACTGTTGCAGTGGTGGCTGACGTGAAGCCTCATTCTCTGCTATGACATGCAGACTGATTCTCTGCTGACATGAAGCCAGATTCTCTGTTACGGGACCTCTCTCCTCTGCCTGTGTGTGTGCTGGGCCTAAATATATGCCAATGGACTGTTGCAGTGGTGGCTGACGTGAAGCCTCATTCTCTGCTATGACATGCAGACTGATTCTCTGCTGACATGAAGCCAGATTCTCTGTTACGGGACCTCTCTCCTCTGCCTGTGTGTGTGCTGGGCCTAAATATATGCCAATGGACTGTTGCAGTGGTGGCTGACGTGAAGCCTCATTCTCTGCTATGACATGCAGACTAATTCTCTGCTGACATGAAGACAGATTCTCTGTTACGGGACCTCCCTCCTCTGCCTGGGTGCTGGGCCTAAATATATGCCAATGGACTGTTGCAGTGGTGGCTGACGTGAAGCCTCATTCTCTGCTATGACATGCAGACTAATTCTCTGCTGACATGAAGACAGATTCTCTGTTACGGGACCTCTCTCCTCTGCCTGTGTGTGTGCTGGGCCTAAATATATGCCAATGGACTGTTGCAGTGGTGGCTGACGTGAAGCCTCATTCTCTGCTATGACATGCAGACTGATTCTCTGCTGACATGAAGCCAGATTCTCTGTTACGGGACCTCTCTCCTCTGCCTGTGTGTGTGCTGGGCCTAAATATATGCCAATGGACTGTTGCAGTGGTGGCTGACGTGAAGCCTCATTCTCTGCTATGACATGCAGACTGATTCTCTGCTGACATGAAGCCAGATTCTCTGTTACGGGACCTCTCTCCTCTGCCTGTGTGTGTGCTGGGCCTAAATATATGCCAATGGACTGTTGCAGTGGTGGCTGACGTGAAGCCTCATTCTCTGCTATGACATGCAGACTGATTCTCTGCTGACATGAAGCCAGATTCTCTGTTACGGGACCTCTCTCCTCTGCCTGTGTGTGTGCTGGGCCTAAATATATGCCAATGGACTGTTGCAGTGGTGGCTGACGTGAAGCCTCATTCTCTGCTATGACATGCAGACTGATTCTCTGCTGACATGAAGCCAGATTCTCTGTTACGGGACCTCTCTCCTCTGCCTGTGTGTGTGCTGGGCCTAAATATATGCCAATGGACTGTTGCAGTGGTGGCTGACGTGAAGCCTCATTCTCTGCTATGACATGCAGACTAATTCTCTGCTGACATGAAGACAGATTCTCTGTTACGGGACCTCTCTCCTCTGCCTGTGTGTGTGCTGGGCCTAAATATATGCCAATGGACTGTTGCAGTGGTGGCTGACGTGAAGCCTCATTCTCTGCTATGACATGCAGACTGATTCTCTGCTGACATGAAGCCAGATTCTCTGTTACGGGACCTCTCTCCTCTGCCTGTGTGTGTGCTGGGCCTAAATATATGCCAATGGACTGTTGCAGTGGTGGCTGACGTGAAGCCTCATTCTCTGCTATGACATGCAGACTGATTCTCTGCTGACATGAAGCCAGATTCTCTGTTACGGGACCTCTCTCCTCTGCCTGTGTGTGTGCTGGGCCTAAATATATGCCAATGGACTGTTGCAGTGGTGGCTGACGTGAAGCCTCATTCTCTGCTATGACATGCAGACTAATTCTCTGCTGACATGAAGACAGATTCTCTGTTACGGGACCTCCCTCCTCTGCCTGGGTGCTGGGCCTAAATATATGCCAATGGACTGTTGCAGTGGTGGCTGACGTGAAGCCTCATTCTCTGCTATGACATGCAGACTAATTCTCTACTGACATGAAGACAGATTCTCTGTTACGGGACCTCTCTCCTCTGCCTGTGTGTGTGCTGGGCCTAAATACAGTATATGCCAATGGACTGTTGCAGTGGTGGCTGACGTGAAGCCTCATTCTCTGCTATGACATGCAGACTGATTCTCTGCTGACATGAAGCCAGATTCTCTGTTACGGGACCTCTCTCCTCTGCCTGTGTGTGTGCTGGGCCTAAATATATGCCAATGGACTGTTGCAGTGGTGGCTGACGTGAAGCCTCATTCTCTGCTATGACATGCAGACTGATTCTCTGCTGACATGAAGCCAGATTCTCTGTTACGGGACCTCTCTCCTCTGCCTGTGTGTGTGCTGGGCCTAAATATATGCCAATGGACTGTTGCAGTGGTGGCTGACGTGAAGCCTCATTCTCTGCTATGACATGCAGACTAATTCTCTGCTGACATGAAGACAGATTCTCTGTTACGGGACCTCTCTCCTCTGCCTGTGTGTGTGCTGGGCCTAAATATATGCCAATGGACTGTTGCAGTGGTGGCTGACGTGAAGCCTCATTCTCTGCTATGACATGCAGACTGATTCTCTGCTGACATGAAGACAGATTCTCTGTTACGGGACCTCCCTCCTCTGCCTGTGTGTGTGCTGGGCCTAAATATATGCCAATGGACTGTTGCAGTGGTGGCTGACGTGAAGCCTCATTCTCTGCTATGACATGCAGACTAATTCTCTACTGACATGAAGACAGATTCTCTGTTACGGGACCTCTCTCCTCTGCCTGTGTGTGTGCTGGGCCTAAATATATGCCAATGGACTGTTGCAGTGGTGGCTGACGTGAAGCCTCATTCTCTGCTATGACATGCAGACTGATTCTCTGCTGACATGAAGCCAGATTCTCTGTTACGGGACCTCTCTCCTCTGCCTGTGTGTGTGCTGGGCCTAAATATATGCCAATGGACTGTTGCAGTGGTGGCTGACGTGAAGCCTCATTCTCTGCTATGACATGCAGACTGATTCTCTGCTGACATGAAGCCAGATTCTCTGTTACGGGACCTCTCTCCTCTGCCTGTGTGTGTGCTGGGCCTAAATATATGCCAATGGACTGTTGCAGTGGTGGCTGACGTGAAGCCTCATTCTCTGCTATGACATGCAGACTAATTCTCTGCTGACATGAAGACAGATTCTCTGTTACGGGACCTCTCTCCTCTGCCTGTGTGTGTGCTGGGCCTAAATATATGCCAATGGACTGTTGCAGTGGTGGCTGACGTGAAGCCTCATTCTCTGCTATGACATGCAGACTAATTCTCTGCTGACATGAAGACAGATTCTCTGTTACGGGACCTCCCTCCTCTGCCTGGGTGCTGGGCCTAAATATATGCCAATGGACTGTTGCAGTGGTGGCTGACGTGAAGCCTCATTCTCTGCTATGACATGCAGACTAATTCTCTGCTGACATGAAGACAGATTCTCTGTTACGGGACCTCTCTCCTCTGCCTGTGTGTGTGCTGGGCCTAAATATATGCCAATGGACTGTTCCAGTGGTGGGTTACGGGAAGCCAGATTCTCTGCTATGGAACCTCTCTCCAATTGATTTTGGTTAATTTTTATTTATTTAATTTTTATTTTAATTCATTTCCCTATCCACATTTGTTTGCAGGGGATTTACCTACATGTTGCTGCCTTTTGCAGCCCTCTAGCTCTTTCCTGGGCTGTTTTACAGCCTTTTTAGTGCCGAAAAGTTCGGGTCCCCATTGACTTCAATGGGGTTCGGGTTCGGGACGAAGTTCGGATCGGGTTCGGATCCCGAACCCGAACATTTCCGGGATGTTCGGCCGAACTTCTCGAACCCGAACATCCAGGTGTTCGCTCAACTCTAGTCACCACCATTCAACGGCCTGCCTTTGACAAGTTCTGGGATCCAAGTCTCCTCACCCAGCCACCAGAGTCCTGGCTAGATATTATCGCTAGCAACGGTAAGCCAGTGAAAGTGCATGGGTATTGGGAACCTACTCTTCAGGTGGGAGAAGCCACCCTGCCACAGCAAGGCGTGATTGTGGTACAAGCCGGAGGTAAAGGAGGACACCCCGTGATCTTAGGGACTAATGTTCTTAAAAATTGTTACTCCGAAGTGCTTGAAGCATTGAACCAAACCATATCATCCGCCTCACCTGCTTCCAGAAGAGTTATTCAGAAAACTATTAGCGTGCTGAGCGCTCAACAAAGGTTCGCCAACAAGAAAGGAGAAATTTGCACTGTCCGAATCCGGGATAACCGGCCGGTGGTTTTGCCTCCAAATTCCCAGATCATCCTGTGGTGCCGTGCTGTATTAGGGATCCAGGGCCAGGACTATCAAGCCCTAGTGGAACCTATTCCTATTAAGGATCATCCTTTCGTACGGACAGCCAAGAGCCTGGTGACCGTGTCCCAAGGTAAAGTGCCTGTGCGTTTAATCAACTTTGGTGATCATCCCGTTACCCTCTTTAAACACTGCCCCGTTGCTCAGCTTTTACAGGTGTCTTTCCAGGATGTGATCCGTCTGCCTGCCGCGGAGGCGTTCCAGACCGCGCAGAACAGCAGCACCCCTACGGCATCCTGGTGGGAAGAACTACATGTGGGGAACGAATCTACCCCAAAGGAGCAAATAGAGGGAGTCCTGAAGCTGGTGAAGGAGCACCACCCGGCTTTCAGCAAACACTCCACAGACTATGGAGAGGTCAGTGTGATCAAACATACCATACCCACTGGCTCTCACCCTCCTATTAAGGAGAGGCACAGACCCATACCACCTACTACCTATCAGTCTGTGAAAGAGATGATACAAGAGATGAAAGACTCTAATATAATCCGGGACAGTCATAGTCCCTGGGCTGCGCCCCTAGTACTTGTTCGAAAAAAAGATGGCGGCATAAGGTTCTGCGTGGATTACAGGAAAATTCATCAAATCACCCACAAGGATGCATATCCATTACCACGCATTGAGGAGTCCTTGACTGCCCTGGGGTCATCAGCCTATTTCTCCACCTTGGACTTAACCAGCGGGTACTGGCAGGTACCCATGGCCCCAGAAGATCGAGAAAAGACTGCTTTCACTACACCTATGGGCCTGTTTGAATTTAATTATATGCCATTTGGACTGTGTAATGCTCCAGGAACGTTCCAGAGGCTGATGGAACGTTGTTTAGGCCATAGGAATTTTGAGACAGTGCTATTATACCTGGATGACGTCATTATATACTCCAAGACGTATGAGGACCATCTAAAGCACCTGGGTGAGGTGTTTCAAGTTCTTTCTAAATATGGCCTCAAAATCAAGCCATCCAAGTGCCACCTGCTGAAACCAGCCGTCAGATATCTCGGGCACATTGTCAGTGCCGAAGGAGTACAGCCTGACCCTGACAAACTTGCTGCTGTCCGTAACTGGCCTACTCCTACGACCGTGAAAGAGGTGAGAAGCTTTCTCAGTTTTGCAGGGTACTATAGGCGATTCATCTCGCATTTCGCACAAATTGCGGATCCCATCCAGGAACTCTTGAGGGGGCATCCAAAGAAGAGCCCAAAGACTTCTATTCCTGTCGAATGGAATGAAGAGCGGGAAATTGCCTTCCAACTCCTAAAGAAGAAGTTGACTGAACCCCCTGTTCTGGGTTACCCAGATTATCAGAAGCCATTCCACCTCTACACAGATGCCAGTAAAAGAGGCCTGGGGGCCGTGTTGGCTCAAGTGCAAGATAACAAAGAAAGGGTGATTGCCTATGCCAGCAGATCCCTGAAGGGAGCTGAGAAGAACGACCAGAATTACAGTTCTTTCAAGCTGGAGTTTCTTGCCTTAGTGTGGGCTGTGACCGAAAAGTTTAAGGACTATCTCGCCGCCACACCGTTTGTTGCCTTCACAGATAATAATCCCCTGGCACATCTGAATACAGCCAAATTAGGGGCACTGGAGCAAAGATGGGCCTCCCGCCTGGCCAACTATGATTTCACTGTGAAGTACCGGGCAGGCCGCTCCAATGATAACGCTGATGCTCTGTCACGACTCCCCACTACAGAAGCCCCAGATGAACCGAAAGATGCCTGGGAAGAGGTGGAGATGCCAGCGTTCTATAATAAATTTACCCAGCAGGATAATATACGTGCTGGAGATTCCCCTGCTGCTGATCCTTCCTCATCAGATGGTCCTGAGTCCAGAGAGGCGATCAAGAAAGATGGATTAAACTCCAGTCCGAAAGTAGAGTCCTCGGTGAACTGCTTGACTTCCTTACTAGTGGAAAAGTCCCTGAGAGGATCCGCAGGAAGAGTGCAGACCCAGAGCTAGTGAGACTGTGGAGACATCGCCATCAACTATTCCTTCAAAAGGGCCTGTTGCTCAGAAGGAGTCTGGATCCAGTGTCCTATGATAGAGTGTATCAAATTCTCCTGCCACGTCGGGATGCCAGCCTGGTGCTGGATATGTACCACAACCAGTCCGGACACTTCGGTGTGCAAAAGACTGAGGCCACCATTCGCAGAAGATTCTATTGGATCGGGATGAGAGAAGATATTGAGAAATGGTGCCGAGAATGCACTGCCTGTGCTGTGGGGCGAACTGAACGCCATGACCAGAGGGCGCCTCTCCATCCCATCGTAAGTAAGGCTCCTTTAGAACTTGTTGCCATTGATCATGTAAAGTTAGAGCCGAGTCGCTCAGGGTATACATATGCCATGACTATAATTGATCACTTCACTAAGTTTGTCGTAGCAGTGCCTGTGAAAGACCTGACAGCAAAGACCACAGCGGAGGCGTTCTGGAAGCATTTCCTGCTGCCCTACGGTTGCCCAGAAAGGATCCTCACCGATCAAGGGTCCGCATTTGAGTCACAGCTGTTCCATGAGATGTGCCTGCTACACAACTGCCAGAAGGTCCGGACCACCGCCTATCATCCGCAAGGTAACGGACTCTGTGAGAAAATGAATAAGACTCTCATTGAAATGCTGAGAGCAGTACCCCCTGAGACGAGGGGAGATTGGCCTACTTTGTTGCCGCAGCTTATGTACACTTACAACAACACCATCCACTGTTCCACCGGTTACACCCCGTTCTATTTAATGTTCGGCCGACAAGGGAGATTGCCTGCGGACCACTCCCTAGGGGTACAAGTGCCGGATGAGATCAACCCACTGCCCAAGACTGACTGGGTAGTGGAGCACCAAAGGCGTCTTCTTAATGCTAAGGAGATTGTCCAGGAACGGATGGAGATTGTCCGAGAAAGGCAGCAGAAAGACTTTGACCAGACTGCCCATGCGGGACCCCTGGCTCTGGGAGACAAGGTATGGTTGAAAAACAACCATCGGACCAGCAAGTTGGACAGCAAATGGGAAAGGATTCCCTATCTTATCACTGCCATACCTAATGCTGCGACCCACATTTACCAGATCTCCAGGGAAGGAAAAGGTCCCCAAGTTGTTCACAGGAACCGCCTCAAGCCCTGTATAGAAGGAGAACCAGCGGCGGAGGAGATGGAACCTGAGCCTACTGAGGAAGAGTTGCCGGCTCCACCTATGGACCCTATGCAGGCTGTGGAGAACTTAATCCATGATAAAGAGCCGCTCCACTGGGCCCTCACGCCTTGGTTGAATTTATTGGTTCCTGCTCCTGTTCCTGTTAGCCCTCAGCCTCCTGAAGAAGCTCCAGAGGCAATGGGCTCCTCTGACATTCCTGAAGCCAGGCAGGAAGAATCCCTGCCAGTAAGGAGGTCTACCCGTTCTACCAGGGGGCATCGTCCTGTGAGGTTTGTGGACTACATTATGGGACCAGGTAGCCCCTCACGGGAAACCCCTGTTTAACCATTACAAGCCTGGGTACGGACTCATGTTGTTCTTTGAGCCTCCAAGGACTTATGTTTATCTACATTTTATATGGACTATCCTGGTTTATTGATACGCTGTGCCAGGTCAGCGCCCCTGGTCCCTCACATTATCCTGAGAGAAGAGAACGACGCCCCTTGTCACCACTCCTTCCCGTGATCCATATTGCCCACTGTTGTGTTGTTAAATGTGGTGAATATTGCATGTGTATGTTCTCTGCTATCTTTCAGGTTGCCGCTTCCAGATGGGCGGACCCTCCATGTTGCGCCGAGGACGGGCAACGTTATAGCGTGGGGGTATGTAGTGTCCCACTAGGTAAAGGTGGGCACTGCACAGGTTAATGTGTTGCATTGCATTAAATGTCATGTGCTTGTTTTTCCCTGTATTATCTGGGTGTCAGGCCTGTCAGGGTGTAGTTTAGCCTCCCAGACGTTAGAGGGAGCTGGAGAGCCCTAGTTACATATAGGAAGGCCCAGACAGGGAAGTGTTAGTTCATTCCAGGGGACTAGAGGAGTCAGCTCATCCACCTGAAGCTCCTGAGGCTAGGATCAGCTCAGTAGAGACACCCCAGTTGTAGGATCCAACCTCCTGGGAGAAACTTACAGTTATTTACCTGATAAGAGGAGGCGTCCCAGGGTAAGTGAAGTGACCCTGATAGGCAGAAGATCTTAGGAATCATAGCAAGCAGTATAATACCTGAGGAAGGAGGTAACCAAGGATATAAGCCACCCTTTTAGGCATCCGGGCCTTGGGAGTTATCAAGCCAGAGTGGGAGTTCTATAAAGGACAGTGTACAAGTACAACCTGCTGCTGAGTGCTTGTGGAATTTACCCTCAGTGTAACTTGCATGACTATTGCCTGCCATATTTGTGGATAAGCCCCTTTTGTGGAACTGTAATCTGAAGACTGTGCTACACCTGCTGTACAAAGTTGGATTGTTCAGTAAAGTTACGTTTTGGTTCACTATATACTTGTGTACCTTCATCATTCCAACCACCCACCGGCGTGCCACCGTCCAAAGGCACTGGCGTCACGAATACCACAGAGACCTTGCCCCAGGCACACAAAATACCTGTAACATCCCGGGCACCTCAACTACCATCAGGCCTGGTCCCTATCTACAGAGCGTGCCCCAGAGGAACTGTGTCTACCTCTCCTTCACTGCCACGCGCCTGCCCAGGGTTCTGCAAATATAGTGAGTACCCTCGATTGCCCATAACTGTGACCTCACTTCGTCATACCCTGCAGGTCTGGCGTGTTGCAAATGCAGGACCGGTGTGGCTCTAGGCTTCCAGGCACAACAGCAGACAACAAGGCTGACAACCAGACATCACTGCAATTGCTTGATAGCTCCAGAAAATCAAAGGATATCTTTATTGCATACAAAAGATTACTCTGAAGGAAAAACATTAATGACATATTCACAAGGAACAAAGAATGGAAAACCATTCTGGAGATCCCAATGGAAGTGATCAGTTAAAAAAAGCGCACACTGCGGAGCCATGTGCTGGCTTCCTGGGAGGGCCAGATGTGACCATACATGGTGGATGGCTCGTTCCAGATACATTAGCAGTCTGCTTTTTGCCTCCTGTGCACTGTAAGTTCTGCCTGCTTCTCCTCCTTCTCCTCCCTATCTGCTGCTCCATCTCTCCCTCTGAACTCCCCTCCTCTTCCTCTCTTGTGGGCACCCACGTGACGTCCATCGACACGTCATCATCGTCACCTTCACCACCACTGACATTAGACATCTCAGAGTAGGCAGCAACAGCCGGGACCACCCTCTTTGGGCTGATCTGGGTACTGTCATCAGACTGATGGGTAGTGACTATTGATACTTCCTCTTCCTGATCCGATGCCAACAATGGAGCGCATCGGTAAGGTCTTGTAATGGATGGGAAAATCATTCCTCTGACTCGAGCGGGGGGGATACAGTGGTGGTGGTGGTGTCTTTGGGGGTCCACACAGCAGAGATTGAAGAGAGTGAAGATTGAGAGGATGAGGAGGGTGCAGAAGCGGAAGACAGAGTGAGCCACTCAAGCAAGTCTAGTGCTTCCTTTGACGTAATCGCACGCACCTTCTGCAACTTTCCACTTAGGATCCGGCCTCGTGCACCTGCCCGACCCCAAATGGCCTGCCTCTTCCTCTGCCTGTCATTTTCAAATGGGGTCTCGTCGGCGCCGCAGCCTCCCACACCGCCCCGACCCTCGCAGGCTCTGGTACGCCCGTACTCTCGCGAGAGGTCGGGCCCTGGCGCGGACGAGTCCCGATCGCAGCGGCCGGCTCCCGTTCTCTGCGCCGGCTGCTGGGAGAGGGGGGGGCAACGGAGGAGGAGCCCCGACCGCTGCCATGGCTCCCTTCCACAGCCGGGCGGCACGCCAGCCGCCCACGCCTCCCCCGCTCCGACCGATGCGCTTCCCCAGTCTGGGTCAGGGTCCCTCCTGGTGCCCACCCACCGTCCCCTCTGTCCGGCCGGCCCTCCAGGCCACAGTCTCCTGGGCTGTGCAGAGCCTGCAGCTACTGCACCATGCATCTCAATGGAGGTTGCATTTGCACGCAGGGTTCTGCGTCATGCATGGGGCAACCTTGCTCGCAACCCGCCTGGTGCTGGCATATTGCACCCTGGATCGCCAGTGCCTGGAGGTCACATTCCCCCATCCGTGGGATGCAGGCCGGCACTTCCCCACGTGCCACTGCTCCGCCAGTCCGCCCGTCCCTGGCTAGCGTCCACCCATCCGTGCCAGGTCAGCCACTCACACACACCTCCACGCCCTCCCAGGTCCGGTCCATGGCCCCCCAGGCCCTTCCACGCCCCAGCCAGCCACGCTCCATCCCTTCATCCCACGACCTTCCAGCCTGGCCTCGCGGGACCCCCGGTCATCGCCGCCCCCCATCCTCACATTTATTTCTTTTCCAGGTGCCAGTAGCGTGCGTGGTCCCCGCCGTGTCTTGTCGCAACAGTCTGACATCAGGTTTAGGTATTGGGCGGGGGTATTACGGTCTCACCAAAAAAAAAAAAAAGGTATTTATCTTTCAGGTTCAGCGTTCAGGTGTCTTCTCTGTCCAGGCACCCTGAAGCGTTCAGGTGTCTTCTCTGTCCAATTACCCTGTAGCGTTCAGGTGTCTTCTCTGTCCACCCTAGCCTGAAATGTTCAGGTGTCTTCTCTGTCCAGGTACCCTGTAGCGTTCAGGTGTCTTCTCTGTCCAGGTACCCTGTAGCGTTCAGGTGTCTTCTCTGTCCACCCTAGCCTGAAACGTTCAGGTGTCTTCTCTGTCCAATTACCCTGAAGCGTTCAGGTGTCTTCTCTGTCCATCTAGCCTGAAACGTTCAGGTGTCTTCTCTGTCCATATTAGCCTGAGGCGTTCAGGTGTCTTCTCTGTCCAGGTACCCTGAAGCGTTCAGGTGTCTTCTCTGTCCAGGTACCCTGAAGCGTTCAGGTGTCTTCTCTGTCCATCCTAGCCTAAGGCGTTCAGGTGTCTTCTCTGTCCAGGTTCCTGAAGCATGCAGGTGTCTTCTCTGTCCATCTAGCCTGAAACGTTCAGGGGTCTTCTCTGGCCAGGTACCCCGGGGCCCAGGGGTCTCCTCTGTCCCCCGTTGCCAACAACACCAGGGTCTCGTTCTTGGTTGCTTCTGCCCACTGCACACAGCCCCCGTGACAGTCGCAACCAACACATCAGGTGTCTCCCAGTTTCCACGTACCTGGCGGCACCCAGGCAACCCTGCTGGCGTTCCCATCCTGAAACCTTCGGGTTACTCCTCGCCACCCACCCCGGTACCTTCAGGCCTCCTTCTCACCGCAGTCTTCAACTCCGTCTCCGGGCTCTCCCGATATCCCTCTGTTCTTCGTTCAGTGTTTCTTCCTCATCCCGCTGTTTCCGTCCTTGAGCCAGCACAGTGGCGTGTCCGTCCGCATCTGCATTGTTTTCCGGGTCCACTCCGCTATTTTCTCACATCGCTCCTAACTTTTCCAGTCCTCAGGGCCAGCCGGGTTTTTCTCGTTGATCCTTAGACGGTAAGGCAAGGGTGTCGAATCCCAGCTCTCAGGTACGTCGTCCATACATTCACCCACGGCCGCAGCAGCCACGGTACACGGTCCCCGTGTCCGTTCCAGCTGCCATATTGTTGTCTCTAATTCCAGGTCTCGCTTTAAGTCTCGACCAGCTGCGGAGCCATGTCTCAGGTCTCAGATATGGACGACGCGTTGTCCCTCTCGGGTACTTCGGTCTCTGGCCAAGGCGGGCCCGAGTCCCTCCGAAGATGGACCGTACCGAGGCTGGTGGCAGAGTTAAGCAGAAGGGGCATCAGGCACCCAGCCTCAGCCAGAAAGGCGGAGCTGTACAGGCTGTTGATGACGGAATCCGGTCCTCCTGAGAGAGAAGATCCGACCCCGTCCATCCAGCAGTCCTTGGTGCAATTGCAGGCCTCAATGGATTCGCTGGTCTCGTCCGTGGCCGACATCAGGTCCAGGGTGGTGGACTTGGAGGCCAGGGCGCCGGCTCCATCCCAGGCAGTGGTCCCTCTCATCGATCCCCCTCTGTATCAGCTACCAGCTCCAGGTACGACCCCTGCCGCTCCCGTGGTGGCTCCGGCACACTTCGTGCCGGACAACATCAGGAAGGACATCTTGGCGGGCAAGGACGTGAATCTCGCGTCCATCCTGATTGCGTCCCACGATGCGACTGATAATAAGACCTTTGACTGCGGGGAGATCTCGGTGGTCCTTCGGGCCAAAGATGGCCGCCTCAATCGCAAACTCACGGTGCCTGAGTTTGTCTTGGCCTTCAGCCTGTATAGGGATGTGATCTGCTCCGCCTACCCAGCTCGCCGGGAGGAGCTGGACACATACCTATACAGGGTCACTGATCTGGGGCACAAGTACGGCGGCACGGCTTTTTATGACTACCACCGTTCCTTTTCAGCCAAGGCTGCCGCCGCGCTGACCCAGTTTCAGTTTTCTGTCAGTTGGGCCACCCTGGACATGGAATTGTTCTGCCGGCACTTCGCCGGTCTCCGCGCCCCCGCATGTTCGACTTGCCAGTCGATATTTCATGCCACCGAGTGGTGTCCCCAAACTGCCACGGCCCAGCCGGACAGGGTCATCCCAGGCCCCTCCGGGGTCTCCCGCAGCCCCTCCTCCACCGATAAACTGGGCAGACCCATCGTGTACCTTGGCAACAGTCAAGTGTGCAACAATTTCAACTTCGGGTCATGTCTGTTCAGCGGGTGCAGGGCCCTGCACATCTGCTCCATCTGCTTCAGGGCTCATCCCAGGTCCACATGTCCCAAGAAGGCGTCCAAGCGCCTATGACTGGCCGACTGCAATATTGACCTCCTGGCCCTCATGTTACGGGAGCATCCGGTGCAGGGTTTTGCGGATTTCCTGATCACGGGCCTCTGCTTTGGCTTTGACACAGGGTTGGTGGCACTCCCCCATTCCAACTGGGAGTGTGACAATCTGCAGTCGGCCAGAGCAGATCCTGCCGCTGTTCAGGAACTCCTGAACTCGGAGGTGGAGAAGGGGTTCCTCCTGGGCCCTTTCAGCCAAGTTCCTTTCTCTCGCTGGCGGATCAGCCCCATAGGCATTGTGTCCAAAAAGGACTCGAATAAAAAACATTTAATTTACGACCTCTCCGCCCCCCATGGTTCTGTCATCCCCAGCATCAACTCACTGATTCCTTCTGAGGAGTTTACTATGTCATATGCCTCCATTGACGAGGCCATCGCCCTCATCCTCAGCGCTGGGAAAGGCGCCTGGCTGTCCAAAACCGACATAGCGGACGCTTTCAAACTGCTGCCCATCGCCCCACACCTATGGCAGTTTTATGGTATCCAGTGGGAGGGCAGGTTCTACTTTGCCAACCGGTTGACCTTCGGCTCCAAAAGCAGCCCGTGGTTATTTGACCAGCTGGCGCAGGCCTTACATTGGATCCTGCTCCACCACGGCAGCACCCCAGCGGTCATCCACTACCTGGACGACTTCCTCCTTATAGAACCTCCGCTATGTCAGCCAGCCGGGCTGCACTCCCTCCTGGAGCTTTTTTCAGCCCTTTGCATTCCCATTTCGCAGGGGAAAACCTCGGGGCCAGTTACGTCCATCACCTTCCTGGGCATTGTCCTGGACTCCGACCGGATGGAGGCCAGGCTTCCAGAGGCAAAGCTGTCCCAGATCCGGGAAGTCGTGGCAGCGGCCATCACCTCGTCCCAGGTAACCAAGGTCGAGCTGCAGTCCATCCTGGGCCGGCTGAACTTTGCCTTGAGGGTGATGCCCCAGGGCAGGGCCTTCATCTCCCGCCTGCTCTCACTCCTTCCGGCGGCCTCCGAACCCAGCAGCATCATCCACCTGGACAGGGCTGCCATGGCAGATTTGCGCATGTGGGACAGCTTTCTTTCCACCTGGAACGGGGTCAGCCTGTTCGTGCCCCCATGGTCCCAGTCATCCGCCAGGGTGTTCTCTGATGCAGCGGCATCCCAGGGTTTCGCGGCCATCTGCGGATCCCAGTGGTTGGCTGGGCCATGGCCTCCTCAGGTCAGTGCTGACCCACAGTCCCTCAGTTCATCCCCGTTTCTGGAATGCTACCCCATCGTGGCAGCCGCATCTGTCTGGGGTCACCTCTGGGCCAATTCCAGCGTCATGTTCATCACTGACACTCAGGACCTGGTGGATATCATTTCCAAAGGCCGAGCCAAATCTGCCAGGGTCATGTCCTTGTTGCGCAAACTGGTCTGGCTGGCCATGGTCAATAATTTTCATTTCACTTGTGCCCATATCCCAGGTGCCAGCAACACGGCGGCCGATGCCTTATCCAGGTTCAACTTTCAAACCTTCTTTCAGGTGTGTCCCGAAGCAGACCAGACCGGGGCCCGGATTCCCGGTTTCTACGACCTGATGTTGGATTGAGGTCCCTGCTGGCTACCGCCAAGGACCTCATGCACCGGTCCCTCTCGGTCAACACGGCCCGCAATTATAACACAGGTTGGAACCTGTTCCAAAAATTTTCAAAAGATCATCCTCAGCAAGATACAGCCTTCGTGTCATACATCATGGCTTTCATGGCCCATTGCCTAGTCAATCTCAAGCTGGCACCCAGCACCATCCGTTTGTATCTGGCCGGGGCTCAACATTTCTTGGTTCTACAGAACCCTGAAGTTCGCCCAGCTTTCACATCCCAAGCCGTCAAGGCCACACTCAGGGGCATTGAAAAAAGCAGCAAGGACTCAAATCCTTCCCGTCGGCCGGTCTCCGGCGAACTTTTCAGGCAACTATCCGCATCCCTAGATGGCAACCCTTTTGGCCCTTCCGTTAGCCTGGTCATCAAGGCCGCGATGTACCTGAGCTTCTACGGCTTCCTGCACCCAGGAGAATTCTCAGTCTCTTCCCAGAAGACGATCTTCCTGAAGAAAAAACAGCTGTCCTGGAATCAGGACCATCTGGTGTTAAGCCTTCCGTCCACCAAGACGTCGCAAACCGGTCCTCCCATACAGACCCGCTTCTTCAAGTCCGAAAACGACTGGTGCCCGGTGGTGGTACTCCGAGGTCTCCTTGATTCCTCGCCTTCTCCGGATCCTGAGGCTCCTTTGCTCCCGTGCCAAGGGAAACCCCTATCCACGCCACAGTTTGTCTCATACATCCGTTCCCTGGTCGCTGGGTTAGGGGTGGACCCCAAAACTATATCGGGTCATTACTTCCGCATCGGAGCGGCCTCTGCAGCTTCCAAGCACGGGACACTCCGCACGTCATTCGCCACATGGGTAGGTGGAGATCTGCCTGTTTTTCCCGGTACATTCTGGATCCGCTGACTGAAACCCGCCAGGTATTCCGTTCTTTGGTTTTGTAATCTGTTCCACACGCATTAAACAGCACCTTTCCTACCCGGTGTCTTTTGGCCCTCTTTTAGGCAGGCCCACGTCCCGTGGCTCCAGGCACACACCAGCCACTGTTAGGACCCCCTCCTGTCACCTCACTGACCGTGGCCGCGGCCACAAAGTACCTATAGAAGAGCAGTATTTGAGGCAGGGGTGTGATATACCTTATTCCACAATCAGTTTTTTTGGGGACAACTGGTATATCACACCAGTTGAAATTATTTGTTCCAATAGCGTTTGTCACTCTGTGTAGCTGTGGTAATGCAGCAAAACCGCAAAGAAATGCTGCACTACCTAAATCCACTATACAGAAAGTATATTATTGGTATACAACACCCCTGCTTCAATCAGTTTTTTGGGGGGGCAACTGGTATATCACACCAGTAGAAATTATTTATTCCAATAGCGTTTGTCACTCTGTGTAGCTGCAGTATCACAGCAGGACCGCACACAACTGCTGCACAATACAAATGCACTATAATATACTTTCTATTTTAGAAAATATATTATAGGTATATTGCACCCCTCAGTAAGTCACACCTATAATTAGCACACCAATACCAGTACTTAAAAGGACTATTGTGGCCCTATTAGCTAGCATTTGGTGTCCCTAACAGTCTGTCCCTGCTCCACACAGCAACCTCCCCCTATATTGGCAAAAGACGGAATATAAAATGGCGGCTAGATCGGGTTTATTTATAAGATAGGGGGTATGTCCATGTGCTGAAATGTCTCAATTGGCTGTCCTGTACCACCTGATGGATGTGTCATGGGTCAAAGTTCTTCACAATGTAAAAGAATACGCTCGCCCGTTTGGAGAACCGTGAAAGCAAAGTTCGCCGCGAAACGACCGCCGGGCGAACCGCAAGGCCATCTCTAGTTACTTTGTACTACAGCCTATTTTCGGGTGTATTAGTGTAAAAAACAAGTATGCTTTATTTGCTGCTGGTTGACATCATCTTTTATTTGACTCTTATTCTGATCTGTCAGAAGAAAGGGAAAACAATGAGACGCACAACGGATTCTGTCTGTGTAGCAGCTGTAAGGTCTGTATGGTCCCATCAGAATTGGCTTATGATTTGGCAGCCAAAAGCAGGAGTGGGTACAAAATACAGATGACATGCAAATATTCCATTCACGTGTCATCTCTGTTTTGGATCCACTCCTGTTTTTTTTTTTTTGGCTTTAGCAATACTGATGGATTACTGACCAAATGCTGACCGAGTGAATGCGGATGCTCAACAGACAGGATCTGTTTTTGGGGGTTATTTTTGTGATGGATCAGAGGAAGGGCAAAATAATCAGTGACGTCAACACAAACTTACTGCTGACACCCTCTCCATTCTGTAAGGGGGAGCTACTTGTATAAGCATTTAATAGTACAGGTTCTGTAGACATCTATGTGGAATCAGCTGACGACGGTGAAAAAGGAGTGCGCTTCTTCTTGATGCTAACATCGACCTGTAAGTTCACACTTGAGTTAGTTGGTCAGTTTTTGCCCTGTAACTGTCATGACCTGCTCAGGTCATGTGCGGAGGTCTGCTAGGTTAGCAGCACATGTGTAGCCTTTGGTTATTGTTTTGGAGTTGAGCTGTATCTGCCTCCCTTCAGGTGCACTGGGTGGGTTCATTGGTATGAGTTTAAATTGCGCTCACTCCCAGTGTCCTGTGCGGGTTATAGCTTCTGTCTTGTTCAGAGGAAGGAAGGAGGGAAGGATTGCTGTTCCTGCTCAGTACAAAATAAGTTGGTTTTGTTTTCTTGTGATTGTCTGTCTAGGCTGTTAGAGAGATGCCTCCCCCCTCCAGGTCCTGAGGGAGCAGGCTGCCTCTTTCCCCCTTTCACCATCTTAGGGATTTTAGGGAATCTTCAGCCTAGGCACGAGGACACGTTCATTCCCATCTTCAGGGTTTG